>NC_134039.1:8886550-9191402 GCF_965140245.1 Athene noctua
GGAAGCTAGATGTTGGGAGAGGCAAATTTTCTTAGAAACACAGTGAAAACTAGTTGCTTGGATGGAGATGTTAAAAATAAAAAAGGTAAATGAGGACATGATCACCAGTCAGAGAGTTGGGATCCTGCGTCATTGAGCGCAGAAGTGACATAGTTTGGGTTTTTTCCAACAGTTGGATTTATGGATTCATCTAGGGACAAATACCGAGTGGGGGGGGGGAGTGGTCTCTCTAAAGTCTTCGTTAGCCTGTTTTGGAATCATTAATGCTGTCACTTATTTTCTGGTTTTCTCATGTTTCCCATTTAATACTGTGAAGACTGTGCTTCTGATATATGACCTGGGGTTTTTTCCTTCTTTAGTTTTGGGTATGTTTTTTTCCTTAACCAGTCATCTTCTGAAAATGAATTTAATTTATACAATTATGATGTATTTATAACTCACAACACCTTCTCCCAGGTCTTTTACCTCCTTGATTTCTACTCATCTCCCTTACCTTGAAATAGATTGGAAGTAATTTTATGGAAATCTAAAAACTTGTTGTATAAATGAAGCTTTGACCTTGTATTATGCAGAATATCAAAGTAGGTGATCCTAATGTTTCCCTTAATCTTTAAAAGCTACAGTCAAGGCTGGTTGGAGAATTTCTATTAAGATTGATTGTAAACATAATTTGGTTCTCCCATACAAATATACTCACAGGAAAAGAATTTCTACATAATTTAAATTTTTTCCTTTTTCAGCTAATGGCTGCATGATTCCTTCATTGTCTGCCTTTGCTGCTCCCTCTGAAATTATTTTCATGACACATTTCTTTCAGACTGTGCTGTTGTGGTCCCTCATAGGAACTCCAGCCTGTCTCAGATCTCTTCCCTCCACAGTTAAACTCCCCTTACCCACTCCATGGTGTGCTATCTCCTAAGATGAAGAATCATGAGAGATCACTTGCATCACGAGAGAAGTTACCTAGCCAGTAACTTCCCAGACTGTGTGGAAGAGGATTTTATGACACATTTCAATGCCTTTCTGAAGCAAAAGCACAAGACTTGCATGTTTTTACTTGAAAAGTCAAAATTGGAGGAGTGAAGGTCCCATTTTTCACCTAGTTCAGTCCAGATGTTCGTATGGTGAGGTGAGGCTTTATAATGTTTCCATGAGAGCTTAAAGGATAATTGTCTTAGTCATAGTAGAGGAAAAAAATGCGGATATTCTGGGGACACACAACTTTGTATCTCTGTTAGTTCTTTTAAGTGTGGGACCTGAAGTTTTACCTTGAATGGTCATAAAATCTTTTTAAAATGCCTAAAAATAACATTGAGGTCCACTGATCTATTATTCTTTCTCAAGGAATGATCACCCATGCCATTATTTTCAGAACTGTCGTCTGTTCTTCCGTGATGGCAGTTGCACTACCTTTGCAGACAGTGGTTCGGTGGTCTTCTTTTTTTATCATTGAATGGTTTTTCATGTTGAGCTTGTCTGCCATGTTACTGCACAAGATTGTTACTTCTTGTGTATTGCATTATGTGTGCATAGGGAGTATTTTTCTTTAGTCCTGTATCTTGCAAACTTCTATGTTCTTGAGGATGGTCACTGTTCTGTCTTTGATCTTAGCAGTCCCATTCCTCTGTCATTCTCTGTAGGTCCTGATTTTTTTGATTCCTGATTTTTCTTTGATGTGTTTCCTTGATGGGCCACTTGGCCTTACTTGCGCTAAATAAACTATAACTTTCCAGATTAAATTGAAAGGATTTTACAACAGGGTTCACAGTCTAGCTGGATGAACACTTGTCCAAGGTCAGGGCTAAGTAATATAGGGAACAGAACGACTTCTTTCAGCAGGCTTGTGCCAACTTAAAATAGTTGTGGTGGTACATTTTAGCAACCTTAGAAGATTTTCAGCATAATGCTAAAAGATAACTAACTTTGACACTTTGTTCTGAAGAGGTCCTGTTTGTGTGTCAGGGATATTACAGAACAGCTGAAGGTTATTTTAACAATGATAATTTGTTGTTGGAAAATATATTTCTTGTATCAAAAAAATGCAATCTTAATTTTCCAGCTTTTGCAAAACATAGAAGTTATCTCTCATTTTGTAGTTTGTATAAATCCATGGTGACCTCTGTATTAAGGAAGCTTGTTACATTTTTCTGCTGATGATTTGTGTTTTGAAGTGTGCTGCAGGAAGTTTGTACTTATAACCACATGCTAAAAATATTATTTTACTGAAACATAAAGACTCAGAGACATGAATGCAGGTAAAACAGCTCTGTAAGTTAACTATCACAATTAGGGAGAATGGGGTTGTCACAAGTCATGACTTAACGAAATTTGTGCATCAGCAGTGCTCTGTAACTCTATAGAGTTTGGAGTACATCTGACTGGAAAATCATGATGAAAATGTCATTTGAAATACTAACAGTGACTTGGCTTTTGCAGGCCAGTCCAAAAATACCTCATGATTAATCATCTGTCAAAACCTCATAAACCCCACATCCTTCTTAAGTATTATTTGGAGCTATGCTTGCTTGCATCAGCTCATGATATGAACTATTTTACATAGTGAAGTGTCTGTAGCTAAAAGAACGGAAATCAAAGATCTTAATAGAACAGAGTCTTTTGAATTGGTAAACCATTTGGTTTTTAAAGGAGATGGATGAGTGAATGGAACTACCTATGTTATTTAAAACCGGCCTTGGAATAATTACATTGCTGATCCAGTAACATGGGGCAAATTGCAGTTTTAATTTTTCATGTTATTACCAGCATTTGCAAATCAGGTACCCTAGGGAAGCAGCCATAAGGATTAAGACTTTTAGTGTATGCTCTAATTCAATTTTCTGCTGTGTTCAAGATGCTCGCTGTGTATCAAGTTTTTATGATGTGTATGAAAGGTGAGGCAACTTGTAAGAAGGAGAGGCTTCTGTGATGCACATGATTTCATTTTGTGCTATGGAAATATTTAGAAAGCATAGTGATGTTTTCTGAATCATCTATACTGTTTGCTAAATACAAATAACTTTATCAAACTGTATATAGTGCTTTTTGTTCCACCATTTTTAATCTGTTTTCATATTTCTATTATTTTAATGTTTTCATATTTCTATTCTTTCATATTCAATTGACTGTCTGTTACTTGCAGGGTTTTTCATTTTTCTTTTTCTTAACAAAGTCTGATGAACTGTGCAGAAACCACAAGCACTAGCAGCATTTACTATCATGATTAACTTGACCTTTTCCTGCAGTTGTGGCCTTTTGAGAAATTGTTGAGATGTGAGAGAGAAAAAAAATATGTTACATCCGATACTTGGAGTCTGGGTCTGATCTTGTTAAGACCATCTTTAAGTTGCACTTGTCCCACGGATCTTTGGTATTTTTGAACCTGTTTTAAGTTAGTGCCACTGCAGAGTTGAAACTGATGGCCTGGTTTTGATTACTACTCATACACTGGGATCAGTCAAGAATGAGCTGTATTGAAGTACGTGAGGTTTAGGTGTATAAAAGCAGTATGAGAGGAAAATCCCATCCAGATTATTATACCACTGTAGTCTGAATGTGGCTTGCAGTGGCATTTCCATTTGATCCAGTTGTGGGTGACTGTATAGTCAGAGCCAAGAGTAATCTAGTTCATATACTGGTTTTGAGACTGTCTAATACTGAAAATGTCAGGAAAGCGATTAAGAAACAGGGCAGTTATGGAATAATCTTTTTCTTCATGTATCTTCCCAGCTACTGGTAGTTGGTCAGACTTTCTGAGCTTGGAATTTTCCTCGTAAGAGAAAGAGCACAGCTGGTTCAGGTAGCTGTAATAGCCAAATGCCCCTTTTTCTATCTGACCTATATTCCCTGTGACAGGATTTCCTAGCCTTGTTAATTTTCCAGAGCCTGCTTGGCTGCCAGCACGGGGCCTGCTCTGACAGGTTTCAGTGCCTTTTGGGGTGTGGAGCATGGTGAGCCCTGGCAGAGGGCTCATCCGCCGTGGCAACGAGTGGTACCCAGTGCCTGCATGCTGTGTGCAGGAGGACGGGTGACGGTGCTGTCCAAATAGCTGCTCTTGGCGTTTATAAAGCACCCCTGACTGCTGTACGTTAAAACTGAAGTAAGACCCATTCTGAGAGTTTCCTAAGGTGGGATGGTATTGGGTGTAGCCATCCTTTGTCTTTCATAGAGTGTTTTTTCTTGTGCTGCTTGTAACTCTGCTTTAGGAAGGATTTTGACAGCTAAGTTCTTTGGTCATTAAGCCAAAATTATTTCACCTTTGGAGAGTATTTGAAGAACAGCCCTGGGATGATTGGAGTTGCAAAAGAGAGTGAGGGAGATGAAAATTTACTCATGTTTGCATATTTTTGCGATGTGGTTTCAGAGGGGGTGAGTGATTTGCTCATCAACATCCTAACTTGGTTTGAAGTCAGTGGCCTGACTGCAGTGCTTTTATACTTACATGCAACATGGGAAGTCCAATAGCCTGGCCCATAGCTATTGGAGAAATCACTTTGTCATGGAAACCACTGCAAGTGTGACTGACTGTACATCTAAGAAGTTCTTGGAAGATGCTGTGTTTTAAGAGGTATAAAGCACTGCCAGGTTTGAACTTAAGCACAGAAGAAAGCAGACTCTGAGTTACTCTGTCTGTGTGATCAGAGCCTTTTCTCCTTAAGAAGATGAGTAGGCAAGCTAAAGTTCTTGTTTCCTTACATTCTGCCTTCACATCCATGCAATACCAAGGTCTGTACTCTGGAGACAACATACATTTCAGATTCAAATAATTCCCACTGGCCTCTGTTGGCATTGTTCTTAGATTGTACAAGTCATGCTGGATCAGAATCAGGCTATGTTCCTTTATAATAGTCAAATGCCTCTCAAAATACTTCTCTGTCTTTAAAATTATCAGACAAATTCGTGGCTACTTCAGGTAGACCTATTTAGAAAAAGGGAAATACAATTTCAAGATGCAGATATGAAGTCAAGTTGTTGCATATCATCTGAGTCCTGGTGAGTGTACATGTGTTCTTAGCCTGTCACAAATACACAGTACCTCAGTGAAATAGACTGTTTCTCTTCTTGGTTTACCCACATGATAATGAGTTAGGATCATGCAGGGAGACTTACAGACATCAGGTCAGGGATGACAACCCATGATTAGTCAGTAGTGCCTTTGAGCCCATAGGCTTTTGGGAAAGCCTGCTCCTTTTGTATTGATACTGTGCATTGTACAATTGTACACATTTGGAAGGGGAAAACTATTTACATCTGACCTCTTAGAATGAATTTAAGATCCAATTATAGCCAAACATAAATATATACAAATATTTTTATGCAGGGGGTATAGTACAAATTTTCACAGAAGCTCTTTAGAACGTGATTAGCTTATGAAGTGTTCCCACCAAGTTCACTAGTAATTAGTTCTCCTTCACAGCTGAAAGTCAAAGCCCTAAGTAATAAGGATGGATCTAAGGAAATATTTCAGAATTCCGTAATCTGTTGTCTTTCTCTTAATTTACTTAACTGATGTAAACACTGTGGTTCATTGGGTTCCATCAGTCATCAATTACCTTCCATTCTGTAGCTATTATATGAACTGTATTCCAAAGCACTGGATGCACACTCTGATACATGGTGTTAAGATGATCAGAGTCAAAAAGATACCAGTTGAATACTTGTAGTGTCTTTAAATGATTCTTTCATTTACCCATATTTCCTGTGTTTTCTTGTTCAGGTTAATTTATTGTCTATATTTCTTGTTAAATTGTCTGATTTTGCTTTGAGATTCCTTTTCAGAGCTAGTTTTGTCTTCTCCTTCCCTCAGACTCCCTCCTCCTCATTCAGCTTCCCATTTGTAGTGTCTTTAGTGTGGGCCATCAGGGTAGGCATTTTCAAAAAGCTTTTTCTTCTTCTAAGCTTTAGTGCCTAATTAAAGAGATGATTGCTGAGAAATTGTGGAAAGCCTCATTAAGAGGGTCTGATTTGCTCTTTTCCTTACCTTCCATGCACAGGTTTCAGATCAGAATTTATGCGTAAATGGGATAGCAGCATCCCAAAGTATTCCTGTGCTGAGGTTGTGACAATGGACAGAATACAAGGAGACTGTGCCAATCCTGTGCCACCAGGAGATGCAGAGAGGAACAGGACTGGAGAACAAGACCCACGACTAACTGTGTTGGGGAAAGCACATGAGTTCTTCCAGATTTGTGATCTGGAAGGCAAAGGCTTCATCACTCGTCAAGACATGCAGGTAAAACAAAATTTGCTATGTGAACGCACAATGAAAGAAGCTCCTAATGCCCTTAATGAGTTGAGACTGATTTAGGGTTAAAAATTGTAGCGCCCTCCTGATAACTTTAAAGAGATATGCAGGATATAAATGATCTCTTTGAAGTCTTACATAATGCTTGCATTTGTTTCCGCAGACAAAGCAACAAAAAAGTGGAAAATTGAAGTAGGTGAATTAATTCCATTATTGTTGACAAAGTTGAAACTCCAGTAAATTAATTACTTTGTGATTGGTCACAGCATCATGAATGTATTCAGTTCACCAATTTCATCTCTCTGTTTTTTCCACAAAATTAAAGTCTTTCACTTTGGTTTCACCTGCCAGACAATGGTGAACTCTCAACTGGATCACATATATATGTAGGAAATATAGAGAAACAGTATTTTAGCATCACTGTGTTCACCGTAATCTTACCAATTTGTTCTGAAGTTGTCTGAGGGGCCAAAATAAGATTTGCTGGAAATGTAGATGAAAAAAACCCAACTATATAACAAAATCTTTTGAAAATGGGATTGGATGCATACTGCAGAAATGATAAGGTGATTTCAACTAATATGTGGCAGAAAACAAGAATGTACTCATGCTTCACATGCAAAGCATAATTTCATTGTGCTAATCCATTTCTACTTGAGTACTTATGGATGAAATAGAATTGGGGAGTGGTAGCAAAATCAATTCAGCACAAACTAATACCAATGGAAGCGTCTAATATAAAATGTAGAAACCTTCTGTATCCTCAGAAACAGATGTGTCTGTATATAGGAAAATACAAGTGCAACACTTTTAACTACCTATGTTGGAAAAGCAAAAACCTCATAGTAAATTGCTCAGATTCTGGTGGTTGTGTGTTTCTGAGTTTTGTGATGACCTGTGCTAATTCTGCAAAGTTGAAAAAATACAGGAATGCAGGTGTTTGCTGTGCTTTAGGCTTTACCATTATCTCATTGAAGTAACTGAATGCAAACACAAATATGTTGTTAGTGGTAATTTTGGTAAATCCATACCTATAGAGAATTTAATGGATTATAATTTTATTGTCTTTCCAAAAACGGAATGCCATGTATTTTCACCTACTGGAAGACCCATATATGTATATGTGTATATGAAGGTTTTTAATACCTATCTTTGCGAGGAACATAAAAACGTTTGTTTCTGTTTGATTCTAGGTTTTAGAGTGCTGGTAAATTTATACTTTAGGTTATAAAACATATGTTGTAAGAAATGCAGTAGAAAAAGGGCTGCAAAGGGTTACAAAGTACAGATAAAGCACGTTTCTATTTCACCATGAGTATTTCTTCACCGTGTCTGACAACTTCAGTATATATGTAAGTGTCTGGTTCATTTGAATACAGAAATAAGGGTACTCAGAATACTTGAGAAGATGTTTTTTATATTTACTTTTATTTCCTGATGATCCAATTAAAGATAATATTACACAGATAGACATTTTGAAGATACTGGATTGTCCTTACTGCACTCAACACTTTAGTAAACAGGAGTAACTCAGCTGAAATTATTGAGATTCCACTGACAAAAAAATGGGGTGAGACCCATCTACTCCCTTTGACTTTACAGTAGTTTAGTGACAGTGAATAAAAACTATAAAGTCAAGTCTTTTTCATTAATTCCAGCAATTCAGAAACCCTGATTTTTTGAAGCCAGTGATAGCTTTCTCATTGTCCCATCTTCCTTATAATTCAGTAAGACAGAGATTTGTTTGGACACCAGTGACAGTGATCTACGTTTTCTAATGGATTTGGTATCCTTTATTTTATTAATATACAAAATAATGATGTTTTCTACTAAACAACTGTACATTAGACATATACTACTGCAGTTATTCATTATGCTTCATTCATTAATCATTGAGAAAAATGACTAGTTAACTAGAAACCCTGTATTGCAAGCATGAGTTTAAAATCGGTATAGTTGATTTTGATTGCACTTTTCATTATGTTCACTCCCTATAACGAAGACATAAATCAGTAAAATAAATCAGTTTTTCCTTAAAAGGTATCAAGTGTTGATCACTTTTGGATCCTGCTTTTTGTTAGTTCAGCACTACTTACCATTAATGAAGCATTCCTTCAAATGCAGGATGCTAACATTAAGCTTTTAAATCTTTAATCATGTGATATGAGGCATAATTTTCAACAGAGAGTGCTGAGTATCTAAAATCCAATTAACTTCAGTGAAACAGATCCTGCAAACAAAGTTTTCTGATGTGTCTATAATATAATTATTATATTAAAGATTTACTACTCCCATATTATATCATGCTGTTTATTTTGAGATTATGTTAATACTAGTTGTTTGGAATCTTTCATTCCATTTCAAAATATCAAATGTGCTTAACTTTCAAACAAACAAGGTTTTCTGAAATTGCAAGAAAGCAAATTCTGCATGAGACTTGAAACAACAGCTTTGCACTTCGGGCTTTGAGCTTATCGTGAGTGAGGAGAATAAGTGTTGCAGAATGTTTTGTTTTAATGTGTATAGCAGAATTGGGTTCATATCTTGCTCTTAGCTATTTGACCTCTGTCTTTTTATTTAGCAGAGTAAAAGCTTGGTATTTTTAGATAAGTAAACATAGATGTCATGAAAGCACAGAGCACACTGGCAATTCAGATAATTTCCCTTTAAGCTCTAGTGATATCTTTGGAAATATTTTCTTTTCTTTTTTTTTTTTTTTTTTTTAATTTTTAAGAGCCTCATGTTGAAAGGATCTACGTATTTTTACAGTAAGCTCAAAATGAGCAAATAAACAAAAACACACCTATGAGACCAACCATAAGATTTAGTTACTAACAAAAAAACCTTACAAATTTTTTGAAGAACAAAACCAAGAGGTTGGGAAAACATTGACTTGATCTTAGTAACAATGGTTAGTATGGCCCTAGTTCATCAAAGTCCATAAATCATAAACTACCCACAGGGAATATAATGGAGCAAAATGTTGATACATTCTTCAAAATCTCCTATTTTCGTAGTTTTCAAGAAAATGCAAGTAATTGTGGTGTTTTCTACTGCAAACTTAGTAAAATTCAATTCAGAATTTGAACCCTGCAATAGGGCACTCCAACTGTAGTTGGAGAAACATGTATTTATCGGTCAAGTTAGCAGCAAAACCCACAAGCATTGTAGGTCTGTGTTCATGACATGGTCAGAAGAGGACAGCCAGCTCTCAGGAAGCACTCCTTCAGCAGGTCCCATATATCTGGCAGTGGGAGTACAGTTTTTGTTTTTCTAAGTGTAAAAAGAGTAATTTGTCTGAAGCACCTTCTCTCTCATCAGTGCAGCGTAGGCTGTAAGAATTTTGCAGAAGAAGCTAATTTTTAAAATTTTCCCTGTAGATCTAAGAGATTAAAATATAAAGCTTTGGGAAGATATGTGTGTTTAAGTAAGAAACTTATTATAACTCAGGTGTATTGCTGATGAAGTAATTTATTTAGCCTGAATACACATCAAGTTTTCTTAGTTTTTTTGGAAGCAGGCAACAATGCATAATTAATCCTGCTTGGAAATCCCTTTGAGACTATTCCATGTAGCTCTGTGCTTTGGAAGCTCTGTTGCTTTCCCTTCTCAAGATCACCTTGGAATTCCCTTTACTACTCTTCCATTCAACTCATACAGGTTTTAATATATACCCTAAACCCTGGTTAATGCACTCAGCTAATTCTTACTTTGGCTGTATGACTTGGTGTGTTGAATAGTGTTTTCTATTGTTCTTGGATTGCAGGAGAAGCTTTCTTTGGCCCTAAATCCCTTCCCTGTAGTGGAACAGATTAGTACTTTTGTTCTGATGAACTTTATCAACCTATTTGATTGCAATTTTTAATATGTTGTATATACAGTAGGAGTTCAGGGAAGGGATTAAAATCTTAACTAATGAAGCAGAGGAGTTCGCCGGTGATATTATATTGCTTCTCAAGCTGAGGAAAGGTTTTAATCTTCCTAGTGCTATCTCCTGGTGCTATTGTAGTTGTTTGCCACTCCAGTTTCCTGTTATTTCCAGGAATCTGTCTATAATGTTAAAAGAATTACAGTAAAACCATTAGGGCCAGATAAAAAAATGTTTTTTTTCTTTTTTGCCTGTCTTTAGATTCTCAGGAAAAAATATTTGACTTTGTGGAACTGGTTTCATTAAGTTTTGTCTTTTTTGGTGTGAGCATGCTGCAGTTCTGAAGTAGATGGTCATGAACTACATTTAACTCATTACTGGAGCAGCAGGTTTGCTCCTTGGACACTGCAGCTTTCTTAGCTTTGTTTTATTTATTTATTTATTTATTTACAAATTTTAAAGCAGCTTTAATTAGGACAGTATACCCTCAATAATGTTCTTGTTTAGAGAGTCTCTTGCTTGACCTCATGACATGGAAGGAACTAGGTGTACACTTCTGCTTGCAACTTTGTCCAGCTGCATGATAATCAAGGCATTTCACCAAGATAATCAAGCCATTTCACCAGAAGGCTGAGACTCCACCTCAAGTTCTACCTCGTCCCTTTGTGATTGGAATCTGTGTCACAAGGAGATTGTTCTCACTGCTTTGTCATAAAGGGTTCATAAAAGGAAATAATGAAGTTGTAAAAGCAAATCTCCCTCAGTTGATGATGTTTTACTCTGTGATGTATTTACATTTTAACTCTGGTAAACAGATGCATTTAAATTTTAACTCTGTATTATGGATGTTCTGTAGAATCTAGTCTTCCTCTCATCCTGTAGTAGTGGGTAAAGTTGTTGGCATGTTTTGTCATTCCAGAGACTGCATCCTGAGTTGCCTCTTAGCCTGGAAGAACTTGAGAAAGTTTTTGTTACATTGGATGCTGATGGCAACGGCTCACTTACTCCAAAGGAGTTCACCACAGGATTCAGTGAGTTTGGAAAGCATGACTCCTTTATAGAGCTTTATTCATATTCTGTACTGTTCACATCAATAAAGACACATTTTATCTCAACAGTATGCTTAACGATGCACACAGGGAGCCAGACTGTTCCTTAGATACAGCAGATATATGTAGCAGATGAAGTGGTCAAATTGTGTCTATAAATAGACAAAGAGCTCCAGGGTCTTTCTCTCCTGTGTAAGATGGCACAGTATGAGACATATGATGTAACCTGTTTTAAGCGGTGGAGTAGATCTATGAACGAATTTTGGAAAATTCTCTTGGAGGAAAAGAATCTTGTGTTTTATTTCATATCAGGTCATAAGACCTGAAAGATAATTAAGATTAATCTAAGACAATGTTGAAAATGTGTTAATACCATTGTCCTTACATCTGTAGGAATGTTTTCTACAACAAATTAATTCTTCAAATGATGTCACTTTATTTCAAAACAAAACACGATGAGGCAATTATTATTACGGAATGATGGGAGCTGTTAAGTCTTTTGTAACTGCCTGCTTTGCAACAGCACTCTTCCTGTCATGTTTTTTGTGTTTGTGAAAGAGTTGTTTTCTGCCCAGCTGTGAGGTTCCAGGTAAGATGACAATGTTAGTTAGTGAGACTGATTGTTTATGCAGAATCAATTTTGTACTTAAATTATAGCTCTGCTGACTATAAGCATCAGGTTTAAGTATTTTCTCTAGAAAACTGAATCTCTCCGACACGTGAATTGTAACATTAAATCTCCATTTAAATACTATGTAGTAGGCCCAGCAAACAGGACCTTCATTTTTGTTTGCAATAATTTGAAATTTTAGTTCTCTTATCTCCTACCTCTCCCATTTTAGAGATAGATCAAGTATCTTAACTAAGAATATGCTTTAATCTGCAAATTGTCAGGATTTAAAAATGAAATAATGTGTTACTGCTTTATTTTTCATAAGTAAATTATACATATTTCTTTGTTAAATGGAGATTATTTTCATAAGTAGTCTCTACAAAAACAAAATTTTGTGTTAAGGGATGTTGTAAGTGGCTGCCATGTCCAGCAGCTCCAGAGCCTGGGGATTCCTTCTGCCCAGCTGCTGCAGCCCAGTTCAGAGACACAGATGGATGTGGCCACTGCTTTCCTGTTGCAGGTTCAACTGGTAATGAAGTCAAATGTGTATCCTATAGGCACCCACACATGCACACGCACAGACACACAAAAGACCTGCACAAAGCAGACTACACAGACTGCCACAGACAAGGCACTGCCTTCAACAGTACCTGTATATAGGGTTCACAGAAAATGTAAGGATAAGACAGTGTAAAGCATGCTACATTTTAACCTGCTGCACAGGATTGACAGCTATTTTCTAGGGATCCAGGCTAGATAGTTATACATTTGGCTAGGTGATGATGTTTCTAGTAGAAGCAGAAGCTGTACTAGATAAAGGCTGCTTTAGAAAACTAGAATTGGAGAAAGCAGAGTAACGTCTGGATAAAACTTGTGCTGTACCAATTAGTATGGGAGAATCCCGTACATATTTCTAAATGGTGGCAAATCTGAAATTTACTGTAACCTTTTTGCAACATAGTCTATTGTTTCTGTTGTCAACATGCTGTGCTGGGTGCTGTGAGAAAAAATGCAAGATAGAGATGATAAAACCATAAAACCAGTATTTTGTTTCCTTGAGTCTGAGGTAACTTCTGTACTAGAATTTAGAATATAACCTGTGCCAGGCCTCACCACCTTCACAGTAAAGAATTTCTTCCTTATATCTGATCTAAATCTACCCTCTATCAGTTTAAAACCATTACCTCTTGTCCTATCCCTACACCCCCTGTTAGAGTCCCTCCCCAGCTTTCCCATAGGCTCCCTTCAAATACTGGAAGGCTGCTATAAGGTCTCCCTGGAGCCTTCTCTTCTCCAGGCTGAACACCCCCAACTCTCAGCATGTCCTGGTAAGGAATGTGTGTGGCCTTCTCTGGATCTGCTCGAGCAGGTCCATGTCCTTCTGATGTTGGAGGCCCCAGAGCTGGACACAGCACTGCAGGTGGGGTCTCAGGTGAAGGAAGTAGCAAAGGAGAATCCCCTCCCTCAACCTGCTGGCCACACATCTCTTGATGCAGCCCAGGACACAGTTGGCTTTCTGGGCTGCGAGCGCACACTGCTGGCTTATAGTCAGTTTTCAAACCACTACTACCCCCAAGTCCTTCTCTGCAGGGCTGCTCTCAATCCACTCCTCACCCAGCCTGTGTTTGTGTTTGGGATTGCCCAGACCCATGTTCAGGACCTTGCACTTGGCCTTGTTGAACTCCATGAGGTTTGCACTGTCCCACCTCTCCAGCCTGTCCAGGTCCCTCTGGATGGCACATCCCTTCCCTCCAGCGTGTTGACTGCACCACACAGCTTGGTGTTGTCAGTGCACTTGCTGAGGGTGCACTCAGTGTATCTTGTCTTCCCCAACTGAGCACAAGTACATTGATTATTCATGTGGCAAATTCACTTCTGCAACTTCACTGTACAACTACTGTATTTCTTTCTTCCTTTCTTTTTATGGATGTCACTAAAAAGCCTGTAGCTGTTTATTTTAGTATTCTTTGCAAGTCTCAGTATTTTTTGCTCTCTTGTCTATATATATACTCTTTTTATCTCCAAGTTGTCGATTTCTTTTTTTGGTCATTGTATTCCTTGTAGGATCTCAGCTTACCTCTTTTTTGAGGTCAATATTGATACAGTCAGATCTGAAGGCAGATCAGATGCAGTCAGATACAGACAGATCTTTTCTACATATGTGTCCTCTCCACACCCTCCCACTTTGAGATATGAGTTCAGATAGTTGTGTGCTTTCAATTCTAAGATAGTTTCAAGCCTCACCTGTTTGGTAATTTACTTGAACCCTTCTAACCAGTTGATATGGTTCATATCAGTTGATATGAGAATCAGTAATACCTATTTTTGCTTAGCCTCATGTTTAAACTGAATCAACTAATTTGTCAGTCCATGGTTATTTCTTATAATCTTCTATAGTGTTCTCAACACTCACTAGAGCAAATACAAGGTAACATCATGTCTTGTTGGCTAGTGAAAAATTTTTGAGAAGGTCTCATGACTTTCATGGAAGTCTCTCATGGCTATGATGTGGTGTCAATAGCCAGGAATATCTGAATCACAGAATCATAGAATGGTTGAGGTTGAAAAGGACCTCTGGAGGTCATCTGGTCCAAGCCCCCTACTCAAGCAGGGCCACCTCAAGCTAATTGCCTTGGGCTGTGTCCAGATGGCTTTATCTCCAAGGAGAGAGATTCCACAACCTCCCTGGGCAACCTGTACCAGTGCTTGGTTACTCTCACAGTAGAAAAGTGTTTCATCATGTTCAGATGGAACCTTCTGTGTTTCAGTTTGTGCCCCTTGCCTCTTGTCCTGTCACTAGGCACCACTGAAAAAAGCCCGGTTCTGTCCTCTTTGCACTCTCCCTTCATGTATTTGTATACATTGATTATATCCCTGAACCTTCTCTTTAGACTAAGCAGTCCCGGCCCTCTCAGCCTTTCCTCATATCAGAGATACTTCAGTCCCTTAACTACCTTTTGTTGGGCTCTCTCCAGTATGTTCCTGTCTTTCTTGTACTGAGGAGCCCAGAACTGGACACAGTACTCCAGGTGTGGCCTCCCCAGTGCTGAATAAAGGGGAAGGATCACTTTCCTCAACCTGCTGACAATACTCTGTCTGATGCAGCCAAGGATACCATTAGCCTTCTTTGCAGCGAGGGAAGATTGCTGCCTCCTGTTCAAACTGGTGTCCACCAGGATTGCCAGGTCCTTTTGTGCCAAGCTGCTTTCCAGCTGGGTGGCTCCCAGCATATTTTGGTGCATGAGGTCGTTCCTCCCAGGACTTTGCACTTCCCTTCGTTGAATTTCATGAGGTACCTGTCAGCACATTTCTCCAGACTATTGAGGTCCCTGTGGATGGCAGCACAACCCTCTTGTGTATCAGCCACTCCTCCCAGTTTGGTGTCATCTACAGACTTGCTGAGGGTGCACTCTGCCCCATCAACCAGGTCATTAATGAAGATGTTAAACTGGACTGGACCCAGTATTGATCCCTGGGGTACAGTCACTGGCCTCCAATTAGACTTTGCACCACTGATCACCACGCTTTGGGCTCAGCCATTCAGCCATTTTTCAATCTACCTCACTGAATGCTCAACAGCTTGATGGAGGCCTTACTGAAGTCCAGGTAGACTGTATCTGCTGCTTCCCCCTCATCTACCTGGCCAGTTACTTTATCATAGTTTATCAGGTTGGTCAAGCATGACTTCCTCTTGGTGAATCCATGCTGACCACTCCTGGTGATTTTCTCATCCTTAATGTGTCTGGAAATGGTTTCCAGCATTAGGTGATCCATCACCTTCCCAGGGGTCAAGGTTAGGCTGACTAGCTTGTGGTTCCCTGGGTCCTCTTTCCTGACCTTCTTGAAGATAGGAGTGACATTTTCTTTCCTCCATTCTCCTGGTACATCTCCCAGTCACCATGACCTATCAAAGATTATCAGGAGTGGTGTCACAGTGACTCAAGACTGGCCTCATAGCGACATGTGCCAGCTCCCTCAGCACTCCTGGGTGCATCCCATCAGGGCCCATGGACTTATATATGTCCGGTTTACTTTATTCCCTGACCTGACTGATCCTCTTCCACCAGGTGTACATGTTCCTTGCTCCAACCCTTCTCTCTCATCTCTGGGATTTGAGTTTCCTGATGACCAGTCTTGCTAGTACAGACAGGGGCAAAGGAGGCATTCAATACTTCCGCCTTTTTCATGTCCTCTGTAACCAAGTTCCTCATCTCATTGAGGGACAAATTTTCCTTAGTCTTCCTTTTGTCTCCTATGTACTTAGAGAAGCCCTTCTTTTTTTTTCTTTTTTTTCCCATATCCCTGTCCATATGCAATTCCATTTGGTCTTTAGATTTCCTAACCACCCCTGCATCCCAGACAATGTTTCTGTATTCCTGTTTCCTCCCAGGTTACCCATCCTTGCTTCCACCCTCCGTGCTTTCTTTTTGTGTTTGAGTTTGTCCAGGAGCTCCTTGTTCATCCATGCAGGTCTCCTTGCTTTTTTGCCTGATGAAGGCATAGATGAAGGGATAGAACTCAGGGATCTTCTTGCCATGCCTCATCCTTTTGATGTTTCATTATACTCCCTTTTCTTGTAAACAAGTTTAGCTGTTTCCCTCACAAATCATATTTACTGTAAAATTTGATCTTTAGTACATTGCTGTTCAGTGACATTGCTTCTCATGGTGAATTGTAAAAATGCTAACATATGTAATTTCTAATTTTTAGGTCAGTTTCTTTTGGGACAGATTGCTTTGAATAATGAAAGGATGCAGCAGTCAGAAGGTGAAACATCCCACCCACTTAAATGCGAAGAGACCATGAATGATGATGAGGATGAAGAATTTCAATTCTCAAATCTGATGGATCGGCTTGGAGCTAAAATGGTTTTGGATGAGTGAGTCTCCGCAGCAATAGTAATAGCTTGTATGATCTTTTATGATTCAGCTCTGGGTTTGACTTTAATGGAATACAAGGTGAATGACAAGAACCAAGGCTGTTCAGTTATGCAGTGATTTTTAAAAGATCAATTTTCTTGGTTGTCAAAGATGATAAAATGCCATTCAATTTCCAAGAGCAAGACTATTGTACTTCATGCATATGAAACGTGTGTTTGTGCATGTGAAAGCTATACTGTTAGCCCACCAACGTACCATGAGTTTTGAACTTACATAGTTATTAGCATGTAATCCACAGATGCCACTGATTTTCAATCAAACAGTACACAATGACTGCTTTTTTTGGAAAGAGCTGTGTTTAAAGTGTACCAGTTAACCATAAGAAAGAATGTTTTCTTCCCTTTTTCTCCTTTTTCTTCCTTCTGTGCATAATTGCAATTGTGATTGCTCTAATAACACTACCTCTTTCAGGACGAGGATGACTCACTCTAAAACACAAAACCCAAAAACTGCTTCTAAGAGCTTCTTGTGTGTTGGCCTGACATTCATTGGTCAATCACAATGAATGTTCTAGATCAAAAAACATCATGGGGTAAAAATGGGAGAGAATCTGGACAGAGAGGACAAATGTTTTGGAAATGCATAAGTGATCCTTACCATGAAATAAAAGTGCACATCAGTGCTTCTTTTCACCTGACTGCCTGTTACAGGAAAGAGATGATTGTCAGTCATCCTGAAAGGTTTTCATTATGAAGAGATTTTTATCACCCACTTTTTCTGTCCTTTAAATATAGAACTCTTTTCTGGCTAAGTTCAGGCTTACAATGCACGTGGAAGAGAATGAGTCAGGAAGAAACAAACAAAAGAAATTGTTCAGGAGAATTTTGGCAAAGTTTTAAAAACCTGTTATTGTTCACAGTAGAACATCTTTTTTCCAGTACCTGCTGAACAGATTTGTAAACAAAACATACTCCTGGTAAATCTTTAAATCAAAATTTTCAAGATTTCATGTTCTGATTTTTGTAGCAGTCCCACTGTGAAATTAAAATGGGTTGGAAATGAAAGAAAATAGTGCAAATGCAATTTGTTAATTTGTCTAAGTAACTTAGGAGACCGAGTCTCATTCATATCTCATGAGGAATTGTTTTTGATTAGCCTTCCCACTGTCCCCTCCCTACTAGATTCGTGGGAACTTCTTCTAATAGAAGTGATGGGATAGTACAGTGTATCTCATCTGTCTCCTTATCCATTCCTGTTTAGATGAAATGTCTGGCAAGTCACCCACTAAACAAGCAGTTCCTGTGATTCTCTGCAGTCATGCATGGCTGAACTTTGTGATGCATTCTTTTAATAAATGCAATTTCCACCATTTCCTATCTACCTCATCCTTTTCAAATCTGGCACTGCTTAAGGAGCCTGGGTTTTTAATAAGCTTTGTGTTCTGACTAGTGATGCCTTGAAGCCTTCATCCACTAGGATCTTGTTTTAATGAATCCTTTATGTCTTCTTTCAGTGAGAGTGATGTGAAGCAACTTTGGTTGCAGCTGAGAAAAGACGAACCTCATTTACTTTCCAGTTTTGAAGAGTTCCTGGTCAGAATTTTTTCCCAGCTCCAGGAAGCAGATAATGAAAAGAACGAGTTGGAATGTGCTCTAAAAAAGTTAGTATTTCTCTTTGTTGTACTGTCTGTGTAGTTTTACAATTATCTTCCCTACTATTTGAACCTTTGAAATAAACAAGGTATTTCAGTGCAGAACTGAGGACTGTAATCACAAGAGTTCCCATAACATAAAGTTTTATTAGTCATGAAGAGTACCAGTAAAATTATTTATAATGTGGAAGTAGCTGAATCTAGCTTTTCTCTTCCAGTTAACAGATTTTGTTGACTGAAAGTCTTCTGCAGAAGTCTATTATTGCATTGCAGTTTTAAGGCAGTATTAAGCAATTAACTTCTAGTTAATCAGTTTGACTCCAGAGGACAGTCAGATTTACCAGTAAATCTGGTAAATTGTCTGTGTGCTTCGCAAATATTGCATGCAGAAAAGCTATAAATCTGAATGAACTGGCCAGAGAAATGAGAGGTTTAAGATGTTAAAGGAGCCCAAAGCACTGATACCAGTGAAAATGTAAGTTAAATACACACGTAAAGCAAACATGAAATATAGTAACCAATATATATTGGTTTTATATATAAAAACATTTATAATGTGTATATATATATAAACAAATATATAAAATAGATATGAAAGCAAATATATAAGTACTAAACATTAATAGATCATCCTTTAATGTGTAGCTGTGTAGAGGGAAAAAACCCCTGTGATACTAAATCTAAAGAGAATGCAAAATAATGCTTATAGTTGAAGTTCTCCTGTATTTTTATTATAAAGTGTCACTTCTGAATTTTACGTTCTTACAGATTGAGTAGTAAAGGCAAATGCATTGTTGAACATTTACTTCATTTGTTCAGCACTCTCTTGGGCATTCTGGGAATGTAATAAGCTTCCGAAGAAAGAAAAAGACTAAAAATATATAGTCATTAAAGACAATTGGTTTGTATTGATAGCAGCATTTTCGTCTAAGTCTGCAAGTGTGGTTTTAGCCTGCAGACAGCTAGTCAGTTTGCAACAGCATAGAGGTAGTTGTGCTGTCTGTTTTAGACTAGAAAATTATCAATAACCATGTGTGCTGAAGGGTTTGTTTTGTGATTTTGTTGTGGGTTTTTTATCAGACCCTTGTCAGTGTTTTGGGGGGAACTGTATGAATAAATTTGTCTGTTTAATAGCTGTGATCAGCACAGAAGCGCATCTCCTGTCCAGTTTATCAAGAGTGAATTTGATTAGTGAAAACATACACACATGCAGCCATCCCCCACATTTACATTATTCAGAATCAAACCTGCATTCAGAGATCCTTTGAATATTAGCATGGACTTTAGTCTACCTAATGTCCCTGCCTGCACCCTGGGCACCTTACCTATTCTTTGACTTAGACCTTGGGTCTTTCCAGATTTGGGTCTTCTACTCTCTGGCTGGTTCAGCTGGATTGAAATTTGCTACCAGAATTTGTTCATTTGCTCACTTATTAGCAATCACAGATCCTTCAGATATTAGCATGAGGCTCTTGTAAGTCCATCTAATGGCCATGCTGAGAACCTAGTCCCTTTACCTGCAGTCATCAGCTCAGACCTTGAGTTTTTATGGATGGAGATCTCCTCCTTGCTGGCTAGTTCAGCTTCAAGTGTGTTTGTGAATAACACCCATACAGAATAGACATTGAGTTCACACAGTTAGAAATAGGATGTGTTAAGAAGATATATAGTATAGGGTGTGATAATCAGACACAGGGCTTGACCAGACAAATACACTAATCATCGGATGCTTACACTTGACTAAGCCACTTATCCTCCCACTTCACATCCACCTTAGTCCCTTTCTCTTTGTCTCCTTATAAATAAAAAACATGTCCCTAAATATTTTTTTGACATTGGCTCCAGTTTTTCTACATCTGTATGCAAATTTCATATTTCTGTTACTGGTACTTAAGTAATCTTGATTTATATGGTGTTACTGATGTGGTTATCTAGATGCTGTTTTCCTTGGCAAGATTCTTCTCCCCAAGAGGTGTTGAATAATAGTGTCCTTCAGGTAGTCTAAGGTTGGCAGTCTACTGCACAATTCCTCCTAAAACACCTGTGAAAGCCATCACCCATCAGGGTGCTAGCTGTAACTGTTGTCAGTTTCTCGCTGTTATTTCTTATATCCAGCAATTTCTCATTAAATGCCCAGTAATTTCACATGCTTTGCCGTTTTAGTTAACCCTCAGGCTAAGGCCTGGTCACCTTGACACTTTAACACTTAACCTGTACCAGTGTTAATATGTCTCTTACAATCCTGTTCTCATAGAACTCAGTAAACTTACAAGTAAGCTTCTAATGCATATCTATAACATGCGGCATGATCCTGTGTAGAGGAAATTTGTTGTAATTATTGGGTATTACTCAAAGGCATAGGGTTGATCTCCCTGTGAATTTTTAATTATATATATGTGTGTGTGTGTATATATATATGAGCACATACATTTAAAGAAACCTTCTATATGCCAAATAAGTAGCTTTTAAATAGTCTTGAAGAAGAGATTTGCGTATTGTACTGTCTACTGCTGACCCTCTTACAGATACTAGGATTTTTGTACGTAAATTATGACACTGTGCACACTCAGTGTGTGACTGGTTTTTTGTTACTTGGTAACAGGTCATATTTTTTTCAGTATTAAAGGTCTCTTTTATTTGTATTTCAGGTAAAATGATCCAGTCTGATTTTGTCAGATATTAACTTCACCTCAGTTTTATATTTTATTTTAAGCAGTTAAAAGAATTGTTCGAGAAGAAACTTAAAACCTACCACAGTGATCCCTTAGTTAAATAGTTTCAACAAATATTCCTAGCAAGATACCAGATATTTCATGATACACTCCAGAAGAGGTCTGTCAGTGCATCAGACATATTCTGTATGATGGGGATGTTTCTCCTTTTAGGTGATCTGTACTCCTAGTTCATTAGAACAACAGCCAAAATACTGCTAATGAGTTTTTATATGGAAGTCAATATACTTTAAGGAAAATGAAGCAAATAGCCACACTCTTATCCCAGAAATGGTGGTGTTCTCCTCACTGGTGTTTGTAATCATAATGATAATCGTAATGATAAATGATTACAAACTGATGATGAGCTGTTGCCTATATTTGTAGATTTTAAGGCAAGATGAAATTATGAGGTTTAAACCCTCCCCTTTTATAAATACTCATTTGCTTCTTTATTCCTTTTCATTTAAACAGAAGTGAGAGACTTTTACTACACTGACTTATCAAACTAAATACTGTACATATATCTGGTCTGGTGCTGGAACAGCTGAGCTGTGCACTCAAAGTCTGGACTAGTAGCTCCTTATATTCTTCCATTTTGGTTTTGGCATTTACACAGATAGAGTTTTTGTTTGGCGGAGTAAATTAGTTCTCCTTGATTTTCTGATATTTGTATTTAATGGTAAGTGCTAATTTAAAATTAGCTGTCTTCTTAAATGCAGCACTGGTGGTTTTTAAATAATAGGGTGATGTACTGAGTAGGCAAAAAAGTGGTAAATTAACTTCATTGTAGATAAATGTAAGGAAGATAAAATAATTTAAGTCATGTTTACATGATACTGAGCTTGGAATGGGCAGTTACAACTCCGGACAAAGCCCTTGGGGTCATCACAGAGAGCTTCCTGGAATCATCAGTTCAGGGTGCAGTGGCAGCCAAAAAACCCCAGTAAAATGCTATACATGATCAGGAAGGGTACTGAGAACATGACAAAGGATGTTTTTGCCACTGCAAAATCTTGATGCACCCACATCTTGAGTACTGAGTGAAATACCCGTCTCTGCAACACAAGAAGAATGTAGTGGAATGAAGAAAGATACAGAGAATGGCAGCTCAGTAGTTAAAGGAGTGGAACAGTTATTCTGAGATAGCTATCTTTAAAAGGTAGGCTCTACTGAGCAAGGAGGTAAAGGGTGGGATGAGATCTGATAGACCTTTACAAAAATGAGACCACTGACTAGGCTAAATGAGGAACTTTTTCAAATCCCTAGTAGCAGAACCAAGGGGCATTTATTAAGGCTAATAGGAAGTAAGCTTAAACAGGTGAGAAAGAGACCTTTTTCTTCTAATAGCAGATAAAATCTTCAACTGCCATTAGCCCTGTCTGCTGCTGTGTTTTGCATTTGAAAGACAAACCTAGTAAAAAGGTGGACTGTGCTTCAAACAAGAGAGTTCTAAACAAAGAAGATAAACATAAGGGTAAAGGAGAAGGGAAGGATGAACTGACTTCTCACTGGGTTAGCACGGGACAGTGTCAGAGTACACCTTCTGTGGAAGAAGAGGAGAATCAGTGTCTCAGATTAGTGCACAAAGTGCACAAATCACTATATTCTTTTAAGGGAAAAGAAGAACCATTACTACAAACTGCATGAACAGCAGTTGTGAAACTCAGACATTTCACATTGCAGCTACATGAACAGGCAGAAATTAAGCCCTTGAGAGGGATCCTGAACTCATCATGTGAACTTAGTGAACTCACATGACATTCCATTTTGGTTAATGTGCTCTGTCTCCCATTCGTTTCCATCTCTGTTTATTCCACAGCTTACTGGAAAGAGAAAGATCACGTTATCCATTACTGCTGAAATTATACAATTATGCATTGAGTAAAACTGAATGGTATGATCCCAGGAAATAGAGATTTTGTATTTTCACATAACAGTGATATGCCCTTACGGCTTTTAACTGTTTTTCTACTTGTGGGGAATATTTACCAGCTAATGTATTGGATTATTTTTTCTGCTGCTTGTTAATTACATTACTTATAATTGTGTCACAATTTTGATTGTAACAGAGTACTAATTTATCTTTCTGTATAATTTGCTCAGAGTTAAGAATGGTAGACCATGAATGACATGCTTGGGGATATTCAGCCTGCAGAAATGGCATGTCCTTATGTGCCAGACCAACTAAAAAGATTCCTCATCTAGAGGTACCTCCTGGATGTAGTCTTGTTTGTGCTGCCAATATCCTTTGCTTCCATACACATATGAGGAAAGAAAGATCTAAATCAGCAACTTAATAATATGGGACTAAAGTTATTCTTCCTGTCACACAGAAGCAAAGAAAATCTTTATGATTCCCATGGAACCACTGGTTGCTGTGCAATGTGTTCTGCCTGTACAGAGTTACAGGGTATTTCAGTATATAGTCAATCTAGCCCTGATGAAAGTGACATTATACTGCATGAATACAGTATTTTTAAATATGATCTTAGCATCTCTGCCATACCTTTCTAAATAATTGTTAATTCTTTATGAATTTGTGTAATTTTATTCCATTGATGAGTGCTAATTTCTTATGAAGCATTTTCTTAGTTATAATTAAATAAAATCTGAGATCAGAACATGACCTGACTTTACACTGTAAGGGGAGAAAGGCAGCAAAAAGGGCTTCTGGATTTTCTGTCACTCTCTCTTTGAAGTATTGCAGTCACATGAAGAGGCCCTTGTCTGGGCTGCTTTTCTCACCTAATCAGAGTTTACAAAAATCTTAAATGACAGCAATTGTTTTCCTCAGATTAGTGTAGCTTGATATTTCTTTACTGCTGCTGTAAATCCTGAGCAAATGCCTTCCTCCCCACATTTTTTCCTGTGACTGAAAATGCAAGCTGGCAATGTCAAGTGTTCTGATGTTTGAAAGGGAGAAAGAAAGACTTGTTTCTTACTCTTCTTAGCGTAGGTAAATTTTGTGAAATTTCTTTCCAGTTGGCTTAGTTTTAACTGAGAAGAGTGAAATAAGTGAAAACATAGAATATGGAAAGCATTAGGTATGGAAAAAAAAAAGTAGATACCCAGATTACAAAATCAACAGCTTTTTTTTCTACTGTATATTCCTTCTCTTGCTTTTACTGAGGTGGATGCCCTAGGAGATTATGTACTTTATTTGTAAAAGAAGCATTCTGCAGATTGCTTAAGGAACAACTCTAGCAAGAGGAATGTGAGGGAATACATGGTAGTGTCATAAAGGCCCTATTAATCTATTAGAAGTCTTTCTAGGATGTCCCCTGAGTTTGATGCAAAGTGGTTTTTGCTTTTCAGTTCCTGGATAGGATATAGGATATAGGATATAGGATATAGGATAGGATAGGGTAGAATAGAATAGAATAGAAAAGAATAGAATAGAATAGAATAGAATAGAATAGAATAGAATAGAATAGAATAGAATAGAATAGGAATAGAATGAATAGAAGCTGAACAAAGCATCTGGCTTGTTTCCTTTCAACAGTTAAATTTTTTCTGCTCAAACTAAAGCATCTGTTCAATGTGATCCTTCATGTATCAAACTGCAGTGGTATTAATTGCCATATTCTGTTGGAAGAAGTGAGCTTTGTAGGTCTTCCTTTTTTCTAGTCAGATACACTTGTACGCAGCATATTTATTTCTGTTGTTCACCTGAGCTTTTCAAATTGTTTCATCAAAGCTGTTAGAGGCAGTAAGGCAGCTTTCAAGAAGGACTTTGAAAAGTCTGTTCAAGGTAAAATGTCTTAGACATGATAGAAATACCTCAATCAATGATCTTGGATAGTGAACAGTGCAGTTCCAGAGTAAAAAAAAATGAAGTTGCAGTGAAAATACTTCTTTTAACTGGCAAACTTAGGCTCTGGAATTCTTAGAATTGTCACTAGGAAGCTCTGTTCCTTAAACCTAACATTTAGTAGTCATCGAAACTGCATAATGAACATCTGCTTTATATGGAAACATCAGATGTGTAGCTTTATTAGGCTTTGAGCAGTTGAAGCTTTCCTTTCATGAGAAAAAAAAAATCTGTGATTTTTCCTGCACAAAAATTCCCATTTTCTTAACCCTAGAACATTCTCTGGAGTCTTGTGTGAAGGCAGAAATGTGGGGCTTAGCTTGTCATGTGAACCGTGACTTGAAGTAATGCTACAAAGCACCACTCAGTATACTTTTATCTCTTACTAGGAAAATTGCTGCTTATGATGAAGAAATTCAACATCTCTATGAGGAAATGGAACAGCAAATCAAAAAGGAGAAAGAGCAGTTTCTCTTGAAAGTGAGTGTCTCTTTGTTGTTGTGGGCATGGATTCTGCTCCCATTTCTAGTGGTTTTGTACTTATTCTGGGTGTGAAATGTAAGTCCACAAAGTGCATTTCACAGCAGAATAAGAAAAAGGGTCATTTACCTCACTGCTACTTTTGTACTGATCCAGGCTCTGCAGATTCAAACTAAGTGAATTGCTGGATGATAGGAGCACTGATGTCCTGTGCTCGGTGGTTGGCATACAGTAGTGGCTGGCATTCTTTTGAAAGTCAGCTGAACTACAGCCTCATTGTATTATTGATGCTGCTATGGGTCCAGCTTCTGATCACAATTAGGAAAAATGCTCTTTGAGATTGTTCAGAGCAGCACTAATCCTGTTGAGTTCTGCAGTCTCTGCTTTTGGGGAGGGAATAAGTTCTCACTGAAGAGCAACAAGAGATGAATCAAGTGATGGTAATTTCTGAAACCACCATGGCTATTTGCAAAGTAAACACAGGTCAGATTCTTTTGTCATTGCCAAGGTGTGTGCCGAGCACCTGACAATTAATTCCCTTTTCTTACAAAGTCTCCTTTAAATATCCTCTACTACTTTCATAGTTGTTCTCTGGATTTTTCTGTCCTGTTTTTTTCTCCTAAACCAAGGAAACTAACAAGAACTCGCAATATTCTCCAGGAAAGAGTCACCTTAGAATCATTTAGGTGGGAAGGCACCTCTGCTGCTCCTAACTTTCAAACTAGATCAGATTGCTCAGGGACTTGTCCAGTTGAGTTTTGAGTGTGCAAATGATAGAGGTTCCACAGCTTCTCTGGGTGGCCTGCGACAACCAATCAAGGCTCATGCCTTTTTGTTGTCTTTAAGGCAGTCTTAAATTAAACCAACATTTGATTTCAAAAAATTCGCGGTACACAAAATGTTGCCAAAACTAGTGGATATCCATCAATTAATGACTGCCTCCATTCTTGGTCAAATATGATATCTAAAAAAATCCTTTAGTGATCCAAATATATGAAGTATTTTTTGTTTTCTGACATAAAGTGTGTTAGGGCAAAAAGAGCGTTAATTAGCTGTCTAAGGAATCAGACTTTTCACTTGCTTCACAGGGTAGTGAACCTGGCTTATACATTTCAAGATTTTTCCATTCCAAGCTGAGAGCAGTTTTTAATCGTGGATGAGATGAAGCCTTTATGCAAAGTTTGTGTATCAGCTGAAGGATAAAAAGTATTTGCAACTTTGCCTGACAGCAGTTGTTGTGGAAGAAATATTTTATATGCTCTTAATAGCCCACAACTGAAGCTGTATTGAAAATCCTAAAACAACAAAGGCTTTTCCATTAGCAATGACTGTTGGATCTCCTAATTAGTTGTATATTTGAGGTAAAGCTATTTCTTTCAAGCTTTTTCATTAAAGCTTCCCACTGAAGCCAGCATTCAGAAGCCAATTCAGTCAGCATTCACATTAATTTGTCAGACGCTCAAGAAGTATTGTTTCTTGGCATGACTAATTTGGGGAGATCTGACTGTTAAATTCTTTCACTAATGCGAAGTCTCACAAAGACTTTACAGCCTGGAGAGATGCATTGATGTGATATGAAAGGGGAATTATTATGGCCTGAATGAAGAGCAGTTCTTGAAGAATACATGTAAAGAAATTGGTAAGATGCAGAGTACAAATTGTAGCTATTTATGATACTCAATACCCTGCTGACTGAAGGTTGTACAAAAGGGGCAGTTAGTCTCTCTTTTTGACTTGGTTATATATTCTTTTACATAAGAAGTCAGTTAACATGCATTTGATTACCCTATTACATGTACTGCTGAAGGGGAGAAGCATGTAAGAACCATTGCTGTCTTGAAGGAATTTTTATTTTTGTTTAGAGGCATTTTCCTGGGAACCTTAGAGAGTAGAAGCCTGTTGTGGAGGAATAGAACATACTTTCAGCTAATATGAATTGGGTTCTGGAACCCAGTTTTACTGAGGGGAGGTCTGAGAGTTTGTCTGGGCTGAGGAGTGTCTGAAGGAATAGTCTCAGATAGGACTGGGAGTTCCCAGTGATTGCAGGATACTTAGTGGACAGGTTGATACAGTTGCTAAATGAATTGCAGAGCCTGGAGCCCAGATCACTTGCTTATACCAGTGGAATGTCTGTGACAAAATGTTGTTAGTAGCAGGTATTGTTTCTTTACTTCAACCTGAGCTGCTTGACTGTGTGTCAGTAGCTTCTATCTCCCATGTCAATCCTGGTATCTTGTGTGTGAGCTACTGTATGACTCCTTAATAATTTAAATTTGTCTAGGTTGTTTCCATCAGTGCATTTCCATCACTTCTCTGTGTCAGCAGTTGTCTGATTCAGGAAGCCAGACAGGCTGTAAATTTGCAGAAAGGTATTCACTTTTTTGCTAGTTTTTTTCTGCTTGTTTAGCTCTCTGAAGCAGCTCTCTGCTGCAACATGAATGCTAGTGTGTAAGAGGATGAGAGTATGTGTATCTGGAGATAGAAGGATGCATTCTAGCTTCATTGATTTAGGTTGACTAATCTCCTAAGGCTCCTACCTAAGATAGAAGACTTCTACCTCTGCTTTGTAGACTTGATGCCTACTCACGTGCAGTCAGCGTGTCCTGTAGCAACTGCAGTCATTGAAGTTGCTGGACTACACCAGTTTACAGAAGCTCAGAGTTGAGATTCATGATTGATACCGTCCCTAAACTGAATTCTATCAGTAGCTCATTACGTTCACTGTGAAAAGCTTGCCTGTTATTTTCGTGCCTGATTCCTTATGTCTCCTCCTGTTGCCACAGTTGTGCTGTTCTGTTAATCCATTTCCTCTTTGAATTTTGCAGGACACAGAGAGGTTTCAGTCCTACAGTCAAGAACTGGAGTGCAAGCTCCTTTCAAAAGAACAAGAACTGGAACAATTGGTTCAAAAACAGAAAGGGGTATTAACTGATATCCTTCAGAGTTTAAAAAATGATCATTTTTATTTGTTCATACGATTTTCTTTAGGTACTATTTTAGGTCCCAAAAATGCAAGTTGGTGTGATGTGGTGGAAACTGTGACCCTGTGTTGCTTTTGTGTCATGAATGTAGATACCTGAATGCGTTTAAAAGTGAAGTTATGACTGCTAGACTTCTACACGTGTGCTTAGGAAAAATATTACCATCTATTTCTAAAGCAGTTTTCCTTTTATGTTGATAAAAAATATGCTCCAGGCATTTTCCCCAGGTACTAGGTTAATTTTATGAAAATGTAGCAGAATTCCACTGCCTTCAGTGTTCTAGGAACTGGCTTAATGCCTAGATAGCTCAAGAGCAGAGAACAATGATTTGGGTCTTACAGTATACACCTTTGCTCAAAGCTTGTACCAACTACACATTTACTTGTTTTGGATGATTCAGCACTATGAACTTGAAATGCTCTCTCCTGAACAACCTGCTCCTCATACATGTCTCTGTGATAACAGTTTTATAGCAGTGCATGGTTCTCTTGCATGGTAACAGCTTGTCAGGTTCCCATATTAAAGCCTGATATGTTTTACTTCTTAAAATGCATGGCCTGCTTGGGGAAGCAGAGTATTTCTGTATGTGTGAACTTGTAAAGTGTCTCCAAGGTCAGTACATAAAAGACTGGTGATAGGGAAAGGGGTTAACACTGGAATTTAAAGGGCTGAAATGAAATGCTGTGAAACCAACTTTCTCTGTGCAATATGAATATAAAATACATGTAAAATTTCTTTTCCTGTCAGCAGTGCTTAGGGGTGCCAGTCCTGGGAAGTAGGAGGGAAGTAAGAGAGGAAGGGGTGAAAGAGGAAAAAGAAGTTTGAGGGCAGTTTCCTAGTTATGTGTAGTTTTTAGATCCTCTTCTGAGCAATGAATCCAGGTGCGGCTGAAGCTGATGGTAACTGTAGGATTTTACTTGAGTAAGAGGGTAGACAAATCTCTAGCTTGCTGTAGTTATGTAGGTTTAGCTGATGAGTATATAGGCCATTACATATTTGGAATCAACTGCCTGATGTTAATTACCTTTGTTCAGTACCACTGTGAATCAGAATAGATGTGGTTTTATGCAGGCTGTTTACCACATTTCAGCACTATAGTGACATAATCTATACTTTGAAGATAT
Source organism: Athene noctua (assembly GCF_965140245.1). Taxonomy (NCBI): domain Eukaryota; kingdom Metazoa; phylum Chordata; class Aves; order Strigiformes; family Strigidae; genus Athene; species Athene noctua. The sequence continues at coordinate 8,915,963 of NC_134039.1, forward strand.
CTGTGGGGGCACAAAAATCAGGCATTTTTAGTCTGAAGCTAACTTCAAAAATATAATAAATTATTTATAAATGTTTTGTAATGATTACATTTTAATATTCTCCTTTTTTGTTGTTTTTTTTTTTTTTTCTTTAAAGCTGTGTTTAAAACTTAGTTATCAACCAATAGTTCTGTAAAACCCTTCTCCTGTGATTCTCTAAAATATATGTGTTGTAAATTTGGTATTAAAAAACCCCACAGAAGCTATACAAAGGCTTACACTCAATTTTAAGCCTGGTGTAATCAAGTAATACAGGCATCTTAATACTGCAGTAATACTGCATCAGGAAGGTTTATCTTATGGTTATTGTCTACGTTACCTATTGTCTACTATTGCCTGTCTTAGAGAACATAAAACAATGTGTTATTTTTATTACTATTTTTGGTCTAATTTTGTTTTCCTTTTCTATTCATTGCATTGTTTATTAATGATAGTATTACTGTGTTTTCTATTTTATTTGTAGTTTCTATTATTTATCATTTCCCCTCTCCCTTATGAATTTGTATGAGTCTCAACAAGGGTGCTTTTGGAGGACAGAATCTTCATACTACCATAAAAATTAAACTGTCCCATTTTATTTTTGTGGAAGGGAAGCTGTGTTGGATGAATGGAATTCACTACTTCTAACGATGTGATGAGTGAGATAATTTTATTCAGATGATTGATGGCATTTGAAACTTCTGTTATTCAACCAGCTGATTGGTACCTGTTGTCAATCTTATATGCAATATTTGATTTTTTTTTTCCTAGTAAAGCAGCCTAGCCTGTTTGTTTGAATACTTAGTGTAGTTAGAGGCAGTGTTTTGTACATATGCTTTTCTAATTACTAATGATCATCTCTGAGGGTGACTCTCATCTTTTCTGAGATCTGTTTTTATAATACTATAACCCCACTCATTTTCTGGTATTACTCTTCATTCACTTAGATATGTGTGCTAGGTTAGCTTCCACCTGTCTAATGTTCGCCTTATCCAGAGCACTCTGTCACATTCACCTCCTTGTCTTGCATGGAAATATATTTTGATAATTAAATCTATTCTTGCAGACAGTAATGGTAGCTTTGTTTAATTACAACTTCCATGCTTGATTGTATGAAAGAACCACTTTGGAGTAATAAGAATCCTTTTTTCCAAACTTCATTAATAAGTCTTTTTCTTCTATTTTTTTTTCTTTTTAAATACAGTGTAATTATTCCTGTGTTGGAAATTAGTATAAAAAATGTGAAAGGAAACTTCCAGATAAGATGAGTTCAGGGTTGTTTCTGCCGAGTTAGCCAGGGGAGTGTCCATTATGAGGGTCTTCTGCCTGGCATGACTGATTTGATTCCATGTTGACTGGCCTTCTGGAGGCCAGGATTCTTTTGTCTTGGGACCTTTTTGCTGGCTACCATGATCTTGAACTGTCAGCTTGATCTACATTGCTTAGATAAAGCACAAGGTACTCTCAGTAGTGTTCCTCAAGGGATGTGCGATGGCATGTCTCAGAAGGACGCACTGGGGACAGAGGATGTCCAGCATAACATCTAGAGCACAGAATCTTGTATTAGGGGAAGAAAGTAGGTGTAGAGCCAGTAAAAGGCAGGAGAGTTACTTGACTTCTCACATAAAATGATGGGTTCTGTTCTGATGAGAGCCGCTGAAGAGCATGATCTTGGGATTCTGAGAGGTCATGGATCAGTAGCACTCAAAAAATGCAAATCAAGTGATAGGATTGTTAAGAAAGGCATAAAGAACAAAATAATCTCCAGCCTTATAACACTATGTAAATGTTTCATCTTTCACACACACCTGAAATAAATAGGAGAAAAATACAGAAAGGATGCTGGGCTAAGAACAAGGGAATCCATGAAGAGTGCTTAATGTATGTGTCTTTGAGGAACAGCAATATCTGTCCACAGCAACAGTTTGTGTTGAACAATCCCAGTTCTTCACTCAATTTTAAACTTAGAGTTTTCATCCCATTTTTGTCAAAAAAAGAGAAGATACACAGCTACTGTGTCTCTGATTGACCTGAGGTAATTGGTTAATTCTCTCCGTTACCTAGATTTTCTTAAAGATGACTATGGGCCATGAATCTTTCCCAATCAATTTTCATCAATTTGATGACTCTGGGAGCTAATTTGCAACTCCATTAAGCAGCTAGAGCCTATGTGGTCTATGCCATTCTGTACCAGCTGAGCATCCACCTAATGAGTTATTGTACTGTATTGAGAGTTGTTGAAATGAATGCTTTAAAAGTAGTGTTTGGCATTGTTAAAGGATTGTATAGATACAGTGAAGGGAAGGAGCTCTGTATTGCTGTAAAATAACCATTTCTCCTCTTGTTGTGTCCCAGGGTTTAAATATTATGAGCATCTGCTATTGAGCATAGTTTCAACATAATTATTTTTCTCACAAGAGTAAGCACCAGGATTTATACCCAGCATTTCTAACACCAGAACCTACAATTCTGGGAGCTGATGAGGGCTACCATTGCAGTTATCTTTCCGGGCCAGACTCTGTGTAAATTTTCAGATGGCCATACTGTTCTGTAAGTGGGAATTCTGCCTGCAGTTTGTTGCTCTTAAGCTTTTTGAAAGTTTGTCTTTGTGTGATCAGTTTTTGCATCTCCCAAAACCACTCCTTTGGATAAGAAATCGTGTCTTCTGGTACCTGAAGAATTTGGCCTTAGAACAGATAACTTCTTTCTATCAAGGAATGGAAGCAATACTCAGGAACTGAAGTGATTTATCAATGTAAACCAACATTGCTCAGTAGTAATTTGTTGCCCAGCTGGTCAGTGTTCCATATGAACTGTGAGCCAGCTGAGGCTACAGTTCAGCATATCTATTAAGCTGGTGCTGCTGCTGAGATAAGTGCATCCACACTACTCTTGTTCCTGACCTTTCACAATCCCAGCCAGAAGGTATTTTCTGCTTTTGTTTTCATAGAATCACAGAATGGTTTGGGTTGGAAGGGACGTGAAAGATCATCTAGTCCCAACCCCCTGCCATGGGCAGGGACACCTTCAGCTAGACCAGGCTGCTTAAAGCCCCGTCCAACCTGGCCTTGAATACTGCCGGGGAGGGGGCAGCTACAACTTCTGTGGGCAACCTGTGCCAGTGTTTCACCACCCTCATAGAATAAGGAAGAATTTCTTCCTTATATTTAATCTAAATCCACCCTTTTTCAGTTAAAAACCATTACCTCTTGTCCTATCCCTACCCTCACTGATAAACAGTCCCTCCCCATCTTGCCTGTAGTCCCTTTAAATACTAGAAGACCTCTATAAGGTCTCCCTGGAGCCTTCTTTTCTCCAGGCTGAACACCCCCAACTCTCTCAGTCTGTCCTCACAGGGGAGGTGCTCCAGCCCCCTGATCATCTGCGTGGCCTCCTCTGGATCTGCTCGAGCATGTCCATGTCCTTCTTATGTTGGGGGCCCCAGAGATGGACACAGCACTGCAGGTGGGGTCTCATGAGAGTGGAGTAGAGGGGAGAATCCCCTCCCTCGACCTGCTGGCCACACTCCTCTTGATGCAGCCCAGGACACGGTTGGTTTTCTGGGCTGTGAGTGCACATTGCTGGCTTATATTTTTCTATCCACTAAACACCTCAGGTCCTTTTCTGCAGGACTGCTCTCAATTCACACATTGCCCAGCCTGTATTTATGTACCCAGCCTGAACATAGGTCTGGGCAATCCCTGTGCTTGGGATTGCCCTGACCCATGTGCAGGACCTTGCACTTGGCCTTGTTGAACTCCATGAGGTTTGCACGGTCCCACCTCTTCAGCCTGTCCAGGTCCCTCTGGATGGCACATCCCTTCCCTACAGCGTGTTGACTGCACCACACAGCTTTGTGTTGTTGGCAAACTTGCTGAGGGTGCACTCAGTCCCACTGTCCATGTTGCCAACAAAGATGTTAAACAGTGCCAGTCCCAATACCAACCCCTGAGGAACACCACTTGTCACTGCTCTCCATTTGGGTATCGAGCCATTGACCACAACTCTCTGAGTGTGACCATCAATTCCATTCCTTACCCACCGAGTGGTCCATCCATCAAATCCATGTGTCTCCAATTTAGAGACGAGGATGTTGTGCTGGACAGTTTCAAAAGCTTTGCACCAGCCCAGGTAGATGACATCATTTGTTTTTCCCTTATCCACCCATGCTGTAACCTTGTCATAGGGGGTCACCAAGTTTGTCAGGCATGATTTGCCCTTAGTGAATCCGTGTTGACCAATGTCACCAATCACCTCATTTTCCACATTCCTGGGCCTTAAGGTTGCATTCAAAACCAAGAGTAGAACAACATCAGTGTTGTGGAGCATGAATAGACTGGCAGACCTGGGTAAGGACAGATTTTGGTTTTGGGTGAGCTCTGCTTATTGGGATGTGCAAAATGAGGGTTTCTTACAAAATCCTCCAAAGTCCCTTAGAACTGGAATATTTAACTGGTATCCTTGTAATGCTCCTGATACGTTTTACATCCCTTAAAACACATACTGGAAAAAAAAAAAAAAAACAAACCAGACAGAAAAAGCTTTTATACCTTCGGGTCAGTAGTGCCTTCTCTGATATAAAAGTAACCAATTTTAGTTGTCTTTACTTTTGCTCTGTCATCTTAATTTGCTCAGTTAGCCAGGGAGATGCAGGTGGAATTTCTTCACATACCAGAAACTGCTGTCATCTGCTGTTATCTGTTTCATGGGAAAGGTGTCTTTTTCCTGTATATATACTTTGGAGGGTGCATATAAAAGTGAATAAAAAAACTTTAATTCACACTTCTTGGTGGATTTAGCTGAGGTGGCGGAAAGGTTACTGCTTGTTGATATTACTGGAGATGGGAAGTTTTATCAGCTACCGGATTTAAACCTAACAGTTTTTAGGCAGAAGTTTGAATCGCTCTGTGTAGGCCTTGTCATTGTGGGAAATTGTCTAAAATAGCAGTTGTGAATATCAACTAAGTACTGCTAATCTGCTCTGTAAACACCTTTTTTGTGGTTTGTCCTGGTGTGTTTTTTAACTGGATGAAATTCAGTCATAGACTGGAATGGCTTTGTTTTTGTGTAACATGTCTGCATACAGAACAGTGGAAGAGCACCATATGTGTTTTATTCGTATGTTGGCTTCGATAGAAATAGCTTCCCTATTCAACTAACCTCTGAGACTTGAATTGAAAGCCTCAAAACCAGAATGCCTCAGTTAGTTATAATCCTTTCTCTTTTCTTCCATCCCAGTTAGAGCAGCAATGTACAGAACTTCTCAGTGGCAAAGAAGAAACCAAAGTAGAGAACACCAAGCTGAAGCTGACTAACCAGGAGCTGCTGAGAGACCTGGAGAGAACGTCTCATGATCTAAGCCTGGCTCAACAACAGTTACAAGTGCTTCAGGAGGAGGCATCAAGACTACACGAGGAGAAGGAAATGTAAGTCTCCAGCTGCAGGGGTTCTGGTACATTTGCTTAGCATGCCAGTGAGCCTCCTTCTCAAGGTGTTCAGTGATGTGATTTAAGTTTGTATCATAAGCAGAAACCACCAGCAAAGCCAAATGCAGTTCTACTAATTTTCCCCAACGAAATTCAGCATGTTTTCTGGCTTCTACAGAGTCTTTTGCTACTTTTTCAGAATGTTAGTGTTCTCCCATTTGTTGAAGGTGTATGGAACCAAAAATCAGTTTAATTGGTTAAAAAGTATGTCTTAGTTTTGAAATACCAAATTGAAATTGGAATTAATTACAGAAATTACAGTGTGACACACGATGTTCCATTTTCCTCAAAGCTTTCCTTCAGTCTGTCGGAAACATGATTCTCAGAGTATACTCAGGCTATGAGATGGCCAAGATGGCTTCTTTTCTTCATCAAAAGCAAGCATGTTATTTCTGACTAAGGAGCCTGGCCAGCAAGATAAAACGTAGCTTATGCAGCTAAATCAAAATTCACACAAGGCATTATGGCAATCCAGAACCATCATTTTGGGGTTTCCAGTTCAGATGTTTTGGATTTCAGATTCTGACTCTGACTTAAAAAGTATTTTTCAAAAAGAAATATTTACAATTCATATTTTGAGGGATATTAATGGCCTTTAAGTGACAGATCAATCTACCTGTCTTGCTTCAGCCTTTTGCACAAAGCAAAAGTTACATCACCCTGAAACTGTAATTGGCAGAAACATTCACTGAAGTCCTTTTAATAGAAAATAGTTTTAAAAAATGCTCAGGGATCTGTAAAACCCTCTTGTTGCCAATGGAGAGCACATGGATGCCAGACTGTGGTGCATATCTTGCCAGAATCTATGTATTTCAGCAGTGAACTACTTAATTCAGAGCTGTGGCTATTTGGCATATTTCAGGATAGAGCAGTATATAAGATCAGATGACATATTCTGTTTCTGTTAAGCTTTGTGCCAAACTCTAATTAGTTATTACTAATTTAATTTTTCTTAAAGGTATAAATAATAGGCTTTGCTGATAAATGATTGTTAATGGCCACTGTGTTTAGAACACTCTTTTTAGGTTTGCATGTTTGTTGTATGTTTTGGAAATAGACAGTAGAAATATTCCTCCTCAAGGTGGTTTGTTTCCTCTTTGAGGCCTCTCTTTTCAGATCCAGAGCAAAGACTGTGGAATGATCTGGTTTTAAAGCTACAGAGGAAATCTGCCCAGTGGTCAGACTGCTGAATAATACTACTGCATTTACAAAGCACTTTGGATTCAATAGTGTTTTATGGAATTAGAGCTCAGCCCTACTCAACTGCACCTGCAGTGTTGCTTTAAACATCTGTATCAGTCTGGTAAGACCTGAGCTGCTGAAGCAGGTGTAATGTTCAGACTGTGCAAGGAAGAACTTGAGGCTTCACTGAAAGGCAAAAAACCTGTAAGGCCAGACACCAAGTTGTGTTAAGTCTAAGTAAATGGTGTAAATCTAGTGTAAAAATCTGAGATGCTGTGTCCAATGTTTAAGGCTCCATAAGTCATAAAGTCAGGAACTGAAAAGAAATTGTAGGAATTGTAAATGCATGAGCCTGACATATGGTTCAAGCTGCAAGATAAACTTAACAATTTTGGATAAATTATTACATGGTCTTTTGTGGCCATGAGTGAGAAGGCTTTTATCAGTATGTCTTCTCTGAATGATGCAATTGCCAGTATCAGTGTTTATTAAGCTCTCAGGTTGAAAAAATTATAAAGCATAAAGCTATAGTTTTTTTAAAAAGAACCTCTACTCCTTCCTCTGCTAACTCAAACTGCTGTGGTACTGTGGGCCTTATACTGAATAAACTTTTCAAAAATTAGTAACCATTCATGCAGAATAAAGTCTACAGGTTTGGAGAAGCTGAAGTCTCAAATGTGGATACTCCCAGGGGAAGCATTTTAGCTGTGTTGTTACTGTGGTTAGAACAATTTTATTTATTTATTTTCATTACAGGGAGGTGTACCGAGTGACGGAGACCTTACAAAGAGAGAAGTCAGGACTTCTGAAGCAGCTGGATTTTTTAAGGTAATGCAGACCTTACATTGAAGAACTTCTTGCATTGTTCTAAACAGGTACATTAAAGGATGAAATTATGTTGGCATATGTACTGGATGTAGGTGTTCAGATGTTGGCAGTGGGGTGCCGCAGGGGTGGCCTCTGTGCCCAAGAGGAGAGGCTGGGGCTGCCCCGTGCCAGACACAGCTGATCCCAGATGGTCCCAGCAGACCCACCACAGGGCCAAGATGGTGGCGCCTCTGGGAAAGTGTTTGTAGGAAAGGGTAGAAAACACTGTGCAGCAGTTAAGAGAGAGGAATAAGAAAAAAAGTGTGTGAAACAGTCCTGCAGACACCAAGGTCAGTGAAGAAGGAGGAGGAGGAGGTGCTGGAACAGAGATTCCCCTGCAGCCTGCGCAGAGCCCATGCAGGAGCAGGCTCCTGGTAGGAGCTATGACCTGTGGAGAGGAGCCCGTGCAGGAGCAGGTTTTCTGGCAGGAGCTGCGGCCCATGAGGGACCCACACTAGAGCAGTCTGTTCCTCAAGGGCTGTGCCCCATGGAAAGGATCCACGCTGGAGCAGTTTGTGAAGGACTGTAACATGTGGGAGGGAACCCATACTGGAGCAAGGGAAATGTGTGAGGAGGAAGGAGCAGCAGAGAGGAGCTGTTACAGACTGACCACAACCCTCTCTTTCCTCATCCCCCTGCACCACTCAGGATTGGGAGGGAGGTAGAAGTGTTGAGAGTGGAGGAATGAAGTAGGAAGGTTAGGGTGGGGAGTAGGTGATTTTAGTTTTGTCTTTGTTTCTTACCATGCTACAGTTGAGTCTGTTTTGTCTGTGATGGTAGTTGGTAAGCAATCTTCCTGTCTTTATCTTGACCCACAAGCTTTTCCATTTTCTTCCCTTGTCCTGTTGAGGAAGGGGAATGAGAGAGCAGCTGGGTACACATCTGGCAGCCAGTCGAGGTCAATTCACCACAAAATGACACAAAAGGTAGCAGAAATGGTTACAAAAGAGGGTATGCCTTTTGCAAGCCCCATTCTTGCCTACAGTAGAGGGCAGTACACATGAAAGATTTGCTTTGCTTATGTGATTTGGTATTGTAGGACAATCTCTGTTCCAAAGGTCAAATGTAAAAAAACCAAAACAGTGGTGAACTGTTCGAAGCTGGTTCTGTGGTAGCAGCCTGGCCACAGGAGACTTGAAGCTTACTAAAAGGTTCTGTTATATCTAAAGTGATGGGAGTACAGACAAAATGAAGATTCTTTCCCCAAAATGTTTATTTGTAAAATTATATCAAAATATAGTTAGCTAAATTTTTCTGTAACATTTCTGTATTGGTAGACTTCAAAGTTTGGAGTTGTGTTGAGACAACTGTAACCCTCTTTTTATTGTGCAGCGATATTAGTTTTTGTTTGCTGAGTGGAGAGTTTGCATGGGCTATAGATTGTACTTCCCTGTAGGCCTTCATTCACTGCATTTCCTTCAGGAGGCCTCATTTTAAAGTTACCTGTAAAGCTCCCATGCTGGAGGAAAGGCTCTTTGCAGTGTGTTTCCCATAGGACACTATGTGATGTAATTTTGCCTGCTGGTGGCAGTGGAGCCGCAGATAGAAAGAGCTGACAGCAGAGGGTGTTTCTGTTTACCAGGGCTGCAATGGCTGCTCTTTTGTGGCCAGGCCGGCAATAGATGGAGACAATGAACGATGTACTAAGCAGGTGTGTTGTCAGGTCTGATCAGAGCTGGCTGATTGCCTGGAGCCTCCATTTCTTGACATTTTCATCTTTTCTGTATAATGAATGGAAGTTGGATGTTTTCCTAGGAAGACTTCTTCATTGCAGCCACAACTTGTAACCCTCAGAGGGATATAACAGGCCTTCACAGCTGTCACGAGATGAATAGAGATGGTGTTCATTGCACCCTGTCCACATAACAAGCTATCTTTAGTGTGAAAAGCTTTAAAGGTTCTAATTTGGAGTAAATGAAGGCATATTGACCAGAACTGATTTCAATGCGTTAAGGCATTTGTTTTGATAAACTACAGAATGAGGGCCAGATGCCAGCTGGCTTTAATCAGCATAGCCCTACTGGAGATTCAATGGCCCAGACAGGGAACTCGCTGTGGTGAGAATATAAATAAAGTGTGATTGAGGGTGGAGATATGCCAAATTAAAGTGTATTTGTCTTGCCTTTTATACTGCCAACTGTCCAGTCTATCTGTTGAGTAGAAAAGTCAGCAGTTCTAAATACTTGGCCTCAGTGTTTCTTTTGTGTTCTTTTTGCAGGGAGAGGAACAAACATCTCAAAGATGAACGTGACATATTTTTACAGGTAAACAACTGTTATTTTCAAACCCAGTGTTGAGCAAACATGTATCAGAACAGCTTCAAAAGAAGGGGATCAGAAGGCTGTGCAGCAGACAGACTCTTGTGATACTTAAATCTCACCCCATTCTTAATTTGTATCACCTTTTTTCTCACATGGGAATAAGATTTTTAAATTTGCTGAACAATTTTAAGAGCTACATTTTTAGAATTATAAAGTTGGAGCTATCTTGAGGGAAATTAATTTATTTTATAAGAAGCTAAGGATGCAACCATGAGAGGATGAAATAACCTAAAAATTGAACAATTAAATTGTGTTTATCTATTCAGTCAAGAGTAGCTAATATCCTGAAATGTGTATACAACAGTACAATACCCGAGTACCTGAATTCCTGTCAGTACTGGGTAAGAGCAGATCACATTAACTTTTTATTAGGCAGCAAAGAATGGGCCCCTAAGAAGTTCCAGAAATACCCTGTCTTAAGGAGACTAAGGCCACTTAATTTGCACTTGTTTGTGTTCTTAGTCCTACAAGAAGCTGCTAGTGTAAAAAATATTACTGACTTCTTTTCATGACATTATGCTGGTTTATTGTGGTCCACTTAGTTTACAAAGCAGATGAATTATTACAGGATCCGGTGTTTCCATGTTCTGATAGTTTATCCATCAGCATTTTGAAGCATTTATACCTCTAGGATTTTTTCTAAAATTTTTCTTTCATATTCATTGCATTATTTAACCATTAAGAATGAAGGCATTAACCATAATGAACAACAGGAGTAAGTTAGTAAGAATTGTTTTGTATTTCTGCAGAAATGTAAAACAAGTGTTCCAAAAGCATGCTGGAAGCAAAGATCAGGGTCTGTCATTGGGAAATACATAGAGGGCAAGATGTTGCCTAACAGGTAAGAACTTTTTTTCATGTGTTCCCTGTTTGAGTACGAGGCTTATAGAAGATGATGTGAAATGTTTTCTTTCTGATACCTTTGGAGTTTTCAAAGCATGTATTTCTAAAGTGTCTGTCACTATAAGATGACTGTACTCTTTGAGAAATTTGGAAATAAAGAGAAATTTTCACATAAAACAAGTGTACTGTTTGCAAAGGCATGAGTCTTCCTCATTATGAATGAGTATATTCTGGGAGGTGCAAAAGCTTGCCATTACCCTTTGTTGATGTGGTACAAGTCCTTGATAACTCCTGAAAGAGTACACCTCCTCCCTTCTCATTGTAGAGGACAGCAGTCCTGATGTAAAGTGTTGGATGTAGAACTAGTAAAGCATAAAGAATTTAATTCTCAACTGTGTGGCTGTAAACTTGAAAACAACAGGAACAAGGTGGTGATCTCAGTGAAACATTAGCATGTTTCCTTTGAGACAAGAGGAGCTGGAAAGAAGACTAGTATTTCACTTTGAAATAGCAGCTAAGACAGTGGCCCTGTAGGCACAGGGTCATGAACTGTAAGGAGAGAAAGCTGTCAGAAACAGTTTAGCAAGTACTGAGAAGTGAAGCATAATTGGCAAAAGCAACTACAGCACAAAAATCACAGGAAAATTTAGGTGGGAATGACCTCTTATGTCTCTAGTCCAGTCTGCTGCTCAAACAAGGGTAACTCCAAGACTAGATAAGGTTGCTCAGGGCCTTGTTCAGCTGAGTTTTTGAACATCTGGATGGAAGTCTCACGGCCTCTTTGGCACCTATTCCCTGGCTGCACCAGTCTTATGAAGAAATTTTGTATGAAGTCAGCATTTCTCTTATTGCATCTTGCATCTGTGGTCATTGTGCACATCTGAGAAGACTCTAGATCTATTTTATCTACACTTCCCCTTCTCTTGAATCCCCATTTAGCCTGTTTTCATCCATATTGAACAAATCCATCTCCCTCCTACCCATTAAAGAGATTATTAGATTACACATAGAAAGTGTCTGAGTTGGAGTGTTGTTTTATTCTTCCAGAATGGCAGGGGGAGGGAAGGAGGAAATCAGAGTAGAGAAGTTTACTTTATCCAGGAGGTTAGAAATGAGACTAATCTTATGCTTTGTATTCTGGTACAGGTTTTCCCCATAAGTTATTAGCTTTCCCCCTGATGCTTATATTTATCAAGCACACTATATATGTATACACATTGTATGATGAGCTCACTTTTCAGTAGACATTGGACTGAATCTACTATGCCCTCTGTGAGTAGTAAAATACATGGGAGATTAAATTCAGTTACACTAGAACAAAACAACAGGAATCCAGCTCCAGTAAGTTTTTGTGATGTACTTTTTTCTCTTCCTAGCTATTCATTTGAAGAAGATGATGTTTTCAGTAACTCAAAGAGAAGGAATTCTGCTGGACTGAATGGAATTCTCTCTGTAGAGCCTGATGCTGGAGCCACTGGAGGAATGTCTGAAGCATCGCATCTCCAAAGAATCATATCAATTGAGGAAGATCACCTGCCCCAGCTTCTTGACAGGCTGGTTGATAAGCAGCTGAACAGATGGACTGGAGAAGATGAGAATACTTCTTCTGAGATGGAAATGGAAAAGAAAAACACAGAACAATCAATGGAACACACACCATCATCTCCTAGACAGCAGCCTGTAGGGAAGGAAACACTGTCAAATGTAAGGGGACAGAGGGGACCTCACCTTGAGTATTTTGTGCAGTTCTGGGCCCCACACTTTAGGAAGGATCTGAAGGTCCTTGAGTGTGTCCAGAGGAGGGCAACAAAGGTGGTGGCTGTAGGGCATGTCCTGTGAGGGGCAGCTAAGGACTTCGGTCTTGTCTAGTCTGGAGAGGAGGAGTCTGAGGGGCGACCTCATTGCTCACTCCAGCTTCCTGGGGAGGGGAACTGGAAAGGGAGATGCTGAGCTCTTCTCCCTTGTGATCCAGTGAGAGGATGCATGGGAATGGTTCAACAGGGGAGGTTCAGACTGATGTTAGGAAATATTTCTTTACCGAGGGGGTGGTCAAACACTGGAACAGGTTTCCTAGAGAGGTGGTTGGTGCCCCATGCCTACAGGTGTTTAAGAGGCATTTGGAGAATGCCCTTAATAACATGCTTTAACCTTTGGTCAGTCCTGAAGTGGTCAGGCAGTTGGACTAGATGATCATTGTAGTCCTTTCCAACTGGAACTATTCTATTTTGTTCTAAAGGACCTTGGAAAACATGAAATGGTGTTGAAGGGTAATGCATTATTCTTAGACTCTAAAATGATTTAGTTTTCTGTTTTTAAGTTAAAGCTTGACAAATTAAGCCATTGCATGAAGCAGGAGATGGAAGTACACTGCAGATAAATGTTGAAGGTGTGAAGAAGGAAAACTCAACCTAAAAGAGTGGTAACTGTGGACAATGTATGCATAGACTTAAGTGTGAAGGACTCTTTCAGGAAAACTGAATTTAAGCCTTGTAGTAGATGACACAAGAAGATCACTGAAAGGTAGCAATTGCCTAAAAAAAGAAGCAACTATCTTTTTTAAAAGTTGGGGGATTTTTTTGCCAAAAAGTGACATTTCTCATATTTTGATACGTTTGAGTCAGCTTTGGTAGCTGTTACAGTGTCTAAGAAGCAGTATCTTTACTTTTTGATCATTTTTTGAGAAAACTTTTAATTAAATTGAAATCCAGTTCATTTTTTTCATCTCTCGCATATATGCGCAAGATAACAATGCAGTAATAATCCATGTAGTAATAATACTTAAAACAATATGCTGGAAGGTGCATTTCTTTGGAGTCTGAAGTCCTTGCACTGCTATTGCTTCAGAGCTAACTGCTTGTTTTCTAATTTTAGTATCATTGTTAAGTATTACTCATTTTTAGATTCTTGAAGCACATATTAAAAAGATTAAAGTATAGGAAAAATAGGTATGCTTGGTCATAATTATATAGTTCTTTTAGAAGAAGCAAGCATATCTTAAAAATTATGATGGAATTATGCCATGGTTACATAACTTCTAAGTGGTACATTTTAATAAAAAGTCTAGGACACAGAACAGAGCTTCATCCTTTGAGATGATTTAATACAATGCATGCTTTTTGCTTGCTATATGACTTATTTTGTACCACATTTTCAAAGTATGGCATCATTGGACTTTAGGACAGGAATAGCCATGTAGGTCATCAGGTCCATCTAGGACAAACTTGTCCTGCCTGCTCTGTTTTGGCAGTCATGCCTGGTGAAAGTGCATCTTCTCAGCTGGGTGGGAACTGGGCATTCCCTCAGATCTTGTTTCTTCTTCCCCTCCACCCCCCCCAAAAAAAACCCCAAACCAAACAACCCACCCAAACCAACAGTTGAGAGCAAGCAGAGAGGAGAGGAGAAATCATAAAGTATCTCCTGCCAGGTTGTTGAAAACGTTTTGTTTCAGTTTCTAAAGAAACATTGCAAGGGTAAACAAGAAGTTCATTTCCAAAGGTCACTTAGAACTGGGACTTCATATTTTGTTTCCATAAAATGTCAGTGCCTTAGCCTGGCCCTTAGTTTGGGTTGGTTTTTTGCTTGTTTTTAAAAATTTAATTTAAAAAAAAAAAAAACAACCACAGCAAAATACCCTTCTGTCTATGTGGCACTGAAATATGTGCATGGTCCTACATGGTCCTCTTGGCCTGCTGGCTAGGCCTGCCAACAACTATTCAATTGATAGCATTCCACTGCTTAGGGCAGTCTCTAGGCTGTGTAAGGGTCTGACTGTTGCCATTGTGTCTGAGTAGTGCTTTATCTTCTTTCATACACCAGCTGTAGTCTGATGAATTTCTCATACTACATTGCATGTCCTAAACGATGGGTCTTCAGATCACCACTTTTTGACCGTGAAATTTAGACACCAGAAATGATGTTGTTCCCTACAGTGCTCTCACACTGATTCCCTCTCCTCACAGCGTGCCTGGTCTAGGAGGAGTGGTATTCAATTAGTAAGTGTTTTCAGGGCAACTCAGCATGTGGTCTTCAACTGGAGCTGAAGAAAACTTCAGAAAAAGATAACTCCCTGTTTGCTGCATGATGAGTTATGAGGTGTGAGTCTCAGGGCCATATGTCTTCTGCAGCCAGTCCTTTCCCCTCATGTTTTGCTGCTCAAAGGATCTGCAGTATGAAGGAGTGTAGGAACTAAAATACTTGTGCGAATGAGGCAGAATGATTCCATTTAGTTGTTACATAAGTAGCTCACTCAGATATGAATTCTTGTCATTCTGTTTTGCACTAAGATGAATTTTTCATTTCATCACCATTTGTGTTCCTTTGATCTACATGGCTTCGTATCACTGCATTCCATGATCTCTCATTGCTTACTATACTGAACTCAGGCCCCTAGCTGGCAGCATTAAGAGTTCCTATTCACCATATATTCACAGTCATTTAGCTGCCTTTATGACTACTGCATCTTAAAGGCGAGTAGAACCAATGTAAATTTTTTCTCCTTTTAGAGAATGGAAGTTGACTTCTAAAAGCATCTAAAAATTTGCAGCAGTGCATGAGACCAGCAACTGCTCTTTTATCTGGGAGTTAACAGTCAGGTAGAACATTTTTCTGAGTGGCTATGAAGACGAAGCTGCAGTTAGCATAAGCAGAAATGTGACTGGGAAAATATCTGAAGAAACCATAATGGAAACTAAAGCAAGATTTTCTGTCCAAAACCTCTGCCTGAGATGCAATTCCTCTCCCCTCTGTTGATTCAAAAGTGAATATGAACTAGGTTTATACCTGCCATCTTCCACATTTGTGTTAAACTGCACAAAAGCTAGGTATGTTACTTGATCTGGCTACTGTTTATACAAAGGCCACTCGAAAGACACATCTAGAGAAGACTTTTTTAGATTGCATTGTAAACTAAAGCATATTTACATCTCACTGTTATTCCATTTTCCCATCAGCACTTAGTTGAAGCAGACTATGAAGTAGCTCATCCCTTAGTCCACTGTTCAGATGCAGTTTTAGAATCAAATTTGTTTATTAAGGTTATTTTCGTAGGTAGACTTGGTACATTTCAGTGAAAAATGGCTGCCTATTATGTTGGGAGTTGAGCTGAAGGCCTCTGGTGGCTTTGAGTCTTACTGCTACTGTGGTGTGTATGACCACCAGGGACAGGTTATTTCAGTTCATGTAGTCCATATATTTAGTTATTGTTCTCAGAAGCACTGTGAAAATGGTGCCGAGATGATGATTGTATGTTAACTTGTCTTATTTCCCAGAGCACACACACTAATAAGCTGGGAATGTTTTTCAGCAGAAATGAAAATGTGTGTGTGATGAATGTGTATTACTAGCAGCCTAATAGTTGCAGTGGAGTTTGGGATTTTAACAGAAAAGGAGAAGTGAACAATGAGATAAGAAATCTCGGTATAGTTGTAATGGGCTGTTAGCCCAGCTCATGAAAGGGACATGTCTTTTGTCCCAAAAATTTACAGCAGTGAATGATTTTTTTCTCATACTAGGGTAGACAGCAGCTTGAGTTTTTATTTATTTTTTTCCTCATGAGTTGTTTCTGATTCTTTCTGTAAGGCTTCAGTATCTTTATAGGAAGTATTTGCAAGGCCAGACTTCAATGTCTCGTTCAAAGGACTTTCAGGTAGTGAGTTCAGTTCTGATATCTTCTTGAAGTCATCAGTCTCAGGAGATTCTGTACCTCAGAATCCTGGTAGAGGGCCCCTCCCTCTCCCTCTCCCTCTCCCTCCTCACAAACCCCACCCCAACAAACTTAATGCCAGGAGCATCCATGATCTTGCTCCCCTTCTGCAGTAAGAAAAAAATTGCAGTCTCCCCCCTCCTCCTTCATCTTTGCACAAAATAGGAGAAGAGGCCAGCTAGGGCACCCCCTGCAAACCAGCTGGTGCTACAGTGTTCTTTCCTGAGCAATTCCTGATCTACATACAGAGGTCTTGGGAATAATGACCTACTTGACAGAGGATATAAATATTCTCTCCAGCATCCACTTAGCTTAGCCTGCAGTAAACAGGATGTGGATAGGCAGAACAAGTTGTTCTTCCTTGGGCTTAAAAAACCTAAATGACAGAAACATAGCTGAATGTTTACAGCCAGATTAACTGGCTCTTAATTCTCTCTCTGTCTCTTTCCCCCATGCTTCTGCCTGTAATGTTAAACAGGTACAGAAGTGGAGTAATTCCATCAAAGCTCTTGGCTCCACAATAGTATCAGAGAGAAGAATCTGGTGGTAGATGACATAAGCCAAAAAATTATTACTTTTCTTCTGTTATCTAGGTGAAGATTTGCTGTTTCCTTTGTGTCACTGGTATGGGATGAAACTACTGAGCAGAGCTCTGTGAACGTGTATGAGTTTTGATTTTGCAGGGATGAACATAAACCATTTTCTTTTGTCACTTTCATGCATTTTTCAATGCAGTCTCATGTCAAAGTTCACATTCAGTATACTTCCAGATCTCAGCCCAAATCACTGCACTTCCAATGATCTGAAATGATGCATGGCAAACATCTGAAACATTTAAGAAACAGAATGTTGCTTTATGAGTAGTGGAGAACATGATAGGATAAAATCTCTTCTTTTTCCAATCTCAGTTATCCTTCAAGACAAGGCAAATTGGAGAGGCAACAGGATTTATAGAAGAGTTGGAAACTAATGTTTGCTCTTACTTGAAGGAGGAGAGAATAAACTCAATCCCTGACCGCTTATTCAAGATTATTTTTGTGGGCAATTCAAGTGTTGGAAAGACTTCATTCTTAAGGCGATTTTGTGAAGATCGTTTTTTCCCAGGCACAGCTGCTACTGTAGGTAAGTATAAGAAACATTATTACTATAATTATTTTAGTTCCAACAGTACTTAGCAGCTTCTGCTGAGATCAGGCCTCTGTTATAAAGCAGAAATATACAGATGTTTTAAAAGTAGGACTTTCAGTGAAAGTAGAATTTCCTTGTAGATCTCACTGTTCTGAAACTGATATCCTGTCCTCTGGACTGCACTGTCCCACCTCCATACCCCATCTCTATCCCTCTAAGTAATCTGATGTTGTTTTAAAGAGCGAGTAGAATATCTGAATTATGTTTGAAGGTTTAGCAGTGTACTAAGCACCAAAGAAATATGCTGAACCAGTGATTTCAAAGCCAAACATGTCAAAGCCTACATTGTTCTTACATTGCCTGAAGTAAACCAAGCTTTCAAAAGTCAGACACATAATCAATGCAAAAACTTAAGTTTAGGTTATTGCAGTGCAGCTGAGTTACTGCAAATGACCAGATTCATTATATTTAGTCTGTATTTAGACCTTAATTATTCTGCAGCATATATGAAATAAAACTTGTTTGCAATTAAAGGTATTTAAATTAATGAATTTGTCTTGCATTTGTGACAATCTAAGAACATTCATGTGAGCAGTTGCTGTAGCTCCCTTGAATTACGGGGTAAAGACACCTGAGTTTAAATTTCTACTGGTATGTTGAGTGTCGAAGTTCACATTAGAGTCAGGGAAGATCTAAGATCTTAGCATAGTATTTAAATAAATTTTGGCACTGTAAGATATTTTACTTGGTCTTAAGGTGCTGCTTTGGGAGACAGCAGGTATCCTGGGTGTCCTGTCAGATTCAAACAGACATTTTTGAATAGCAAATGGCATCTCAGATAGCACTAGGTGCCTGTGAGCAAACAGCTGAATTCTACTCCACCATCCTCTCTGAATCAATCCAGTCAGAGGAGCCTTGGGACCAATCTGACCCTTGATGCCTACTTCAAGGTGAGCTTAGTCATTTCCTAGACTGCTAGTTCTTCATTGACTAGATCGTCCTTAACTGTAATAGGAGCTTAGACACCTCCATGCAGTTATCTACATTTAAGAGTGGTGCTATCCATGTTGTCTCGTAAATGGCTGATATGCTTCTCTAGACCCTGAGGTCTTGCACAGTGTGTGCAATTTCATGGAGCTTCCAGAGGAAAAGCACAGAAATGCGTCTTGACCTCTTCATCTTTCAGCTGGTCATCCAGTGTTCTTGCAAATGCAATGGCAAGAAAGTATTTGTCATAGCTTTGATTTAATCTTCACATCAGTGAGTTTCAAAGGTGTGGGCTATGGCTGACAAGATACAGACAGTTGAAAAGTCAAGTGAACAACCTGGAGAAGAGTGTTCTCATTGAATTTCTGTGGAATAGGTCAAATGTCTTCCCTTGAGGTATAAGCAATGGATATATCCACCATCCAGATTTCTTAATTGCCCATTGAAGGATACTGCTTCATTAATGCCAGTGATAAAAGTCCCATTAATATGGAAAATGGCCCCAGAGAAGGTGTTGATGACCTACTGAGATCCCTTCCAACCTGCATTATTCTATGATTCTGTGATTCTATGATACAATACAGTGTGATACAAGAAAATGCGGTTGTCATTAGGAGGAGGCAATGGCTATTAATATTAAAGACTCGAATTATTGTTATAAATATCCAGAAGGTATTTACATCACCACAGGTTAGGAGAATTGGGAGAGGATTCATTTAAAAGTTTAGATAAATTAATTTTTGTCTCACTTCCATTTAGCCACATAAAAATTAGGGGACCAACCTAACTGTAGTCAGCTCATCTTCTATATTTTAAAGAGGGGAAGAGTTCTCCACATACTTGGTCCATCTGTCGTCAGCATTTATCTTAGGCTCCACTGTCCCCTTAGTGTCATGCCTTATGGTTTTCCACTATCTGTAGAAGGTGCCTATGCGGTAGCTCAGACTAAATCCTGAAATTTCAGACACCTGATGTTACACAGCATGAATTCCAGGCTAAATGGCTGAGACTGCTGTGGACTATCAAATGGACCCTTGACTCATATACCCTGATTTGGAAAGTTATTTATGTTACAGCTTTTACAAAATTCAAATACTCTGTTAACATTCAGTATTTTAGTACTGAAGAACTTTTGGCAAATTAGTATCAATCTTGTTATTTTTCTGGAATTGTTGCTACTTGCTGGATCAGGTTTTCAAAGATCAAACTGAGCATATAAAGAGGCAACTTACTTTGTATTTCTGTTATAGGTGTGGATTACAATGTGAAAACCATCACAGTAGATAATACCCAGGTAGCCCTGCAACTCTGGGACACTGCTGGCCAGGAACGGTGAGAAAACTTCAGTTGTGGTTTAACCCTGGTAGTCAGCTAAGCACCAAAAAGCTGCTTCCTCACTCCAGTGGGATGGGGAAGAGAATCAGAGGGTGAAAGTGAGAAAACTCATTGGTTGAAAAAAAGACAGTTTAGTAATGAAAAGCAACAACAAACCCACCACCACCAAAAAAATAATGAAGAGGGAAAGAAACCAAGAAAAGCAAGTCAAGCAAAAAACCCCAGTTGCTTACCACCAAATAATTGATGCCCAGCCAGTCCCCAAGCAACTGCAGCCTCAGCCAACTTCTTTACCCCTACCCTGCAATTTTATTGCTGAGCACAACATATGGTATGGAACATTCATTTGGTCAGTTGGGGTCAGCTCTCCCAGCTGTGTTCCCCTCCCAACTTCTTATGCACGCCAGCCTACTCACTGGTGGGGGAATCTGAGAAGCAGAAGAGGCCTTGATGCTCCTTAAACACCGTTGAGCAGTAAATAAAACACTGTATTACCAACACTGGTTTATTCACAAATCCAAAACATACCCTGGTACAAGCTACTACCATGAAATTTAACTCTATCCCAGCCAAAACCAGTACGCATTCTAAGGTTTTGCTTCCTTGAATCATCTGAAGATTAGTAAGCATGGACCTAATCCTGCTTCTTGGGAGAGGAGCAAATATAGTATTCCTAACAGAGCCAGTGAATTCACAATTTCGATCCTTCCCAGCAGCAATAATGTGTTGATTTGGTGCTGAGTGTCCATCGAAAAACTGCCAATCTGTAGAAGAGACTAAAAGCTCTTAAAAAGTTTCATACCATACAATTTCTTTAGGAGGATGGCTGATTTTAAAATATACCTAGAATTATTTCTATAGCAGAAAATGCCTTAAAAGTTTAAAATAAAGGGGGTTTTTTTCACCAAAACAATCCCATTGTAGTTGAAGAACTCCAAGCTTTTGTAAGTTTTCAGTGATAATTTCATTCCCTATCTCCTCGCCCATTTGTATAGTTTTCTGTTATTAAAAGCAAGGATAGTAATGATAATCTACGTTTTCTAGAGGAATCTTGGCAAAAAAAGCCCCAAACAGAAATCCAGCTAGCTTTAGGCAGAGAACTTTGTCAGGAGGAAATTTCTACCCTAAGCTTAAAATGAAAGAGGATGGGAAAAAGAGAGATATGCCCCTGATTATCCAGACTAACCCAGAATCAATTAAAGGCAGCAGAGGGAACTTTTCCAAACACTTTGTTTCAAAAAATATTTTTTTGCAAAGAGTTTATTTGCTGTTGCAGTAATTTGTGGTAGTAGTGTCCTCTGTGAACCTTCTGCTGAATGTGAAAAGGGATCTGATGATTCAGGAAGAATGGAATTGCTTACTACAATTCGTAATAAGCCTCACCTTTCAAACAGGATCTGCAGTGAAGATCAGTATTATAGCTTCTCTGTTGTCTAGTTTATGGAATTTTGGAATACATATGTAAACCAAATTAACAGGGCTTTAACCCTTATAAGACTAGATGATTAGAAGAAACTGTATGGCAACATCTTGCTTTGGGGGCTGGGGGAGGATTACTATAAAATTTTATTTATATTGTCAGATTGCTATTTCTGTTGAAGAGAGTTATAAACAGGTTCTTACTTGTAGGTACCGAAGTATTACCAAGCAGTTTTTCAGAAAAGCTGATGGTGTCATTGTGATGTATGATATAACAGCAAAAGACACATTCACAGCTGTCAAGCAGTGGCTGATAAGCATTGAGGTAACATGACATAACTTTAAATCCAAACTCTGGTGTCATTCTTCTCTACCTTCTTTTGAATAGGGAACGTTAACAGGGCAAAGCACAGAGAGCAGCACGTTTCTTGTGTGGTCACAATTACATTTTTGTTAGAGATTTTGGTCTATACAGTTACCAGTAAAGCTGTTTATGAAAATAATCACAGTTCCAGGGTTTTAAGGACTTAAAATGAGAGGTGGGGAAAGCCCAGCATGGAGTCCTCTGATTTCCCATAGAAGTTATCTAGCTGGATCACCAATAGCACTGGTAGGTGCTTTGGATCAGTGATGATGGTCTGATGATCACTGATCATCACTAGCGGTTTGACAACCAACTGTGTAGCTCATGGGAAGTTGACTGTGCTGTGAACATAAGCTATAAACTTAGTTATAGTATCTAGTTATATAGCTTATAGTATCTACATTAGTGCTGTAAAGTTATAGTATCTACATTAGTGCTGTAAAACTGTCTTGTAGTAGAGAGTTCAGTTTCTTGGGGATCATCCTTTCAACCACATGAAAACAAAATCATAGCCCATGCCACTGAATAGCTTCAGTTAATTAAAAATTCTTTTTTTTTCTCTTGGTATACCACTGTAGCTCATAGACAACATATAGTAAGTTCAAGCAGATGAATTTTCATGTGGCCAAAATAAAAAATAAAAATAAAACCGAGGCTGCTGCAATAAAGAACTGAATCGCTAGGGAAACCAAAGTGTGACATCCTGTTTTCTCACTATTGTAGAATATTTGTACTGAAAAAGTAGGGAGCAAATTGGTATTTAAAGATCATTTAGTCTGCTTTTATTGAGCATGGTGTTCTAGTATAATACACTGTTTCCCTAATGGCCAATAGGTGGCTTTGCAAGTTGAAATTAGGACTCATTCATTCAAGTGGTTCCAAACATGCATAGTTATTCCTCATCTGATTAGCTCTACTGAAGTAATAGGAGCTGCATTTTGTAAGAGCAGGCCCTTATTAAATATATGAGCTTAACAAATCAGTGATTGTTATAATTCAGTATATTAAAACTAGAGGACAATTCCAGTTTTTGATCCAGAAAATCTTTTTCCAAGCTGTAATAGTTCACTTATCTTTACTGACTAATTTTGTTTGCTACAAACTATTGCTAAGTTGAAGACATATGGCCAAGTCCATTTATTGCTACAGCATTCAGCCTACTTTATGAATGTACTCACTGTGATAATTACAACAATTTTCAGAATGAATTTTGATTCATGCCTATTCTATGGATTTTTTGGGATATGTTCTGTGTATCTCTCCTCTAATTTATGTAATTTATCTGGCATAATTATACCCAGATGTTGTAATTATTTTCCTGTCCATGTAATTACAAAAGCAGTGGCTATAAACAGCAATGTCAGAGCTTGTATAGCATGGTAGTTTTCTCTCTCCTGTTTTAGTATAGAGTCTGATGAGCTTCTGTACTGTTATTAAAAAATGCCAAGTTAGTGCTGTCTCTAGCATTCTGTCTTTTTCATGCCTTTTATCCAGCTTTAATTCCCGACATGTCTGTAGGTAGAGTGGCACATACCTGGCTCATATGTGATGTCTTAAATGTCTTGTTGCAGCGTGACATTTGTTAGTTTTTATCCTCTTGATCTGCAATTTTTTAAATACAGTGCATCAGTTGATAATTATTCTTTGTTCTGCAGGAGACAACTGGGGAGAATGTACCTGTGCTTTTGTTGGGTAATAAAACGGATAATGAAAAGGAACGTGAGGTCCCTATGGGAATGGGAGAGCATCTTGCTAAGGTACTATACTTAAGAAAGGAACTCCTTACAAAACTTGAAGGTGAAGGTTTTAAAATGGAGTCTCAATGTGTATAAATTCATAGAAACACAGTTTAATTATTCAAGTATTTTTAAGGATTAGAAACCCCATCACACTTATCAGTTCAGCTTTTAATGATGTAAATGCTGAGAATGACAGTAGTTATAAAACTGTCTCAATGAAAAAAACAAAAAGTGGTGCAAAAAACATTTAAGAATTCACTGTCATTGTCTCTCCTCTTTCTCCCTCTCTTTTCCTCCCTTCTCTTTTTCTCTCCTTTTTCTCTCTTTTCTCTGTGGATGGATTCTTAACAGAGATAGTTTGTGGACCTTTTCTCCCTCCTACCTCTTGTAAAACCACAGAAGACCATCTGTTACTCCTATGTTAGGAGTAGAAAACATGTTTACTTCTAGTAGCTTTCCATCAAGGAGATAAAATAAGTAGAGTTAACAGTGCATCTACCAAAGCACTGGCGATCAGGGGCCATGATTTAAGCATTAAGGGACTGCAAATAGCAGATACTTGTTTATATTCCTGTGTGCCATGCGCATCAATTTTTCTTTTGAATTTCTCTATACAAGGCATATAGTTTGAACACCAATGCCTCCAGAGTATTCACTTATATAGAAATGTCATCCCAATATTCCTCAGAAATTAACTGAGTTGGTAGGAATTTACCTAAATTAAACATTGATTGCTGAATTTTACATATGTACTTGTTTCTTCTTTGAAAATAGATTTACTGCTCTGCTTGCTGGGAACCAAAAGGATATTTTCAAAATTTCAAATGCATATGATTAGTTCTTGGTTTATAGGAAAGATTGCTGCTAGGCACCTGCCTATAACTGAAAGAAGTAGGGCCAGATCTCTTTTTATCTTTGATTATTCATACAGCCTTTTGCAAGAATACCTCTGCGTTCAGGTTTATGTCCATTACTTTGTTTTTATAGGGGAGCAATATCAGCCTTGAACTTCATCCTTCAAAGGTTCTCCCTTCAGGAAATGTGCTTTTTCTTGTATGCATGGAAACACAGATCGTTTTAAGACCCTGGAGGCTGGGTGGGACTCCAGGGTGTAACATTGAATCCTTCTGTGCAAAAACAAATGACACATAAATGCTAAATGGACAGAGTAGGTGTCTTGCATGTCATTTAGCTCTCTTTAAAAACTGTACTATAGTAAAACAAAGATGAATCATTCTAATATATAGAACTCACAGCCCACCAGACCATTAATTCTAACATGTGATGCAAGAAAATAAAATGTTTTGCATAAGTAAAACAAAGAAGGTTGTCAAATTAAAGTTATAATCAAATGAATGGATCTGAATGACTCATTTGAATGTTTGAATAATTCTTGCTAAATAGCCATGTAATTCCTATGAAACCACATACCACTGTCTCTATTAGTGAATGCAACTGAGTTACTTACTTTGTGAATAATCCCATGAATTATTCACAAATGATCCAAAACACATGGAACTAGATGCTGAGTTGATAAAAATATCTATAGCCTTATTTGGTGAAAACAACTCTGAACCTGTTCTCATGCAAAGAAACAGATTAACCTGTTGACCATGAAGTCCAACAGTTTTTATGGACTGTTTCAAGGTCTCCTAGGATGGGATCATTTTTACCTACTTTTTTCTGTAGTCAGAGAGGAATGTGTGCTTTCAGAGGGCATTGAAGCCCAGCTGTATTAACTCTTGCTTTGCATCAGTCCCACATTTTAGAAGACAGTGTAGTACAAATTCGTTCAGAAAACCAAGGGCTCCTATTATAATGCATGGGTCACATAACTTCTCTGCAAGGCAGACAGCACAGTTTGTTATTAAAAGGAAGAATGGCAGCCTGAAGGGAGTCCTTTCAGTTCCTTGTCGTTTGAGAAGATTAGTAATTGCACTGTGTGTAATACCTCGGGAAAGGGGGAGCAGATTGAGAACAGGGATTCTGGAAGGCATCATAGGGAACAACAAAGTTGTAATGAATCTGATCTGTAGTTGGATGAATTAAAGAGAAAACATGATGGTAAGGAGACTTTTACAGTCTTGACTTTGAAGGGAGAAGCAGCAGATACAAACCGAAACGTTTACATGCAGTACAAGAATGACCTGAGGGAAAACATCTAAAACTCTCTTGATAGAGCTACCAAGAATAAAGAAAAAGAGGAAAAGAGAAGAGAAAAGAAGGAGAGGAGAAAAAAGAGAAAAGAAGAAAAGAAAAGAAAAGAAAAGAAAAGAAAAGAAAAGAAAAGAAAAGAAAAGAAAAGAAAAGAAAAGAAAAGAAAAGAAAAGAAAAGAAAAGAAAAGAAAAGAAAAGAAAAGAAAAGAAAAGAAAAGTCTGACTTTAGCAGAGGATCCAGAAGGAAAACTCCATGTAACAAATTTCTGTTTATTTAGCTTAACTTGATCCACTGATCAAGAGTTCATATGAGCACAACAACAATACAGAGGGTACTCGGATCATATTGTAAGCATCCAGGATCAGCCAATGTTCTCTTTGAGTGGATTAATGTAACCACTGCCAATTATTTAAATAAAATGGCCTATGATGTAGATGCTGCTGAGGCTTTCAGGCATCATTTTATTTTGGCCCTGCACAGACTTCCTGAATGATCTTAAATTGGTCAATAAATCCTTGTCTTTCCCTGTTCCTCAACTGTAAAATCAAATAATAATGCTTTTGTCTGCCTTGGCTTTGCAGACTGTGTATGCTTCATGGGATGAGGACTGTTACTGTGTGTTTATCAACCTGTCAGTGCCATTGTTATACAAATACTGCTAATGAGTGAGCTATTCTTCTCAGAGTGATACTACTTTACAGGACAGAAATTGCCCAGCTCCCTCCGGTAATCATGCATTTTCCTCCCTGTTCTTTAGATGTCTGCTGATTTTTATGTAAGTTTTTAAAATGGAGTAATTGCCAGTGGTCTTTCAGGTTCGATAGGTAATTCATGGATGGAGATGAATGGCATTTTCTGACTCGTTAATTATATATGTCCTGCCTTGTGCTACTTTGTTCTCATTGTGTATGCTATCAATTAAAGTTTCCGACACGATTCAAAAGAATGACACTTAACATTTCCAGGCTGACTCTGTCTCCAGAGAAGGACCTGTTTGCCAGACTGACAGAAATAAGCAATTAATATCAGTTGAGTTTAAATTGTTATCTTTCACTAATAAGACTCTGCCCTACCCATGGAATTTGTTGAAAAATCCATTCAGATTCACGCCAGCATAAATGATGTCATTACTGAGAGTTCAGTTCTCTAGTGAAATCCTGTTGTTTGTGTGTGGGGAAGATGTAGTAGTATCACTCTCTGCTTGACTGACGTAAAGTAGCTAGATACTGACCACAGTAGGTTTTCTATTAGAGTTCTGATCAGCTAAGCAGAATAAAGGCATGTAAATTTTATTTCAAACTTCGGTTTGTGTAGCTATCAAGAAATCTGAGCCAGTCAAATTTTATCTTAAAACTTTTCTAAGGAAAGAAAGAGAATCATGGGGTTAGATCATTGTAAATATAATACATAACACTGTTTAAACAATAAAATATCCATCTAACACTAACATTCCCTGATTTCTTCCCTTCTCTGCTTTTCTGTGCTATCTGGCCACCCAGAAATTACTACAAGTGGTTCAACCCTGATGTTCATTAGAACGAACCAGGTAACCGCTGACAACATATTCAAAACTGACATTTGATAACATTGGAGCAATTTTTAGATATATTGATATGAACTACTATATTTATGAAACTTCTTTTTCCCACTTCTTGTGTTCAAAAATTCATGAAGATGATAAAAATTTCAAAAAGCTGTGCAATTTTGGAACCGTGGTATATTAAAAAATCCCACACAAACCCAAACTGAAATACCTGGTCATTTTAATGGGAACTTTTGAAAACTGAATTGTAAGTGTCATATGAAGGGTGATTAAGTAAGTGCAAATGCAGTAACCACAGTTAATAGCAAACAAATGGAAATATGTGGACATGTGATTGATACAGAAAGTTGAAATTAGGATGGGTAAACAGGCATGTAGTAATACTGTAGAGGCAGTGTAGGTGAGCATCAATGTAATTACTTGTAAAAGTAGACAGATGTCTGTTCTGGAGAGGATAATCTGTCATTCCCTCTTAAACTTCTGTTGCCATCACAGCTGCCATGTCAGGTTTTTGTCAAGATGATCTCTTGCACTTGCATTTATTGTGATAAGACTTCAGATGAAGTGCCGAGAATGTCTCTAGGGCTTGATAATTCATCTATGGTTCTTAATTGCAAAGCTCCCAGGGACTACAAAACCAAAGGTACAGGTTGACTGCAAAAGAAGGTGCAGAAAATTTATCAAGTACAAAAAATGAAACAGAATTAATTTGTTGTTATATTTTGCTGAGATTTTTAACTGGTTGTTTTCTGGAAAACATGGGTCACAAACTGTTGAATACAGAGACACTCCTGCTGAAGCTTTCCATGATTAAAAAAAAAAGTCACTGGAATTATTTTCACCTGCTTTGTCAAGCACTCAGTGATGTACTAATTACCTCATCATCACAAGGAAAGTTCACAAGACTTCTATACCTTACAAGGCATGTTTGCATTTGAGCCTTTGAGAGATCGAGCTCTTACAGTAAAAGCCACTGTACAGAACAAATATCTGCTAAGAAATGGATATAGCTGTTGTTCAGGAGGCACGCTTAGACTTCTTTTGTTACTTTTTACTGTTAGCTTTAGAATTAAGTCCTAAGTTTTCCTAAGATGACCAATTTGTTTATTTGCATATTTCAGTATATCTGTGATGCTTTTTAAAAATGGGAGTGAGATATTGTGCAAAATTAATTGATATGGTCTTTCTGTTTGATTCTAGGATTACAATTTAATTTTCTATGAATGCAGCGCATATTCTGGGTACAATACCAAACAGTCTGTGCTTCATTTAGCTAGGTAAGAAATCACAACCTATGAGTTCTATATGTGCCTGACTTCCTTATCACTGATGACAGAGTGAATTCTTTTTTGTTTATTAAACTAGTTTGATGGGAACTTACAGTTATTAAATACTTGTTCCTTTTATACTGGTCTGTAGCCTGACCCTGTTGTTCTGTTAGGCAGTTAGTTGTTCAGTTCTGTTTAAACTAGCAAAGCTCTGTCTAGACCCAGAAACACCTGGACTGTTGCTAGAAAAGCTGAAGGCCTGAGACATTGTGATAGTTCTTGCAGGAAATTCTTGGAGGTTTGGTTTGGAGAAATATGCTTGCAAATGGCTGCTGCTGCGTCTTTGCAGCAGAACATTGTATGTGCAGCTTTCTTCCCTCATTACAGCTCAAATTCTGTGTCTGCCTGGGGGCTGGGAGAGAGGGAGAGGTGGATTTTTGAAGTTATATAAAGAATAGGGATAAAAAATACAGGTAAATTTGTTCATCTTGTGTGAAAACATTGGTAATGAATTGGCAGATCTTTATTATTGTGGCTGAAGTTAGTGAAATGTTGTGAATGTGGCAGGTAATTGATAAATGTCTAGGTAGCCAGATGTGTTTTTGTTTTGCTCCAGCCTCAAAAATAGCAAATTGAAAGTCACTATTTTGAGTCTTTGTAATATACAATAAATGCTAACAATCAGCACCAATTACATTTTTCTAACTAAATGAACAAAAGCAGTTCTTTGATGGAGCAACCATAATTGTTTGTTTCTTAGTTTACAAAGCTCTGTCATTTTCTGTTAATCTCTGCACAAGTTCATAGGCTTGGGGAAATGTTTTCTGGTTTGATCTCTTATGGCTATTACTCTTTTTTTTTTTTTTTTTTAATCAAAAGTATTGGTTTTTTCCCCCCAGGATTTTAAAGGAACACGAAGATAAAGTGAAAGAGAAAACAATTGAACTTCAACCTGATACGAATAAAAAGTCTTGCTGTATCAGGCCATGAAATGCTGGGACATGTTTAGACAAATCTTACATATATACGACACTACGTGGCACCATCAGATTTGCTTTATCTTCCAAATATTTCTTTTGCTGTGTTCCAAGTGTAGGTGTCAGTGAAACTTAAATTCCTTGTATGCTCTAATCTTCGCTTTTACAAATACTGTCTTCAGTTAATTGACAATGTATTTTGGGCAGTAACAATCTTTTATTCTGTTTGACACCTAACACCACTGAATCCTGCTTTGTGTTCAAGCTTGTAGAAGCTGCCCCATTAATAATGAGAAATAATTTTATAGGAAGAAAACTACTTGGAATGTGAAGTAAAATCTTACTGGTGTGGATGACCTATCTTCTGAATACTTCTGTTTATTTAAGTTCTCTTTAGATCTGATTTTGTGCTGACCTTTGTTACAGTTTCTTAAAAATTGAAATAGGAAACTGATTGGTTGTTTAAAAGCAACACACCAACAACTGCAAAGTATAAGGTGATATCTAAAGCTTAGTGTGCAATATACATGAACAAAGGATTGAAGAACTATGAAGATTTTCCTAAGTAGCATCAACTCATTTATACTACACATTGTTGCATAAAGGTCCTTGATAAGAAACCCTCCCACTTAGATGTGATGAACTACGTATTTTTAGACAGGTCACTGAGATACCATACAGGCTTGCCTGAGCTGTTGCCAAATAAGATGGCATGTTTCCATGGTGAGATGGTGCTATGCAAATATCTAGCTTAGTTTCCAGAAACAGTAAAGTCATGGCAGTGCAGTACTTTATTCTGGCTAGTTGGCCAGAGCCTATCAGAGCAAATCAGCCTGTGCTTTTCATATTTGACATGGCTGTATTGCTTTGTGTTGCAGAGCTTGCTCTGGACCTCTGTTTGGCTATGGTGTCCTATAGAAGTTCCCAAAGCAATCTGTGTCCAACTTGAACATTCACATCAATTCACTGTCATTAATGCTGGTCAAAAACACATACCTACATAGGAAGCTCATTTCACTAGTGTAGTTGGTTGCAGTACAAAGTATATTATGGCCAACTGAACAGCTCTGTGTCTCCAGAAGTCTGACACAGAAGGTGTCATGCCAAATGTTGGAGGTGAAATTTTCAGAAATAGTAGATCTTCTTGTGAGAAAGATTTTGAGAAACTTTCCAGCATTTAAGGAGTGAAAAATCTCACCAAAATCCAGTAAGATACTGCTTTCTTTAGCAACATTAAGAAAAAATTCCTCTTCATCTACCTAAATACGTGACTGATTTTTCAAAAGCGTCTGCCACACAGCATTTCAACAGCATTTCACTTTGGTTTAACCAGGGCCTGATAGCACTGAGATACAGTGTTTGAGAAATCAAACTCATAGGGACATCTTTTAGAAAATCATGGCCTTGCCTGGGTCATAATTACTTTTGGAAGCCTTTGTAGAATATAAATGAAAATAAGAAACTTGAGACTGGGTCACTCAGCCAGAACATGATCAACAATTATTCTTGTTGGTATTTGTCTTCACTGCAACCAGCTATTGTGGTAAGCATTCAAGAATGATTATTCATGATGAT
Source organism: Athene noctua (assembly GCF_965140245.1). Classification (NCBI taxonomy): domain Eukaryota; kingdom Metazoa; phylum Chordata; class Aves; order Strigiformes; family Strigidae; genus Athene; species Athene noctua. Next base: position 8,946,874 of record NC_134039.1, read on the forward strand.
GGGCTTGTTGGGAAACTTGAACCCATGGCGTAATTTATTTCATTAAAATATCAAGCAAAACTGTAGATTTTGTTATATGGCTGTTACAGACGTTATGTTTTCAATCCACTTTCTAAATGTTTAAAAAAGTTATTTTTCATTTAAATAATGAATCAATTTGAAACTAAAGATGAAAGTTAACCACTAGCTCAGTAACTCTATTTTAGGATAAAAACTTCATCAGCAATTTAATTGTGCTCTTGGGATTTCAGTCTGATCAAAGGTATTTATTTAGTGCCAAGAACTGTACGATAGAGGTTTGCATACTTTCTGCTACAACAATTCTTATATCCATGCAACACTCAAATGCCCTTTCCTTATCCCTGATGTTGGGATCCAAACATGACTCCTTTCCTTAGCAAGTAGAATAACCAGGGTTTTCTTTCTATCAGGACCAAGTAGCCCAGGATGAGCTGATGCTTAGGGGTGCATTAGAGCGTTTCATACCCCATTGATATCAGAACTGGCAATATTTCTTCCCAACTCTGTCAGCCTCAGGAAGACAGTTTGAAGGCTAAATTTCAGCTTTATAACTGCTAACTCTAGCCCCACAAAACTCCAAATTCAGATCCTTGATTTTTTGTTCCCTGAAGTTCATTTTGATTTTGGAAGAAAGTGACACATGAGGTGCATCTTCTTTTATGTGACTTCTACAGGATCATTTTTATTTGGACATCTTTTAGTGTGCACTGAGACCCTGCTAGCAGGATATACACAACTTGAGGGTAGGCAATGTATCTGAATCCTAGGACGAAGGTGATTTCCTTTTCTTCATCTACTAGAGCCAAATCTGGTGAAGTCTAAGACCCAGGAGGTGTCTCCCATCTCAGACTGATAGCTGTGGCTGCTGCTGTTCCTTTTTGCAAGTCCAGCCAAAACCCAAGCTGAGTACATATTGCAAGATGCAGGTACACACACAACACTGACATCATCGGCCATGCAGACAACACAGAGAGCAGCATCTTCACTGCTTGTCACCCACATGCACACAAACAGCATTCCCATAAATACAAACACAGATAGCCCAATTCTCCTCTTCCTTTCCAACTGGTCAAGATTGAAAATTGCTGATGAAAACATACACATACACAATTCCTATGACTTGCAGTGCTCTCTATCCCCTTCTGCCCTCTCTACCTCCCCAGGATCATGCAGAAATTTGGTAGAAATAAATATGATAAAAAGACTGGATAGCCTGCAGTTACGAGGTACAGGGCTCAGTCAGATTAAACTCTGACCAGCAGCTTGCTTGTATGCAACTGGCTCCTTTTATTCTACCTTCTCTTATTTTCCCCATGCTTGTTATTCCTCTATCCACCTTGACCCCTCCCTTTCTCTGCCCTTCATATCCCAAAGAAACAACTAGCCCCTGGTTGTCTTTTCCACATTAGTCCCAGTTTTGGTACACCTGTACCCACATACGTTTTATATTTTCTTCTTCTACCATTACCTAGGTCACCTCGGTATTATTGATATAGTTACTGAGGTGCTGCTGGCCTTGCAAGTTTCCCCTCCCAAAGAAGTCATTACTATTCCCTTCCAGTTATCTGTGAAGTTAGTCATGAAGTTATCGTATAAATCCCCCTTAACCACCTGTGAAGTCCAGGCATTGCTCACATGTTATATGTAGTTGTTATCTGCTTCTCACTCTGTTACATTCAGAGTTTCTCATGTCATGTCCAGAGTTTCTCATGGTCTGTTTGGTTAGCTAAACCTCAGGCCAGGTCCTAGTCGTCTGTCTGCACACACCTTAAGAAACAGCAGTTATTTGTTGATTAATGCTCACAGAAGATAGGTATGACTAACATGCTACAAAGCTCTACTTTGGACAGATTCTGCTGGCATGTCAAACTGGTGCAGGAATTGTCAGCTTCCAGTGTTTCTTGATGCTAACCAATCCTTTGTGTTTCTGGGTTGCTGTCTTCTGACTCTCCACCATGGTTTTATACCTCCTGTCAATATTTTTCTGAGATCCATCAGAAAGTTAATACTGGCTTAATAGCAGTGAAGCTTTCTGTTTGTTTGTTTGTTTGTTTTTTTTCTTTTTTTTCCAGTTTTGTATTAGCTTTCCTTGCTCATAGCCCCCCCTCCCCTCCTCCCAAAAGCTTTTTTATAAAGATAAGCCAAGGTCATGATGCAGCTGTAGGTCATGAAGTCTTCTCTAGTGGGTTACATAGAGATTTTTGGAGATGTGGATGGTGTCTTTGTACTGAAAGAGAAATGAATCAAAAGATAGTAGGCAGGGGAATGCTGAGCAGAAGTTTTTTTCACCTATTCCTATTACACTCTGAGAACAGAAAACCATCTTCATTTAGAAGTGACTAAAATGCTGATACAGGAATCTTTGAATACAAGTACCTGCAATTCTACAGAACATTTTAGCTACAGAATGTTGTTTTGCTTCTTCTGCCAGACTTCCTAATAGTCTTTGGACAAAATTCGTAGCTGGCGTAAGTTCAATGAATGTAGCAGATTTTTTTTTTTAGGGATATATATTACATTGGAAAATTTCCCTTAGTAGAATGAAAAGTACCAACAATAGTGAATGAGAAATTCTGCTGAAAAATTCCTTCTTACGCTCATCAGGCTTTGCCCTTCTCTCAAGTTCACTGTTGTAACTCCTTGACTTTCTTGTGATGCCACCCTGTATAGAGTAAATCAGCTCACAAGCAGTGCACACCCATGTGAACTCTGAGAGGATGATCAGTTGGTAAGAGAAAATGGGTAAAATTAATCTTCTCAGCCTGGTCAGGTACGCAGTACTGACAGATCTTTGGGTACCACACACACTACAAAGCCCATTTGCATGGATATGACACAATGGTCTCAGCCCTTTGAAATGGGCATATGTTACAGGCTCTAAGTAGCAGTGGTCTGCAGTTGTGACCTGCCTGGAGGAGATCATGAACTACTGTGTACCAGTCAACACTGGTTCCAGCCTGCCCAGATTCAAGCCAAGCAACAGTATTAAACATTGCACACTATAATCTCACTGAGAGAAGTGTACAGCACCTACCTATGTTACATATTTAAAGAGTAATCTGCAGCTGTTAGAGGGGGGACACTCCACACACAAGGAATGTGTGAGGAACAGACCACATTGAGGAAAGTTTGTTCCTGAAAGAATTGTAGCCAGTGGATCATTCCCCATGCTGGAGCAAGGACAACTAAAGAACAGGACAACTGGAATCTCTGTGCCCAGAACAACTGCAAGCATCGGGAACAGAGTGGCAGAAACCATAATACTTGGGATGACAGAAAGCATTATGCACACTGCCTTAACTCCCTGTGCTGCCTGTGGGCTCACTGGATGAATTCTGACAGAGTGTACCTCAGAGTGAAAATAAAGGAAGCTGAGACTCAGGGGCAGAAGAGAGAAAAAAAATATATTGATGTTTGTCTAATTTTTTGCATACTTTTTCTTTCCCTGGTACCTGGATCAGCAATAAAGATTTAAGTTGGTTGGTAGTAAATTAACTCAGGTAAAATTCCTCAACTTCAGACTGGCTTTGTTTGTAACATATACATATTAGCAGAATTTTCTACCATGTGAGATCATTATTGAATAAATCCATCATCTGCACAAGTGGAAGCTTGTTTTAGATAGAGAAACATGTCCATAAACTCATCAGTAGCAACTTCCTGAATTCATCCACAGCTGTTGAAATAATGGGTCTTTTTGATTATTGAATTGACAGCAATTGCAATAGCACTTGTGTACACTCCTGAAAAAAACAGAAAGATGAGCACTTTGACCTGTTTACACCTCAAACAACTAAAGTTCTTTTAATACGAAACTGGTAGGAGACATCTGATTTTTGTATGATGAAAATAGATATCTCAAGGAAAAAAAAAATTGTAGGTTAAGTTAACAGGGCAGGAATAAAAGTTCATTCCTGTAACTTTAATACTGAGTTAATATGAAGAAGTACATACCAAGTAACCTGAAATACCGTATCTAGTGACACTGATTCCTTCCAAATGTACTGGAAGTTAAAGGTCATCTGATTAGTCAGATAAGCATTGATTCTTTCCTCTCAAACACTGAAGAGGAAAGTGTTTTAAACTATTTCAGCCATATTGGAAATCTGTGTTTAGCTTCTACAGTCATCCGTCTTTCTGGTGCCTTTTCTGCAACATGTTCCTCCTGAGCACAACAATCATTGCAAGTCTTTTCCCATTCCCAGAAGAGCCCAGATTCAGAGGAGCCTTCTCACTGGAAATGACTAATTTTCATATGCTGAACAGGAAGGCAGTAGGGAGGCCAGTGGAACTGGACATTCAAATACAATATTATGTGGCTCAGTATTACTCAGGTACTCTTATTTCTTGAGCTGCTGTTTCTGTGTATGTAGGTGATGAACAGTGAAGACCTTGCTCTCTGTGTTCTCTGTGTGGCTGATGATGTCACTGTTGTATGTGTATCTGCATTTTTGCAATATGTACTCAGCTTGGGTTTTGGCTGGACTTGGAAAAAAGAACCACAGCAGCCACAACTATCATCCCTCTGTGACATTCTGTGTTGTGCCCTGCGTTTCCACATGTTAATTTGTGCCATCTGTATCACATGTGGTGTGAGATTTGTTTTCTTTTACTCTGAGCATACAATAATAGAGGTCTTATCCAGGTCTTTTGCCATTGTATCCAGCTTCATCTTTTTTTGCTGCCTTCTCAATGACCACATAGCAAACATTATCAGCTCTGGAAAATCAGTCTGCCTATTTGCAGGATTCAGTACTTTTGCAGCACTAGACTTAAATCTTGCCTTTGCAGAGCAAATCAAGTATATGAATCAGGAATTTGAATACTGCTGTATTTGTCTAGCTGTTATTAAAGCTCAGGTGCCATCTTTTCCAGGGGAGAGAGTACAGGGTGGGATTGTGACTCACTGTCCCTGCCAGTCATTACTCATCTGTTTTACCTTTTAAAAGTCATTAGAACTCTGCAATGAACCAGCTTTAAATTACTGCCTTGGCAGAATGTCAAGGAAAAAAAAAAAAAAAAAAGACAAGAGTTCTCTAGTGCGAGCTAGTGAGCTGAACTAGCCCTGCAAAATCTGACAAATACTGAAGCTAGTGGGAGGATACAGGTGGAAAAACACAGTTAAGATCACAGCTGTGAAAAAAAGAAGTCTACAGGGGAGAGCAGCCCATTTTCAGTACTATCAAGGTGTTTAATTGCCTCATCTGTAACTTCATCTTTAAATACAGATAAATGGAACTGGATGTGAACTAATTTACCATGCTTCTCAGGTGGCTTTTGGGCGTGGTGGCTTTGGGGGTCAGTGCTGAGCCCAGTACTAATGCAGCCAAACACCAGTTTGGATACCTCTGCTAGAGCTGGAAAGCCTCAAGACTGCCACTGCACAGCTCAGAGTTACAACACTGCTGTAAAGCTTAGTGGAGCGCCCCTGTGAGAGTGAGTGCACTGTTCTGTTTCTGCATGGCCCTGCTCCCTGTTGTTGCAGGTGCATATGGCTGAACTACGCTGTACTGCGCTACAAGACAGTTTTGATCAAGGTCCTTTGAATCCAGACTATTAAGGCTCATCAATTGCTGTAGCAACCCATTATTATATGGGTTTATATTATGAAGCTGTAATAAGGCTGTTCCTCATCCCTGTGAAATAAGCCATAAATCATTAATGCAGATTCTCAGTAACAGGACTTCTGTAAGTATTATTCTAACAGAGAAAGTGATTTGCATTAAATGACATGTCTGTCAGCAGAGAAAGACAAATGAATTATGAGAGTGGAACTTTATACATGCACACTGTAGACATTTTTATTTGTAACCATACTGTAAAGTCCCTCTCTACATTGAAATGTATTGGCGTCATTAAATGCCCCAGCGGAGGTTGTACAAGGAATTACTAAACTCAGATAGGATGTCTGGAGCTCTTGCTTTTGTCATGTCCATGTCCCATGTAGGGTGTGCTGCACAGAAGTTGAGTGCTACTCACATCAAGGCAAATGGAGAACATATGCACCGATGATTAAGTAGTGGAAAATTTGTTTAACATTTGTTCCTACTGGCCATGATTCTTAGGGTTGTGTAGAACAATAGCTAAAATATCTTTTCGTCATTGCTGTGGAGATGACGTAGCTGTGCAGATGTAGTATACTTAGATTTCTACAGGGTGCCGTTGATCAAGAAAGAGGACTCGTATAAAATCAGCATTACAGACATCCATCAAATGATTAAAAATCATCTGCTGGCAGGTCTCAAAATACAATGCTAAATAAGCAAAGCATGGTCTGTTGTTAAGGGGAATGTGTTTTATCAGATCTGCTGACAGCTTATAAAATCTCCATCCTTGGAAGTTTTCAGGACAGGTTTTACACAAAGCCACAGTGATTTGACATAGCTTTGGGGAAGGTTCCTTTTGGAGCAGTAAATTGGGACTAGAAACCTCCAAGATTTCCTTACAACCAACATTTCTATGGTACAGATGGAAAAAAACAGATAATCTTTTAGTCATGCAAACCATTCTGCATGTCTGCTTTGTATACCAACATTAAAGCCTAACAGTTAGTCTAAGACCCCTACAACAGCTGCAACTGAGCATCCAAGGGTGCTATGAAAGCACTTTATTGTACTAGACATTCACAAGAAAGCAAATGTCAGTTGTATCTTCCAGAGGGCAAGAAGACAACTACAGGGTGGTAAGCCTTACCACAATTCCTGGGAAAGTGATGGAAACCATTTCCAGACACGTGAAGGGCAAGACGGTGATCAGGAATATTCAGCATGGAATTACAAAGGGGACATTGTGCTTCTCCAAGCTGATGGTTTCTATAGTGAGATGGCTGGCTTGGCAGATGAGGGATCATGGATGTTGTTTACCTCAACTTTAGTACGATTTTGACACTGTTGCCCGTAACATCCTCAAGGAGAAGATGACAAAGTGCAGGTTAGATAATTGGAGAGGAAAGTGCTTTGAAAACTGGCTGAATGACTGGGTCTGGAGGGTCTAACGAAGAGAAAACTCAGGAGGAATCTTACCAGTGTGTGTAAATACCTGGTGGAGGTGGGGAATGAAGAGGAGGGAGCCACTCTTCTCAGGAGTTCCCAGTGACAGGATGAGAGACTACAGACACAAACTGAAACACATAAAATTCCATCTAAACTCAAGAAATACTTTTTTTTTTTCTTTTTTTTTTCTTTTTTTTTCTTTTTTTTTTTACTGTGGAGGTGGTCAAACACTGTCCATCCTTGGATATATGCAAAACCCAACTGTAAATGGTCCTGGGCAACCTGCACCAGCTTGTCTTGCTTCAGCAGTGGGGTTGGAAAAGATGTTTTCAAGAGATTGGTGGGCCACAGTGCTACTTTCTGGCTCCTGAAATTCTGACTCTGTGTAATGTTCAAAGCCCCATAGGACTCTAGGCTGACTAGATTTATCCTCACTACGCCAGGCAATTATGCGAGTGTGGACTGTAATAAAAAGAACATGACACACAGGCAAGTAAGAGATGAGGGCAGCTTAGAAGAAAAGTTTGGCTTTGATTTATAAGCGGATTCTGTTTTTCTGTATACCACTGAAGTACAAGCTAGAAACATCTTGAGATGAAGGAAAAGAAACAGCATATTGTGTCAGTACTGTGTCCATCGTTTGCTGCTGTTACAGCTTCACAGAACACTTAGGTTGCTTGCCTGCCTACTCTCATCCCATAGGAAAGCAGGCAAAAGAGCTATTTTTTTCTGAGATGCTCTGTCAGTGGTGATAACAGCAATTTGGATAATCAGACAATTATGGAAGTAAATAGTTTTTGCTTTAATCAGGTCTCATTAGCTAATGATATTGAGTTTTCATGCCAATAAATGTGAAAAATAAGCCATTATGATGATAAAGTGCTTCTGCTAACTGATCAGCATTGTAAGTTAGTGTTAATGTAATGAGTTATATATGCCTTTTTGGACTGCCATTTCATATTTCTGCATCAAAATGGTAGGGCATGTATGGTTTGTGAATAAATTCTGTTGTGACCTTAACACAGGGATCCATTTCTGGCTCTAGGGCTGTGTTGTAGTGGAGATGCTGATGGCTCATTTGAGTAAATGAAAATGGCTAGACACAAAAGCACAGCGCTGAACTGCAAAAGAGGATGTTCTGTTTTCCACATGAGGATTTAGGGGTCAGCTCAGGCTTGATTTTGTGGACTGCTGTGCTTCTAAAAGACCATGTTTGATGTTTCAGAGGGATGGCTTGGACTGTAGCCCAAACCTGTATGTTCTGTGAGGAAGTGAGACTGATTTTGGGTTGTAGTTGTCATGTCAAAGAAAACATGGTTTCTTTCTGTTTCATAGTCACACCGTACTTTTCTCCAAGCTTTCTCAATAATTCTGTCTTCATGTTGTTTGCATCATCACTTACCTCCAGTGTTTGTTTCCACTGAAAAATGAAAAAAATATCAAACATTCTAAGAAAATGGAAAGGGAAGGGAGTCAGAAATTGTATCAGTACCTGCTAAGACTGGAAAGACAGGTAAAGAGAAGAGCAGAGATTGCAACAATTTTGAGACCATAAAAACCCTTTTCCTTTCCCTTCAGCAGTATCTGGACCCTGGAATATTTTTTTGTCTAAAGGACAGGTGCTCTGCTTTAGCAGTCATCTGCCTCTTTCTTAGTCCTGGCTGTGTATAACATGTCTTCTTTACTCTTTTTGTGTCTATCCCCAGAAGCAGCAGCTATTTTCAAGGGAACAGTCTTGTTTCCTGTAGGCATACTACTGCCCTGGTTCACCTCAGTCAACATACTGTGCAGAAATACCAATATTCTGGGGAAAAATTAATTTAAAGTAATGTGGGTTTTTAAATTTTACAATAAGGCTATTAGAAAACAAACAGATTGTTATATCAGATCATAAACATCAGGTTTGTTTCTTTAATTGCTTTTTAAAAATATTTGTAAGTGCTATAAATTCACACTTAATTTTTAGGAAGTTTAGATATGATCTAAATGATTTGTCTTCCTCCCACTTGCCTGTGTGCTTTGGTGATTAACACCTGAGACAATCTCTGAGAAACATTGAAAAGAAATGTTTCAAAAAAGAATAAAACCCTCCCACTTTTCCAGTTGGAACTATTCTGTGAATGCTTAATGCACTCACTTGGCTCTGTTGTATGTTCAAACTAGGCAAATGCACACACTGGCATAAATTTACACCTCATATGCCAACCTGAAGATTACTTATAAAATGTGTCCTCCATGCCACCAACACAACAAGGTAAGAGACCCCGAGGCATTCTTTAATTAGTGACCCTTGGAGTTACATTCTTTGCAAACCCTTTAGATACATCTATTAATCAGTGTGTAACAGCAATATATGCATAGCCTCTGTTAGAAGGAAAAAAAGGGTGTATGTGAGGATTACAGGTGGATAGGTGGTGTAATTCATATGAAAGCTAGGATGCAATCAAGGGTGGTATATGGAAGAGAGGGACTACCACGAGGGGACTACAGGAGAAACTATAATAGTTGTATATTCTGGTGTCTAATGGGGAGTTACAGTGGAAACAGAACTAGACTTGTCTCAAGGGCAAATAGTTTGAAGTTATAACTTCAAGAAGAAGTTGAACAAGAGCCAACAGTTTGAAGTTGTAACAAGAGAAATTCCAGTTGAATATAAAATGCTTCCTTGTGAGATTAGCACAGCACTGGAACAGCTGCTCAGAGAGGCTGGGTAATCTCTGATCTTGGAAATGTTCAGACCCTTTCTGGACAAGGGCCTGAGCAACATGGGTTAGCTCTGAAGTTAGCCCCACTCTGAGAAGGTGGTTAGAATAAAGACTTCCAGAAGTCTTTTCCATTACAAATAACTTAAAGCTTCTGTGAGGTTCTATGGCAAAATAACTCCAGCTACTCTGTTTTGCTGTCCCCTTTACAATTCAGGTACTTTCTTTTTTCCCCTTCACCCATCCTCCCTTATATAGTGGGAGTCATTGCCTGTAGCTAAAGTAATCTACTCTTACTCAGCTGAGAAAGGAGTTCTGAGCCCCTGACTCCACCTGAACAAGGGAGCTGACAAACTGGTAAGAGGTAGGTCACTCTGATGTCTGCCTGCTCCACCACCCTCCCCACCCCTCTCTCCTCCTACTCCTGCCTGCAAAAAAAAAGCATGCTCCCCAATGAAAGCAGCCTCTAAAGCTAATTTCCCATTTCTATAACACTCATGGGGCTTTGTGATTTGAAAGTAATTATAATACTCTGTTGCTTTGTTGATTATACCAGGGATACTGGGACATGATTTTGTTAAGTAAATCTTTCTTTCCTAAGTGTTATTTATACTTTTTTTGCAGAGAACATGTTGCATCTACCAGTATGCACAGTACTTGAAGTTACTGATTATAAAACACAGACAGATTGTCCTCTATTACACGGAGTTCAATTCATATGAATGGGGCCACTTACAATGTTACTGACAAGATGTTGAAATGATAGCACATATAAGTATTTTTTATGTAAGTAGTATATGTGAGATGTATTTTACAGTTAAAGGAGAGTGACGGTTAGATTATCTTCTTAAAGTGGGGGTTTATCCTTTGTTATAGACATTGTATACCACGTATCCTCGGTAAAATTACCTTCTAAGTGAAGGAGGTTTTTCTTGATTATTTACAATCAAATCTGTATGTGGTAAATTAATTTATAAATTAATATTAAATTTAAGACAAGTCCTGTAAGAAATTATCTCTGAGAAGGTTCTTCAAGCTAGCTCTGTAGTGAAAGCATGCTGTCTCTGGTAATATTATTGTCTATATTCTGAACCATATCAACCCCTATAAAAAGTCTAAGACAGTATAAAAAGGCTCTAAAACTCCTAATTCTGCACACGGGAAGGTCCCCAGAACAAGCCCTGCAAAACCCAAACCAAAACTGTGAAACTTTAGTAACATTAGGCAAGGGCTAGTTGCTGCTGGGAATAAGAAATGCATGTGAGAATAAAGTCATACTCTACTGTTCGCTAGAGAACCTTGGGAACACTGAGTGGCCCTCTTAACATTAGGGACCACCTCCCTAATCCTGCGGGCACTGCAAGTGTGAATTGCACACTATGCTTTTTAGAGGCGTGCTCAGTATCTAGCTTTTTTGGATGCTCCTTTGAGTTTCAACTGACAGGACAGTCCTTGGGAAGAGCTTTAATACTTTTGCCTTAAGAATAGAGTCAAGGCAAAAATGACCTACTTTTTTTTTTTTTTTTTTTTTCTCCAGGACTGTATTTGTTACTCATCAGGGACAGTCTTTTGTGTAAATACTGCATTTCAGTTTCTTTCTCATGCTCTGTCCTCAGCTTATCATCTTCTTTTCCTGTCAGTGGGAAGGAAATGAAAAGTTTTTCAACATATATCTGTTTCAGATATCAATGGCCATTTTGTCAGTAGTATTTTAATGCAGAGCTTTGAAGATCAGTGGCTTGGGTTCAACCCTGGAGTTCATGATAGACTTTTCTATTCAAGCCTTGAGAAGATTAGGCTCAGACTCCGTGGTAGTTACCCAGACTTGCTGGATTGCTGAGGAAAACCTATGAGCTGATTGCACCTGGCCTGCGAGCTCTTCACATATCTGTTTCACTAGTGCTGACCTAACAAAATCTATATGTGCTGAACTCATCGATGCTTTAAGAACATTAGTAGTAGTTAGTAACACCTCTAATGGCCTTGGAAGCCCAAATTTTCTTTTTGATCACTGTGATTTGAAGATACTCATCACTGCAGTAGGCACTCTCAGTTCTTGATGTGATGGAGAAATATGTGATGTGTTTTTGATATGAAGCACAAGTCAGGTTCCCAGGGCTCAATGTGACTGAGTGTGTTCATCACCCCAGAACTGTGCCATTAACAGCAGCAAGGACATGCAACACTGAAGTGAAGGGGCACTTGTAGTAAGAATGCAAGGTGGGTGCTTTTGAAGGGGCACATACATTTCATTCTTCTTAGGTGAAAGATGAGGCAGAAATGGCAGTACACAACAGTGCTTAAAATACCTCTCAGACTGATTAATGAGCTGTTCTAATCAAGTTTTCTTTGCTGCATCCAATACTTTCTGCCAGGCAAAAATGACACATTCTCAGTACAGGCAGGCAGACCCTTGTGAATTACCTTTTTTTTTTTTTTTTTTTAATTTTCTTTTTTCAAACAAGATGTTGGGGTTTTTTGTTGTTTTTTTTTTTTTAAATATTAAAGATATTAGAGATTCATGCAGTGGGCAAGAGAAGTGGATGGTTTGAAGTGCTGTTAAAGTGTAAGTTAGACAACAAAGCAAGAGTCTTTCCTCTTTCAGTTACAGTCAGCTCAGTTGTTACTAGTAAAGAAGATGAAAACATTGTTTGGGTATCTGTATAAATGGAGAGGACTGAGAAAAAACCTGGTAGAATTCCTTACCTTAAAGTCCTAGAATGGCAGAAGTGTTAGTAGAAAGTGACTTCTAGAGGTTTTCTGGTCAGTCATTACTGAAAGGATAGCTGATCTAGCTATGAACTGTTCCCTGAAAATTACAGCAATATGTGAAAGATAAAATCCTACTCATTTTGTGAGGAAAGTTGTTCATCCTCATTCCAAGAAAATGTAAGAAAAGTGCTTTAAAACAACAGTGATGAACTACACTGCAAACAGTATGCTTTACTGCTGAATTACAGTTTAATTTCATTCTACATAGATACCATGTGATACAATCCCTAGACCATAATCTTTAGACCATAAGAAAATGGAGGCACTGTACAGTTTTTGTGAAGGGAAAACCAATAGAAATAGGTTTCTAAAAAGTGAAAAGTTGACAAATACTGGCAAAATACATCTTCAAGTATGCTTTATTTGCAGGTGATTAAAAAGTTTTTTAGGCAAAAAACCTAGTCAATCTCATCCATGATGGAACATGATTTAGTGCCTAATGCCAGACAGACTGGAATATGGGTAGATAGGACCGATGATGCATTTTTTGACGAATTACATGTGGTTAAATGGTCAGGATTCATATAGTAAAAAGATACATACGTATGAAGAATTATAAGCAGTTAATATTTTACCTATAAGCAGGAGATATTGTAAGAAAAACAAGGGGTGTAAGGGGATGGGGAAGCTACAGACATCTTAGTAATATCAGAAGCCACAGACATCTTTTTAATGACATTAGCTTGTTCCTGCAAATCACTGCACTCTTGAGAATAGTATTTGCAATTTATAGCTTATCTAAAACATCACCAAAAGGAAACACTAATTCTTATTTTTTTAAAAAATGATTTTGTATTAAGAATCTTGCAAAGAACTGAAATATGGCATGGCCAAGAAACATGAATTACCCACCATTTCAGAGACTTTGCATTCATTACATTTAAATACTAGGTGTCTGATTTCAGAAGGTCTCATGCAAAATCCAGCTATAAAAACTCACCACAGAATATTTTCAAGGATAAAAAGCTATTTTAAAGCTCTGACAGACATCCAGTTGTGAAGGTGAATTTTAAAACTAATGGTCCACATTTTCCAGAGGACATTCAAAAAGATAGTTGTTGAACTTTCTGTAAATACCCAGCTCTTATCTACACTTTGCATGGAATATTTACCAAAGCTGTAACTTTGGACAGTTAATGGAATATATCACTGCCTAGAGTAGTGCCAGAGGTAACATCATCATTATCTTTCCATAATTGCATAATGAGAATTAAATAATCACAAAACAAATTCCTATTATGAAATGACATTTTTTTTCTCATGTACAATATATATATTCATTTATATTGAATATAAGTCCAGTAATACTATCACAGTAATGTGCAGTAGTGGTCTTTCATAGTGAGAAAACTGCCCTAATCTTCTTTAACATGCAAAGCTTGGAAGAACCAGAAATTCACAGTAAGTAGTACAATTTGTATATGCATCTTCTGCCATCCTAAAGTTAACCAGAACACTCAAGACTCTTGCTTATTTTTCCTATATGTTTGACAAAAGCTACAGTTCTGTATACTGTACATTCACAGTGGGATACCAGCCCCCTATACTATCTGCAAGAAGGATCAGGTTACCACTTTCCATCAGAGTAAACATTCTAGTATTTAATACAATAATCTTGTGAACAGTAGTTCCTAGCTTGAAGTTCAGCAGTTCAAGACTTGATAAAATTCTCCATTTCTTCTCTCTGAAAGGTTTCTTGCTAGCGCATTTTGTAGTCATTAGATACTGACATTTCACATAGCTGTCCTTTAAAATCCAGGTCTACTGTGAAATCCAGGTCACGCTGTAAAAAAATTTAAATGTAACATGTAAGTAAGACCGTAAGTTCGGTGTATGAATTCAGTTATCATTGCTTGGGTTGAAAAGACCTGCAGATTCAAGAGATACCTCCTGTGGTTTATAACTTCGTTTGGTTTTAAATGTTGCTAACTATGAAAAAGCAGGATATAGGATGTGTAAGAGCATTCACCATAGAATCTATGTCTAGGGCATATTTGTATATTCTCAATGCTGATTTAGAGTCCTGGTTACAACTAGGAAGTTTCTGAAAAACTCTGCTATCATACATATTCTATAACAAATTTTTAAGGGCATCCCCCATTCAGATGCTCTTGATCGAGTGTAAAGGGCTTTCACACTAGGAGTTAGTCTAGAACAGATCTAGTAAACTTCTTGTTGTAGAGAAACCTTCAGTCATTCCTTTTTCTTACGACATTTTTTTTTTGAAAGAGGCACTACACAGCCCTACAAAACAAAGCTGTCTCTCTAAAAGCTTTTGAAAGGCTTCGTGTTTCAGAAGAATAAAGCGCTAACAAATCCTTCTGAACCGAGGTAGTCCCTCTGTCTTATGATAACTACTGAGAACCCATTAATTTTAGCACCTAAATCTGCATTCAGGTGCTTACTGCTGTGCGAACAAATTTGATATATTTTCTTCATTTTTCCCTCAGAAGAAAACTGATAAATTCAACCCAAAAGAAAATGTTCCAGTTCCCCAAGAACAACATAAAGGTGGGAAACAGACTGTTTTCTTCTACTTTCACAGCATGTGGTAGCTTCAGGAGTGAATGTGTTTGTTTTAATGCCAAGTTTATTTTGTGTTTATTTCTTCCCCTGTATCAACACTACTATGAAAACCATATCCAATCTGTATTTGTTACAAAAAAGGAAAAGAAATGCAAAAAAAGGAAGGCAATGAAATGTTAAGATTTGCTGCAGTCAACAAATGCAGTATTTCAACAATTATAACAACTGCATGGATGGATTATAATCAGGTTATTTTAATGGCTGTATGTTGTAATAGAAAATGAAGAGATTCTGCTCAAGTTTTTTGGCAGAAAATGGTGTCTCTGTTTCTCCTAGAAGCCATACTTCTCATGTCTTGCTCTTATATACAGGCAGGGGTTGTCCATCAGAGCACATCTCACAGTCTCCTTACAAGTTAAAAGAAGCACTGAATAATTTACATACTTGGTGAGGGATTCAGCCCATAACAGAGAAACTGAGAAAGCTTTCACCACTTGTCATAGTGTGATATCCAGTATCCATCATGCTTTAGCTTTAGTCTTAAATAAAACATCTGTATTTTCTGTGGAAACCCAGTTTTAAAACAACCATATCACTTGATTAGTGAGCTCCAGTTGCACATTTGATCAGTGAGTTCATACAGACATTCAGCTGAAATCTGTTACTTAATTTCCTAAAGGAGAGTTCTTAAGCACTGCGTGGGAAATCTGGCGATAGATAGGGAACTGAAGTATTCTTGATCGTCCTCTATTGGAAGAAGAGAACTTACTGCTGATTTTAGTGATAGTATGAAGAGACTCTTGTTTACTTGTGTCAC
The DNA here is from genome assembly GCF_965140245.1 of Athene noctua. Taxonomy (NCBI): domain Eukaryota; kingdom Metazoa; phylum Chordata; class Aves; order Strigiformes; family Strigidae; genus Athene; species Athene noctua. The sequence continues at coordinate 8,962,704 of NC_134039.1, forward strand.
AAAATGTCAGCCAAGCTGATTGCAGAGGGCAACTGACTTGGTGATGTACTTGAATCATTTCTTCCCATGCTAGCTTGTTTGCAGGCTGAGTTCTGTGACATTAGCACTGCATTATCATTGCTGTTAGCAGCTTTGGTGAAGCTGTGACTAGAGCTCTTACTAATAAACATGAATTTACAACCTTTAGCATGCTCATTGTTTTACTTACGTGCACTTTATTTACTGTTTATTTATAGTTTGTGATCAATAGAGTTGGAATTAGAATCGGTGATGCTGACTCACCACATTTTTTGCATTTGGTTTCATGGATATAGTCCCATAGATTTCTTCTCCTCGTCTCACAGTTAAATAGTCCTCTAAGTAGAAGACAGTTTGCTTCCAGTGAGTATAGGGAGCATCAGGTGCTAAAAAATATATATGGATATTAATTATAGACATTTCATCTTTGCATTGCACATCAAATTAAGACTTGGGAACAATTGAAAAAAGCTTTCTTCTCATAGAATTCTTTAATTTATATACTATATTAGCAAATATGCTTTACAACAACACAATTTTCTTGACTGTCAGTGGCTTGTCTTCTGACTTCTACTGGAATATGTCAGATGTAAATCACACCCAGCAAGGACTCTGCAAAGTGGGTTACTGGGCATGATAGGCACTTTTTTGATGTTTCCCTTTCAACCCACACACATTCAAACTGGGCAAATCAACACTAAGTGCTTTGAAAGTCAGAAGTCTAAATTAGTTCAAAAAACAATTACACAAAACCATAAAAGAAGGATTCATAGAAAACCCCTATTAATCACAATGACGCAGATGAAACCTTTGACTTATGATCCCAGAACAGGACAGTTTATATTTTCCAGGAGGATACAGCTAGGGAAAGGGCACTTGCACTTTAAACTCTTTAAAAGGCATTTGCTGTGGGAATTTGCCAGAGATGAATATTGGTCTAAGTTCACTTCTAGTCTTGCTTAGCAAAATCACTTCGATAACTTTCTGCTATTTCAGGGTTTTATTTTACTTTGGTTTTATTTCTGAGTTAAATTCAAATCTTTGAGCAGTGCTTAATGAACTTGCATTGGTTACTTCTTATTCCTAGCATTCTTGCAGTTAAGAGCCTCTAGGAACCTAAGAATAGCTGGACAAGTTCAGAGACTTCCTGTCCTGACAAAAAAGCCTCCAATAAATGTATTTTTCTTCCATTTGTTTCTCCAGTCACTTTCTGATGCAGACATGGGCCCAATGTATTGAATTATGCTAATAATACCTTAGCACAGTTCAATAAAACAATGATCTCATTTCATTTCAAAATCAAAGTTTAAAAAAAATATTTGGCTTTAGAAATTGTTTGTGACTGGTGGAATAATGAAGCTTTTTTTAAAAACTGCCAGGACAGGAATTTTTAACGGTCCTTTTTTTTTTTTTTTTTTTTTTTTTTTTTCCCCCAAATCCTAGAATCAGAAGACCAACAGAAAAAAACTTTTGTCAGAAACAGTGTTGGCAAACTGATATCTTCCAAAGGAAAAATATTTTACCAGCTAATTTCTGGCTATATGTCTAGACAGTTTTAATGACTGTTAATCTCAATGCCTAATTTCTTTCAGGAGTTCAGATCCAGAATCTGTTTTCCATTTGGACATGCTCTGTAAAATTTCTAATTGAAAACATGCTAGACCAAAAGTAAGATGAACTTTTAGTTTAAATCATAGCTGCTATCTTGTACACACAGATGTACATGTGCACATGCCCTTATGCAGAGCTATCTTCCTTAGAAAAGCCTGGCATATCTGGAAACTGGTGCTCCATGGACAGGGGGGTTGTGTGGAATGTAGGCGCAGGTCTTGGAGTCCATAAGGTATTCATAATTAAAAAATGACATATCAGTGAAGTGGCACTTCCTCATGTCCTACAAACCTGGATATTTTACTGAATTCAGTAGAGCTCTGCCAACAAACCCTAGCTGGAATCCAGACCAGTCTTCTAGACAGTGCTGTCTACTCCTTCAGTTACTGAAGGCCAAACAACCTTTTAATGATAGAGTTACTTCTTCTGCACCTACCTTATCATGATGTGCTGAACAGAGGCAGAGAACCACTTCCCTTAACCTCCTGTCTACACTCATACAGGTCAGGATGATTGGCCAGATTTGCTGCAAAAGCATACTTCTGACTCACGTTCAGTTGTTGCTCACCAGAGTCCAAGAGTCTTTTCCAACAAAGCTGATTTCTATCCAGTTGGCCTAAGCAATAGCATGGAGTTGTTTGGTCCCAGCTGCAGGACTTTGCAGCTGGCTTTGCTGAACTTTATAAGGTTCTCATCAGCCCATTTCGAACCTGTGTAGGTCTCTATAAATAGCAGCCCTTTCTCTCCAGCCTATTCTCCTCCCAACTTGGGATCATCCACAAATTTGCTGAGAATGCACTTTATGCCATTATTCAGGTTGTTAGTAAAGATGTGGAATAATACTGACCTCACTGTATGTCACCTGTGGGATGCTACTAATAGCTGGCCTCTGGTTTGACTTTGCTGACTGACACATTTTGAGCCAATTTTTCACCTGTGTTATTGTTCACTTATCCAGTCTGTATCTTACCAATATAGCTGTAAGGATGCTATGCAAATCTGTATAAAGCCTTACCACTGGTGAGGCTGCACCTTGATTACTGTGTTCAGTTTTGGGCCCCTCACTACAAAAAGGACATTGAATGACTCGAGCGTGGCCAGAGAAGGGCAACGGAGCTGGTGCAGGGTCTGGAGCACAGGTCGTAGGAGGAGCAGCTGAGGGAACTGGGGGGGTTTAGTCTGGAGAAGAGGAGGCTGAGGGGACACCTCATGGCCCTCTACAGCTGCCTGAAAGGAGGGTGCAGAGAGCTGGGGATGAGTCTCTTTAGCCAAGTAATAAGCAATAAGAAAAGAGGTAATGGCCTCAAGTTGCATCAAGGAAGGTTTAGACTAGATATTAGGAAGCATTTCTTTCCAGAAGGGGTTGCTGGGCGTTGGAATGGGCTGCCCAGGAGGTGATGGAGTCCCCATCGCTGGAGGTGTGTTTAAGAGTTGGGTTGACACAGGCTGAGGGATCTGGTGTAGCTGGGAACTGGCAATGTTAGGTCAATGGTTGGACTGGATGGTCTTCAAGGTCTTTTCCAACCTAGATGATTCTGTGAAAAGGCCTTCTAACGTGAAGATGTACAACAGCCACTGACCTCTCCTCATCTATACAGCTAGTCATCTAGAAGGCAATCAGGTTTGTCAGGTATAACTGGCTTTGGTAAATCCATGCTAACTGTTCTCAGTCACCTTCTTGTCCTTCACATAGCTGGAAATTGTTTCCAGGTGCATTTGCGTCATAACCTTCCCAGGAACTAAGGTGAGATTGACTGGCCTGTAGTTCCATGGATCCTGTTTACAGCACTTCTTGAAGATGACTGTGATAGCTGACTTTTTCTAATCATCAGGAAATTTCCCCCATCACCGTGACCTTTTAAAGATGTTAGAGGGTAGCATTACAATGACATTGACCAGCACCTCAGCATGCTTGGATGCCTCCTGTCTGGTCCTATAGACTTCTTTAAGGTTCTGTAGTCCTGATAGCATGCCCTGAGGCACAACTCATGTACTATCAGTTTCATGGTTTAAAAAAACCTTCTTCTCCAATGACTGGAAGGCACCTCTGCTATTATTTTAGATACTTTGAATAACAGTTAACCCCTCCACATAAACAGTACGTGTCTTAGTGCAATCAGAGGGGCACCACATGGGATCCAGATGAAACCCTGGACCAAGTATTGTGCAAAGGAGTCACAACCAATTGGTTCCCCCAGGCTTCAGAGTGGTCTCTACATCTGCTATAATTGGTGATATGGCTGTAGCCTCATTTGCATCAAAGAAGGCCAGAGTGAACTTTGGTTTTAGAAGAAGCCCTTGTCAAAAACACAAAAACAACTTGAGCATGGACTTGAAAATCTTAAGAATTTGACTTTGCACAGATATCTGGATAGCAGGTCTTCTCCATCTGCATACAATGGCATCCAACCTTTTTTATTTGGTGGGTCATACAGCCTGCTGGGCAAGTGAGTCACTGAAGTAAGATGTTCAGAGAATTGGCAGTAAATCAAAGAAAAGCATTCAATGGGAGAAATGCCGCATTTGCCAAGTGGCAGGAGACAGAATTTGGAGACATAGGAAGCCTCTTCAAGCAAGCCTCCAAGGAGGCTGAGCCACCAACAGCTAAGAGATCTAGTTACAGAAAGGGTGATGAGAAAGGGCAAGTCTTCAAAGCTGGAAGGATTGTAGAATGGGAGTGTATGACTAAGCATTCAGAAGCAGCCTGTGGAAGCTACAGATAGTTTAAAGAAGCTAGGTTTTCAGGCACTGCTGATGAACCCCATTCTTGGTAGAGGTTCATAAATATTGGAGATTGTGACTCCTTTCCCATCTTTTTTATGACAGGTAGGCACAAAATACCTTGTACATATATTTGCAAGTTGAGGTGGGTCTGCAAAAACCTCTCTGTAAGAAAAGCACTATGCCAAACTTGGCATCTGCCCTAGGCTTTTGTTCAAATGTAGCCTCTTCTCCCTAACAGTATTTAACCTTCCTCCTTCCTCAAGTTCTCAGTTCCTGTGTGCTAAGGGAAGCTAAGCCCACCCGTGGTGGTCTTGCAGAACATTTCCTGTCCAAGCGCTTGAATGAGCCCTTTTCATTCCATACACCCAAGAGGCAAGAAGAGTCAAAAAAGTCCTCATCCCAGCCACCTTTTGCTATACTGATACTGGAGCAAGTCTATGCCTACTCTGCAGACAAGCAATGCCTTGCAATAACATCACAGGTCCTTTTCCTTGCTACTTTTGATGCCTATTCACTGCGACGTTTAAGAGTCAAGCAAAGAATGGCTGTGTTTGAGGGCCAGATATGTTGATGGGACACATTTGGCTAGAAAACATTAATTAAATAGCCTAATCTTTCAATGGATGTTTCTTAAAACATGCATGTTCATATGCACACGTAAAACAGAAACACATTCCATTATTCCTTTGCAGATGAAGCCACATTCTCAAAGACATAAAAGACCTTTCATGTAGTTCTGGCAATATAAGACCTCCTTTACTAAGGTAGGTTTCAGTTAACATCACAAGACAGTAACTACACCCTTCATTCAAACCTATTTTTTACAAAATTGGAGGTTTGACTATATTACGTTTTAAAAAACAGTGGGCTGCCTTCTGCTGAAAAAAAACCAGCCTCCTGTGGAAAAATCAAAAGCTGAAAACTGTTTTCCACCTCAGATAATTTTGTTCAGCAGAAACCCAGAAACCTGTGTCCAGCACAAACTTCAGGATACTACCACAGTGCCTCACAGATTGTTCATATCTACGCTTTGTTCCCCAGCACATACCGATGCCTATCACGGTGTGGGAGATAGTATAACACATTTATAAAATGACCAGGGAAACACAGTTATTGAAAAACGTAAGAATATGAGGCACCAAATAACATCATCCATACAGTTATACTTCTAGAACCAAATATAAATTAAGTATTTTAACAAAGTATTTTGAGCTTTAAATATCATGTAAGGGGCTGAGAGCTTCTGTGAAGGGAGGAAAAAAAGTGATTTCTAATCATATTTAGAATCTGGCAGTAGCCACAAGTGAGCGACTGATGAGTTGTGGGCTGGGCCAGGAGTAACGGCAGCCACCCCCCACTCCCACAACAGGCAGCCCCAAGGAGCACCAGCCACCAGGAGCGTGGTGACCAGAGCGGGCAAACGGGGCCTGGCACAGCAGTTTGCATGGAAGGACGCACAGGGAGGGCAGCTCTTCGAAGGAGGGGCATTCCACTGGCTGAGCAGAGAGGCTTTAAATTCGCCTAACCCAGCAACGGGGCACCGTTCAGGTGGCTCCTCAGGGGTCGGTGTTGGGACCAGTGATGTTTGACATCTTTGTTGGAGACATGGACAGTGGGATCGAGTGCACCCTCAGCAAATGTGCCAATGACACCGAGCTGTGTGGTGTGGTCGACAGGCTGTAGGGAAGGGATGTGCCATCCAGAGGGACCTGGACAAGCTGGAGAGGTGGGACGTGCAAACCTCATGGAGTTCAACAAGGCCAAGTGCAAGGTCCTGCCCATGGGTCTGGGCAATCCCAAACACAAACACAGGCTGGGCAATGCGTGAATTAAGAGCAGGAGAAGGACTTGGGAGCAGTAGTGGATGGAAAACTGACTATGAGCCAGCAATGTACACTTGCAGTCCAGAAAGCCAACTGTGTCCTAGGCTGCATCGAGTGTGGCCAGCAGGTTGAGGGAGGGGATTCTCCCCCTCTACTCTGCTCTTGTGAGACCCCACCTGCAGTGCTGTGTCCAGCTCTGGGGCCCCCAACATCAGAAGGACACAGGCCTGCTTGAGTGGGTCCAGAGGGGGCCATGAAGATGATCAGGGGCTGGAGAACATCCCCTGGGAGGACAGACTGAGAGAGTTGGGGGTGTTCAGCCTGGAGAAGAGAAGGCTCCGGGGAGACCCTATAGCAGCCTTCCAGTACTTAAAGGGGACTACAGAAAAGATGGGGAGGGACTCTTGATCAAGAAGTGCAGGGATAGGATGAAGGCTAACAGTTTTTAAACTGAAAGAGGGAAGATTTAGATTAGATATAAGGATGAAATTCTTCCCTGTGAGGGTGGTGAGGCCCTGGCACAGGTTGCCCAGAGCAGCTGTGGCTGCCCCCTCCCTGGAAGGGTTCAAGGCCAGGTTGGACGGGGCTTTGAGCAACCTGGGCTAGTGGAAGGTGTCCCTGCACATGGGATGAAAGATGATCTTTCAGGTCCCTTCCAACCCAAACCATCCTGTGATTCTACAAGCAACTTACATTAGGTCCCATTTACACCTGTTTGAGTTGTGTAATGATGCTAACTGCAACCAGCACCATCTGTAATTTATTGATCTTGTCATTAAAGCGTCATAAGGTTGTTTTTTTTCTCATAACACTGGCTGTATTCACTCTGGTTAACAATGCCATATAGGAATGGAGTTACTCCTTTAAATATCTGCTCAATAAGGTAAGTTAGAGTTTCACGTTTGAGTTGTTAGAGTTGTTTTACATAAGCAGTATGTGTGTTGTTAGATCTTGGAAAAGTATGATGTTTTTTTTCTAGACTCTGAGACAAGCATGAGCTTTTGCTGAATTTTGGATTTGGGGGAAACTAGGATGCAAAGTTGCTGCCTCTCATTGAGCCAACCCTGTCTAATCAGAGAAACTTGTCACAGGATTTAGATATAACTAGTGATGGGCATAAAGTCCTGGGTCTTAATTTGAGCTGAAATCTAAGCTTGATAGCCCTGATGTTTTGGCAGAATTCCTACAGGCAGTTGTCCTTCCCCCATCCTGCTCACTTTCCCCAAAATTACAATGTTTTTTATCACTGAAATTCAAACCTGGTGTTACACTAAACCTTCCTGTATCATTTGACCAGTATCACTGATTATAGCAATAGGAATGAAAATAAAAGAAATACAGATTACCCGTAGAAAATCCCATCTTCTTGTGGCACTTTGTAAATTCGATATTAAAATAGGTGACCAAGGCATGAATGTAATCATTACGCTGAATTTGGAGGCAGAATGCAGAAGTAAATGCCAATTCTTCAGTCTTCACTGTATAAATATCTACTTCCTGTTTTGAGGAGAAAGAAAAAGACATTTACATGCAGATGTCTGTGACTCTAAGGTAAATGTTAAGTGATGTACTTAAGCATTTTATTTAATGATCAGCAACAGAGACAACTGGCAGCCCTTTAACACTGTAAGAAATCAATGGCACATTTGAATATATCAAATCATCAGCAAATGATCCAGTTATGTGACTAGGTTGACGGAGTGTGATAAGAGAGACCACTCACAGAAGAGTGTGTGCCCTTGGGAATGGCAGGGAGGGGCTGCGGGAGCTGGAGGAAATCAAGGTAAAATGTGCTTTGACAAATATAGGCACAATGGATGCTGAAACAGAAATATAGGTCCCAATTCTAAGATGTTTTGTCATCAGGGATTGTCAGCTTGAGGAAAGATGGCAGAGTTGAGTTTTTAATAAAAATAAACCTCTGATTTGTTTAAGCATCTCTGGAAATGAATGTGACCGTGTCAAGAAGTCAAAATATTTGAGGCATGACAGGGGCTTGCTTTCTGCCAATAATGCTTTCTAGTCCTGTGTCAGATAACCAGTTCCAGTTAGTAAGCATCTTACTCTTAAACTAGATGAAAGCAAATAATGTAAATCGTACTATGTCTTGACTGCAGTAGTTGGGAGCAAAGATATAGTCTCCAAGACTGATTATTCCTCTCAATATTTAAATCTCACTGTTCAAGGCTTAAACTAATGTTTTTTAGATGGATCTGATTTCTCCAGCTAGATATTGCTTTTATTTGGGTTGTTTCCAAAACTTCTAGTCATGATAGGGAGGATACTAAGTCTGAAATGCTATTAATTGTATTCTAACACTATGGGAAATGTTTCCTATCAGTGCACTTTCTGATATCCTCCTAAGCGTATCTTGCTTCACTGTCCTTATTGTCTTTGTCAGGGAATATTTGGCAAGAGACAGGTATGCCCAAAATATTTTTCTCTATATTATTTGGAAGGTCAGTATTAACGACAAAACTGCTTATGCACACAGAGAAATAGAAGCTTTGTAGGCAGAAATCCAAATTTCCTCTACCACCATAAGCCAGGAACCGTATCACCGACCTCACCAGCATTAATTCAGACTCACATTGCAAAAATGGAGAGCAGAGTCTAGAATGTCCATTAGAGGGCTCTTGTGGGCTCTTTTAGGGCACTATAAAGGGCTCTTTTAGCAAATTGCATTCTATGATCTAAGAGAAGTCTGCAAAAATAGACATCCAAAGTTGCAGCCATATTTCAGTTACCGAGGTGTTTGCATGGGCCACTTACCATGTGTTTCTGAGACTTAGAAAACTTATGGTGACATGATTTAAGCAAGCTATAGTTTTGGTTTGTCTCATTATCAATATTGTTCAAGAATAACTTAACCATAATGAAAATTATTCTACATTGCGATTGCACCCTGAGTCACTAATGTTTATAAGTGACCCATGCTTATAAATGGTCATTTAAAGTGACCTAAACATAAAATTTAAGGTGATAGCCTTAAAATGTTTGGGTTGTTGGTTTTTTTTTTTCCACAACAGATAAAAAGAAAAAAGCATACTAGGAAAAAGAATTTCTGAAGTCTCCTGGCAGACTTCCATAGCTGCCTGCAAAATTTGCTTTGACAAGCTAGACTGGACTGGTGGGTGGTAGAGGCAGATTTCTGCAATTTTTGGTGGCTTCTTCGTGGTATCACTTGTGGAAATTGTGAATTAAGTCCAATGATGAGGGATGTAGCTCCCTCTCTCTGAACTGTATTGGCTCTGCAGGGTAAAGTGGAATCAAAAGCAATAGGAAATATTTTTATTAGAGAAGTTAGTGGAAATGTCTCAGAAGTAATGAACTATGCAAGATATGAGATAAATGTGGAGAGTTTTATTAATTAATATAGTTTCGAAACTGGCCTGATCCTGTTTTGGTGATCTCTTTGAATCGTAGTCTGGCTACTATATATTATGATATTAAATGTCACTGCTCATTGAATGCCAATTAAAGCTAACAACACAGGGAACAAATACTATATTTGCATAAAATAAGTGAGAAAAGTAATAATTTACTAAATTTTATTTAGATTTCAAAAACAACAACAAAATGGGCATAGTTAAGCAGGGATCTGATCAAAATACAGTTCTTAATTATACTAAAAAAATAAAATGTGTTAAGCTGAGCAACAATAAAAGTGTCAGAATTATCAGCTAAATAAGGAGGTCCAGACTGTGGTTGACACTGCATGAAACACCATGAGACATCCCATACTACATGTCCCTGTTGCAGAGACACATAGAGGCCAGTTTTCACACTCACTGCATAAAGAATGGTTCTTGGGCTGTCCTGTGGCACCAACTGCTTTAGGACTGAGCAAATGATGTATAGAAAATAATTTAGAATCACAGGGGTGATGACAATGAGGTTGAAAAGTGGTATTGCCACCTGCTGTGTGTTTCTTGAGTTGTATCACCCTACCTGAAGGCAACCTAACTAATGAGAGAAATGGCCCTGAATCAGCTTCACTGATGGGAAAATCCCGACTTGCTGCCTGACCCACCTCCTCATGTGAATCATAAAGAGATACCACTGCACCTCTTTTCTCATCTCCTTCCCAGCCAGTCAGCTTATGCGGTGAGGATTGTGTGAGCATGGAGGTAAAGATTCAGACCTCATTGAATGCCTGGTTTTGTGGGGGATTTTGTTTGTTTGTCTTTTGGTTTGGGGTTGGAGTTTCCCCCCCGCTTCCTCTCTCCCATTGCACCAGCTGTCTTGGTTTGAACGAAGAGGGAAGTGGTCACCCCAACACAGGATGGGATGGTGAAGGCAGTGCTGCTCACAGCAGGCCAAGGTGCTGAACTGATGTAGAACCCGGAGGACAGGCAGCATTGGTACAAGCAGTATTGCCAGCTACAGGAAAAGGATTGATCTGAAGGCTGACAGTAAAACTAATTGCTAGGGAAGGGAGAACCAGCCAAACCCTCTTTTCTGACAAGCACTGAGAAAATGACCTACACTGTCAGATGCACACATGCATACACATGTGAGGGCAACACCGAATGCAACAGTCAGCCCCCAGAACACATTCACTTTTTTTTAAAAAAAATTATTTTTCTTTTTTCTTTTCTTTAACGAGTGCAGAGAACTAACAGTATTAATGTGGGGAGAGAAGAAACAACATTAAATTCTGGGTGTTTCAGGGAAGCAGTGAAAGGAAGAATGGAGTATCTGAGATTGTTTTGACTAGATATTGCAGTGTATGTTGGTTCTCAATTAGATGGAATAACAGGGAAGCAGGTATAGCTATGGCTTCCTGATAACAGAGACCTCAGCTTCCTGCCAGGGCCCCTTTTCTACCATCTCTTCCTGTTTGCACAAAAGGAAATGCTTGAAAATGACTAGGGTGTTGTTTGTGTTTTGTTTGTGAGGGTTTTTTTGGACCGTGGGGAGGAATAGGTGGAGTTAAACCTGAGGATGCTGAAAGGAAAGACTGGGGAGAACTGTTGGAAAGAGTGACAGGGAAAGTCACTTAGGAAAGGGAAGGGAGATTTTCATGTGGAGAAAAGAGTAGAGAAGAAATATGAGAAAAAAAGAGCAGTGTTTGAAGAAAGATGGAAAATGACTGTCGCAGGTGCCTCTTGCTTCACTTTAGCAGAAGCTGGGAGAAAGGGATGTGATTAGGGTGTTCACTGAAGTTGCAGTGGAGCAAGAGAAAAGTCTCACGCAGACTGCCTGGTCCTAAACCTCATGGGTCAACATTGCTATGGGAGAGGAACGTGGGACTCTTTGGAGCTCACAGACAAGTGCCTCACCTGTGTGGCTGGATCTCTCTGAGCAACAGTACCTTTCTGCAGAAAATACTGCAGGTCCTTTGAAACAGGTGAATCATGATATTTCCAAAACAGCGAAAATTTCTCCAAGAACTGGGTATTTGAGCACATAGGTCAATGCTTTTTTGCTATTATGCTATGTTCTCTGATAAACAAGAATGTTGCATTTTTTTTTTTTTTTTCTGCAGGGAAGGCAGTTTGTGCTTTAAGTAGCATTGAACTGTGTAATCTTAAAGTGGTGTGTGACCTGCAGGAGCTTTAAACTGTTCCTGGAAAGTGTGGGACAAATGGGAGCATAAAAGTAGATTGATTTCTTTGGTTCTTTCTCTGTGGCTAGATAGGGGAGGATATTCAGGAAAGTTCAACTGTATTTTTTATTACAAATATATGTGGCACGTTCTTCATTCTTGTCTGGTTTTGTGAGTTTTTGCCACTCTTTCATTGCGAGTTTTTCTACAGCTGTGTGAACAATTGATTTATTGTTATTGTAGTCTCTGGTGCTCACACCAAATAAAAATTAACACGGAGAAGAAGTTTTGGGTCAACCCAAACCCATTTGTATTTCTCTATTGTTCAAGGGGATCAGAGAAGAAAACACAACTGGTTTACTGAGTTTGAAACAAACTTTCCCATTTTTTTAGGCAATGTTACTGTGAGCAGTAGGCCCTCAGAAGGACACTTGTACACCTGAGATCAGTTATTGACTCTGGTGGTTTGAAGATGCTTTGGTTCCCCTACTCTCTCTGGCTGATTTGGTTTGGAATTTAAACAGAGGACTCCTACTTGTCAGGAAAATTCCTATGCCCCTGGAAATATATTTAAGAGATCATTCAAAGGGGAATTGCTTCCACAAGAGAGGAGATGCTGTATTCCCTGCAAGCACCACCCCCAGTGCACCCGTGGCTTAGTGGCTAGAGTTTCTTGAAGAGTTCAAGGCTTGGGTTACATTCAGTTCCTGAAGAGTACAAACGAGGAAATTTTACTCCAGTCTCCATCATTCTAGATGTGTCATGGTTACATAGCATGCAGGGGTTGATGTCTTATTTTGATGATTTTGTAGAACAATTTAGAGCATTTAAATCGGGAATTGGAATAACTGCAGAAGCACAGGGTTCTGACTGGTCTGTTAGGAATGCATCTAGCAACCAGTTCATCTACTGACTTACGTACAGGAAACCTGGATTCATCTGGTAGGCACCCTAAGTTAGTTGAATTTGAGCTGAATACACCCCTAACAAATCCCTTTGTGAATCTAATATGAATAAGCTGTGCCATCTTGAAATGCTATAATGAAATTTTTGAATAATTCAACATGAAATACTTTGTTTATTCTCAAATATTTTCTTATGCTAATATTATTCTCTAAATTCAAAAATATTTTCAGGATCAAAGAAATGCACTTTCTAGAAATATACCATGTGCAAAAGTAAATTAAATTAGAAAAAAGAAATGCAGCCTCAGTTTTTCCTGCTTCCATATTGCTATCTTGAACAGAAGCCTCCCTCTTTCCTGTCTTTCATTGACAATTTTACTTTTTTTAGTGATTAGTTGTGAGATTAGGGAGAGATTCTAGAATGGAGAGTGTTTTCTGCTTGTGTAGTTATTACCCGCTTTGCTCCCAAGGTGCCATTACATGGTAAAGCACCATTCAGTGTATGGACATAAGATGTCAGGCTATGTAGAATTAGATCAGTGCAGATGGACTGTGCATGCATAGTACTCACACAGAGTTTCTACTTCTGTTCCTTTTTGCTGCTTTCAGTAAAGGTTCTGCAGACTAAAGGTATGTCTTTCCTTTTTGCATATGGGGATACTTAATGCCTTGTTTGTTACTGGCAAAAAGTGAAAGGGAAAAATTACAAATGAGTCTTTGGGATAAACGAGCATACTCTTGGATGCATGGACCTGATTTTTACCACTGCTATTGATGTGGACAGCCTTATTCATAACAGTACTCCTACATGAGGAGGACTGCTTTGCATGGAAGGAATTTTAGAACCTTCATGTGTTAACCAGGGGTCTTGTGAACAGGGAGTAGTGACCCCTCTGTCTTATATATAGAACAGGGTAGAAGCTAATCTCTGGCTGCAGATGTTGGGGCTGTGAGAGCACAGTAACATTCTGGATAAGGCTAAGAATTAGGAAGTTATACAAATAAATTAGGTTCCAACTTTGATACGCTCTGAGGTAAATTAGAGTTATTTCATCAGAGCTGACCAATTCAGGAACAGATGCTTCAGTCTTTTTTTATTGCAAACAGAATCAATTTACCCCTTTTCCTCAGCAGCATTCCATCAGTAATTTCCAACCTCTACTCACAAGAAGGTAGGACAATTAATATCTAAATACACTATGCCCATATTTATCCAGTATTTGCACATGTATAATTTGTAAGAGTATTAAGTTACAGTAGCAGTAGCCAGACGAGTACAAAGTCACAAGGAGAATCTTGCTTTTGGGTATTCCATAAGTGATAGAGGTATCAATGTTCTCGCTTAGCTCAGGTGACAGTATTGGGCATATGCAACATACTAGTACTGCCTAACTTAAAACTGCACAATTTTCCTTCTTACTGTAATAGCATTCTATGATGATGGCTTCAGCAGCTAGTTAGAAGCATACAAAGATAAAACATAAGTAGCAGGTCTCCAAAGAATCCTATAGTTAGGTGTAAACATTCATAATTAGGTACATTTGGAATTACCAAACCTTTATTAAACAGGCATTGGTCACCACTTGCTTTGGATCTACTATGTCCACCAAAGGTTCCTTCATGGCAACATCCCTAATACAGGTCATGTCAAAGCCGTACACATTCTCCCACCCTGTCAATGCAAATGGATGTGTCAAAGATTAGCAGTAATAATAAAAATATTTTTTGTTTCTCAAAGCATCTTTCATTTGAAGGACTTTCTACCATGCCCTAACTTTCAGCTCTCTTTGCTCCCTGCCCCAGTTGTCTAAGTCATCACTGATATCTTACAGATAATGCAGTTGTGGCAAAATAACCTCTCAATGTAAATCTTTGAACAAGTGGCCCTTGTTTTCTGGTGTTTCCAAAATTGTGTTATATGAGATTTGTCGATGATTTTCATGGCTTCAGACATCTGAGAGTGTTGCCCAAAATCATATAATATGTCAGGTTGAGACTTGGGAATAGCTGCTAAGGTTAATCTATCCTTTCCTATCCATTCTGGTTAATATTTCCTTTTTTTTTAGAGACTGCTATTCAATCAGCAGTTTGCATGCTCTTAATTAATTTAAGTAGTCTTATTTTCAGCAAGTGAATTACTGACAGGAGTGGACTTAGAGGTGTGTTTCAATATCTGGGGCACCCAAGTTTTAATCTGCATGTACATCATGACAAAAAACCAAGATGTCCACTTTCTAAAAGATTTAAAGCCATGCTGATCTTCTGATTGTTCGGATAAATGTTTCTTATCTTGCTGAGGGGTTTTTTTCCTTTTCATTTTGTTCAAGAAAAAAAAAGATTTAAAAGTACACTGGCTTTGCTTTTAAGATTGCTTAACAAAATGAAAACAAAACCCTTCCAAAAAGTGAAATCTTAGTCTTACGAATCATATGAGACGAGGTTCATTCAATGTTCCATCTGAAAGTCTAAGCTGAATACCGTGAAATTTTTAAAAAATTGTTTGAACACAAGCAAGGTAAACTGATAAACAGCAACAGTAAGCATGTTTAAAATGTCTTGTTTCTTCAGAGCATAGCATTTGGGCTACTGGTGTTTCCAGAGGACTATGACTGAAAATGTAGTATAAGCAAAAAATCGGCATATTTCTAAATCGGAACAAAGCTGGACATGGAGAGTTCTTTGTTGTGTTATCTCTTTATTGGGCTGTGAGTTTCTCAATATTTCAGGGGAGCTGGTGATCAAAACTTTCGTTTCAGGCATCATGAGCGTGTGGGAACTTCAGATTGTATTTATAGAAGCCATATGTTTTTATGTGGTTACTCAGAAAAGATTAACTAGGAAACCCTGAAGGAACAATCTATTAACAGTTGTTGGGGCCTCCATTACTTGATGTACTTCAGCCTGTGTGGGATGCCTTTGAAGTATATGCCACAGTCTGTATTTGACAGAGACCTGTCACAGGAGTTAAAAGATAAAATTACATGTTTTACATTTTGCAGAAAATCAGAGTAATTTACTGTAGTAGTACTCTGTGACATTAATAAAGTTTGAGAAATCAGAAGTCAGATTTTTTTTAGCAGCCTCATATTGCAATATTTCTTAATCAATATGATGGTTCTTGAGTGCCCTTTGAAATGCTCAGCCCTGCATCTCATATGAAGGCAAGACTCTATCCACCTTGAGAGCAAAAAAAGGAAGATGAAAAATTGAAATGTAAGG
This sequence comes from Athene noctua, assembly GCF_965140245.1. Lineage (NCBI taxonomy): Eukaryota > Metazoa > Chordata > Aves > Strigiformes > Strigidae > Athene > Athene noctua. The sequence goes on from NC_134039.1 coordinate 8,978,555, forward strand.
AGACACCAGGATTTATAAACTGAAAAGAGAAACAAGGTGGTGGTGCAGATACAGTGAGGTGGAAATAACTGAGGAAGATACAGAGGTATAAAAAGTGAGGAGGGAAGGGAAATCAAAAGTGAAATCAGAAAAGAGAGTGTCTTAAAGGCAAACAACATTTTAGAAGAGAAATAGAACCTGAAACATTTTTTTAAAACGATGAAGAAATGAACAAGTTGAAAACGGGTAGAAAAAGGCTCAAGGCCTAGAAAGGTAGGGGTTCAAAAGCAAGGTGAAACAAGGCATAAGGGAATTTTTTAGGCCAAAATGGCTTTGATTCCTTTACAGAATGCATCCCTCATACGTCCTTTTGAATCTGTAAATTTTGTAAGGAATTTAGCTGTCAAGGTCATCACATCACTGAGGAGAAAAATCTAGTCTGTGCTTGAGGAGTAGATAGAATTCTCCCTGGCACCTACACAGACTTCTTATCACTGCCCCACTCCTTTGGGCTTGCTTTTGACCCAAAATGGCAGCTTTGACCCATTGGCAGTTGTTTATAGGCACTGAATTTGATTAAAGAAACACCAAACTTTCTTTTCTGAGAGAAGCTGAGAGGCAAGGAATGAGGAGTCAGGCATTTTCATTTAAAGGTTGACTGAACCCACTAATTTTACTCAAGCTTTTGCATGTATCCTTAATTAATAAAACTGCTTAGGTATTTTGTGAAATTTTTTTCCCTCTAATGGAAAATGCCTTTAAGTGAAATTGACCAACTCTGAAAAATAAATAAAAGCCAAAAAAAAAAAAAAAATAAATAAAAAGAAGAGTGAAATAATGTAGAACTTACTCATTTCATCAAAACTATTATGACCAAATAAATCCAAACTTGGGTGACCTGGGGGATAACAAGTTGAACATGAACCAGGAGTATGACCTTGTGGTGATGAAAGTGAACCACATGCTGAGACATGAGGAGTGTCCAAGAAAACCTGGGACAGACAAGGCTAATGGTGGGATCTAATTGCTATCTGCTGCTACAGAAACAAAGTCAGATTCCCGTCAGGTGACAAGGGACAATGAAGGCAAATTTCAGCAAGGAAAATTCTGACTGGATATTCAGAAACATGTTTACTCCTGAGGGTGCTTTAGTATTTGAACAGTGCCCAGAGAAGCTATGGAATACCCATTTCTTGACTGCAGGGCAGAGCCCTGAGACACCTTTAACAGTAAAATCTGGCTTGCTTTGAGCAGAAGGCTGGACTAGGTGACCTGTGGAGGTCACTAACAGCACCAGTTATTCAATGAAACTACAAGGAAAAAAATCCCAAAATTATAAATGTAAAGGAAAAGTCAGTTTATGCATCTATGAAGTAAACCAAAAAAGTTTAGAACTTTTTTTTCACATCAAAGTAAAATGGAAATTTCTGATCCTTACTTTTCATTTAAAAATTCTCACATAAAGTGTTTTAAAAAGTTAAAAAAGCATTACTTTTTTTACTTCTTGACAAGCTTATTAGTGAGATTTTTTTTTTCCTAGGCTTATTTCTTAACATTCACAATTCATTTGCATCTTATTAATTTTTCTGTTCCTGTTATTTTAAAACCAGAACACAGCACCTGGAAGGCAAAAGAATACTACCAATTTTAATGGCAGTTATGTGGGATATCTATTTATCGAAAAAACAACAGAAGGAAATCTCCTAAAATCCACATTTGAAAATAGAAATAGAGGTATCAACATACTCTAAGCAAGGTCTACGTCAATTGATATATGCATCTTTCCTTTTAAAGCATTTTAAATTACTACAAGTTTCCTGACTTTATCAACAGACTAGAGTTTTCTTAGTGTTCATGTTTATCGTGGAATTCTGGCCTCATCAGCATGATTACTTGGCTTTTGCAAAACTTTGCCAGTGAAGAGATTAGAGTAGGCCACTATAAATCACATATTTTAGGAAAATAACCATAAAAAGGTGTTGGGTGTTTACTCACAGTGAATTTTGAAGTCCTTGTACTGTCTGTCTTCAATTGCTACCACGTACAAAGCAGCTCGGTCTGGAAACATTAGCCCTCCAGGTTTCTGTTGATGAATTGTGGGGAAATGGATCTCGTAATCTATTCACCTGACAAAGACATCACATTTTGAACTGCACATACAAAAACCAGACAAGCACCCCTTGCATGCCTTTATTGTTTTCCTTCAGATTGTCACATCAGCTTTAATTTCAGCAACTCTTGCAGCCTGTAGCAATGTCATTGATAGTGTCTATACGAATTTCACCAGCAGTTAATCAAAAGCAAAGCTCTTTCACTGAAATTCCCTTTCTTAATCTTTTCGTTAAAGCCCAAGAAATGGCACTTGGACATGTAACTGTGTCTTGTTATGGTGATAGTAGGAGAGGGAAGGCTTGTAATCAGAAAATAATTGATGATTGCTTCAGCAAGGAGCATGACATGCAGAGCACCTACCAGCCACTTGTCTCGTGCGAAGATGACTGTGTTTAACATTGACTCATAGAACAGACAGTAACCCATCCACTCGCTGATGATGATGTCTACTTTATCCACAGGTAATTCAACTTCTTCCACTTTACCTTTAAATATTGTGATTACTGAAAAAAGAATCCAAAGAAATATGTTTCACATAATAAAAACATCTGACTAAGTTCCTTACTGATGAATGTCAGGATGACCTTTTCAATATGATTCTCTTCTTGAATGCCTGTAGATAAGGGGTCACTCCATGCAACTCAATGGATTTTATACTATTTTAAAACTACTTGCAGAAGTTTTTGGATCAGTACAAAAGGGAAAAAAAATCCCAAACTAAAACCCAAACTAAATAAAACCCATGTATAAAAAAACAACAGAAAAACAGGCCTTACCTGGTTACCTGCATGATCTCATTTTACCTGCCCTTTGGAATTTGGAAGATTTTGAGATCATTAACCAAGTAATGCAAAGAATTGACTTAGAATCCTTTAAATATCCCTATAGGGTTACACATACATGATCTCATCACCGAAATATTAGAGATTTATGTAAGTAGGATATAACTCTGCTTTTCAAACATATTATTCTGGCTTCACAATGAGGAAACTAAGACTTATTTCTTCCATGAATTCTGGGGAATGGGTTCAACTGAGAAAGTCAGATCTAGCCTGACAGTACACAGTTTGGACAAACATGGTTCTTTCATGAAAAATCAATCATTTCATTCTTTTCTGCTTCATGATTGAATCTTTTATAACATACTGGCATTCTCTGTCTGAATCTTCTATCTGGTTGAGACTTGAATAACTTTCCACAGTTATCGAAAGTGACCGCTGGAAACCACTGCTGTCAGCTATTTTATCACCAAATTAGTTTAAAGGAAATTAAAAAGGTTGCTAGAAGTTTGATGTAGTAGAATAGCAGATCCTCAGAGACACTATTACAACACAGCACATTAAATTACTGGCAATACTGTGTACTATTTACAGGAGACTGGGTATGCACTGCAAAAGCAAATCAACAAGCAATTAATAAAACTTGTTGATACTAGAACAGATATTTTGCTTAAAGGAAAATTCAATGCTGGTCCATATTTAGTTCAGTTGTAACAAATAATCTTGTTTCAGGATGACTACAATTCACCAATCATTTTTCCATTTAAAAAATGTATTTTCTATTTACAAATGTATTCCAAATTCTTTAGATAAATAATTTTCAGCTTGTGTTTGCTATTTATATTGTTTGTTGCAGTGGGTAAAGTCTCATGGGTCTGGATTCTTCCTTGATAAGGTAACTTATGCACTTGAAATTCAGGACTAAAGTGAGTAGGGAATATTTTACTTTCCATTACTAATTGATAAGATTACTGTATTACTCTGAATAAATGGCCATTTTTAACTATGGCAATTTTTACTGATGAACGTGGTCAACATTCAGTTTAAAGATGAAGGTACTTTCATTTACCTAGAACTAGGTTAGCTGTTTAAGTGTGCAACTGTGGGTTGAGTGATTTTTAAAACTCGGCCCAGGGAAAATGAGGTTTCGTCTTTCCAAAATACATGCAGTATTACTCTAATCAGATGTGGCAACTTTATTTGCATAGCAAACTTTTAATCCAGACTGGCCCCCTAAGAAGTTGGGAACACTCTGATTCAGACTGGTAACACAACGTATCAGCTGGTAAGAGCAACCTGATTGGAAAAGAGCAGAGTTCTCTTCTCCTTCCCATTCTTTAAACTCCTTCCTTTCACAGTTAGTAGCTCAATAGTTCATCTGTTGTTACACTGAAGACTCTTCATGTCTATAAGCTCCAGCCACGAGTTCTCTTTAGTTCTCTTTTCTCCCAAGAACTTTCACTGCCACAATTCTTTTGGAGTGAATTTTAGCACTGTTGACAGCTGCCAGGGTGACACACCTGCAGACTTTGAAGCCCTCTGTTTATACCTAGAACAGTCACAGTGTAAGCAGCAGCAGCAGCACAAGTTCCTCCCACCTCCCTTCACTTTGATGAAACATCTTCATAAGGCATCATGTGGGAACAGATTGTGCTGTCCCCAGCTGTATTGTATCTGTTCTGGAAACAGTGGGTTTTCTCTTGGTTCAGCCCCTTTTGCTGACTCTGCATTTCTCTAAACAATTAGGGGGAAAAAAAGAAAAATTTCCATGAGCAACAAGATCCTTCGGCTCAGTACCTGGTTGCATTAAAATAAAAGTGAATGTGGGTCAGTGTGAAGTGTGTAAATGTAAATGTTAGTTCAGCTGTGTAATCTGTTTATACTGGAGGCCAAACTGCAGTTGGACAGACTGTGGAAACTATCCAGGCAAGTCTCTTGCCAAAGGTGAGGGGTCTCTGCTTCTTCCTTCACAGTTTTTCCAAGGAATTGCTCCTTGGAGAAACAGGAGGAAGAAGCAGAGATAAATACTCTGGAGCACACTGGATCCTTCTCATTCTGAAAATGGTCCCTTCACACACAATTCCTGTTTGCTGGAAATCCAAACATGAATTGTAGTATGCTATTTGTGTATCTACTTGATGAAAGGTCATTCTGGGAATGTACAGGCTCTGCACCAAAGGCGCAGGATAACCAAGCTGAGGTCAACACCTCATTGTTTTAGTGCCTTACCCCTACTGTGGAGGAGAGTACTTTCTGGTCCTTTGCTTCGTTCTTTTTCTGAACCAAAAGTTGCTTACACTGGCTGGCCTCTTGCATCCCCTGTCCCTGTTGTTTCTTTCACGCCACAGCACTCGAATAGGCATACTGTACAATAAATTCTCCTCCCAAACAGCTCCATGTTAGTCAGAAGCTGCCGGAGACAGCAATAAACATTAGAGCAGATCTAAACCAGAACAGAAACGTATACCTGCATACGTGCTAGCAGAGCACCAGCACAGACGCAGCAAAAAGTGGGGGCAAACGATTCAGTCTCGCCAGCTATGACTTGCACTGCTCTGCAGCAAAGGCAAGCTCTCACAAAGAGCACTTTTAAACAAGAACTGTCTCACAGCCTCAGTTTAAAAAAGCCTGATTTTTTAGGTTGTTATAAAGATATCTTCTGTGCAGTGATTTGGAGGAGGACTGAAGACACGAAATAGAGCTTGTTGGAGATTATTTTTTGTTAAGAGTTTTCAGTAGGTTGGGGGTATTTTTAGTATTTTTTTAAATTTGTTTTCACATCCCTGGAAATTTCAACAGCTTTCTTTTCAAGGAAAAAAAATGTTTTCTCTGATGCTGTTATTCTGAGAATTGAACATTTTAACTTGTGTGAGTGTGTGTGTTTCAATATGGTTTTCAAAAACCAGTATTTTTTTTCAAGTTGGAAGTCAGAAGAAACTCTTAGTGAAAAATGTGTATTGATCTGGAATGTTTTTTGCTTTGAACCATACTTCAATCTGAATGTAAATATGTGTGTTGATTCTATTTAAGAGATAAGGTGGAATTCAAACGGCAGAATTAATTTGAAAAGTTCTGCTCTAATATGGGGCCTTCTGTCTGCTTTACTAAATCGAACTGCCTGCCAATGAGTTCTATTTTCTTCTGTTGTCTGTGAGCCTAGAAGTAAATGTAGCGGTAACTTCTCCCATGAGGAACTGTTGTAGTGCCTAGAATGAGGTGTTTAGTTTTGTATTTAGGTAAGTAAATTATTCAAAACTACCATTTACATATAAACCATACAATATAAATTAATCAGAAAAAGCAAAACAGTTCTCTTCTCTTTCTCCTGAAGAAAACATTTTTATATATGCCTTACTGTTGTCCAAGTGGTTGGCCTTGATAATTTTTTCTGAGTAGTCAGATATACTTGAGCATTCAATCTAGGGAAAAAAAAGGAAAAAAGAAAACCAAGAGGAAGAGTAATTATGTGTTAGGGATCTCAACTATATGAATAAACCAAAATCTACTGAAAGCAACAAAGACTCTACAGAACATGTAACCACTGATAAAGTGTAAATCAAACCTGTGTGGGCAGGATCATGACCAGTGATACCTTAATAATTAAACCGTGGTCTGTGTTTGAGTTAAACTGGGTCATACAGAAAAGATTGTTTTTAAAACTGTTGAAATGTGGAAAAAAGTGGTCCTAACTACAAAATTACATAATTTATTAATCATATTATTTAATTTATTCCTGCTACTTCAGAATATTGCCTCCTCCCCCCGTCAAATCCATTGAAGGGAATGAATTAGCATGGTGCTGCATTTCCTCACGTATTCTTAAACAAAATACATGCAAACTTTGTGAATAATGTTAAAATTCAAACTATGCCAGTACTGGTCTGTGTCAAGAAGCATTTGCTTTTCTCTGTGAAAAATCTATCATCTTTGGCAATGCATGCTACCAAAAAATATTTACACATAAGAAATGACTGAAATTATTGTATTTACAAAAACATCCAGACCTGCATGTCTTTTTCTATGACCAGTGCTGTGCTTTTACTAAGAAAGGAATTACAAAGTACCTTCTAGTTTTAGATTTGCCCTTAAATTTGTTAAAATCTGAGTTCTAGCATAAAAGCCCATGTTTGCAATGACCTTTTGTATCTTTTAGAGAAACACTGCATTCCACGAATCTCTCTGGTTTTTGTGCCCTATTAAAATCATGAGGGCCAAAGTTGCTGGTAGTCACCAAATCAGTTCCTAATTTACCTCTTCCAAATTTGACATTAAACTGCCAATAATACTTTGTATAATCCTTGTCTCTCTAATTCCCCTATGGGAATATCAAATAGAATTAAATTATCTCTAGTGAGGTGTTTTATATGTCCAGTGAATACCGTTTAACCTTTAAAAGCCAAACTGTGCTTGACCTCTGTGGTAGCACTCACAGATGACAGAACAGCAGATGGAAGGACACACAGATCCCTTATTCTTTTTATATAGTCCATGAAACAACTAGACATATTAGCAGTCATAATATCAATTCCTGTCCCCATGGGAACATAAGCATTAATTCTTCTTAGCTTGCCTGTGAATGCAAACCACTCCTTAAGATGTCTGACTCAATGGCCTGAATAGAAATCAAAACTGGCATGTAGAAAGGAACACCAGAGTGCCAGTCCAGGGAGTCCAAGGAAGAAATCCCTTGGGGAGAACTCCATCCTTTTTCTCCATCCAGCTTCTTGTTCCCTTACTGTAAACTGTATAGACTATATGTCTTGTCTATACTTACAGCCATTATAACATACTCAGTTTTCCTGTCTGTATTCACATCTGTCTGGCATTTTCAATTCCATTGCCCATTCTTTCTGCTTGTTTTGGATGATTTTTAAATAGAGCATGGGTATGTAGATGTTTGGAGGTGGCTTTCCAACCTTTCTAAAGAAAAAGATGCAAAGAAATAAAAAGTTCTATTTCATGAATGACTATGAGTTTCCAAAAATCAGCTTGATTCTCAAAGAAGCAAAACAATAAAAAAAACAACACTCAAATATTCCAGGAAGGAATATGTATTTCAGAAAATAAACTTGCTTTAGGAGGCTAAAGCTGTTCATGTCTATTTTGACTGGGACTCTATACGGTGGTACAAATTTATTTTAAAAAGCAACTCATTTCAGAAAAATACAATACTGAATTCTGTAGGTGAGGAATTAGAAAAAAAATACAGCGTTGTCAGGTTTTCCCCCAGTTCTCTTTCAAGTCAGTGATCTGTTCAAATCTGTATAATTTTACAAAGCTTTGGATTTTATTAAAACCATGTGTTCCAATAAAATATGGCTGTACCTCAGTTAACAATCACAGAATCATAGAAGGGTTTGGGTTGGAAGGGACCTTCAAAGATCAATTACTCCAACAACCCTGCCATGGGCAGGGACACCCTTCACTAGACCAGGTTGCTCAAAGCCCCGTCCAACCTGGCCTTGAGCCCTTCCAATGATGATCCACAACTTCTCTGGGCAACCTGTGCCAGTGTTTCATCACCCTCATTATAAAAAATGTCTTCCTTATACCCAATCTAAATCTACTCCCTTTCAGTTTAAAACCATTGCCCCATGTCCTATCAGTATAGGCCCTGGTAACATGTCTTCCTCCACCTTTCTTATAAACCTCCTTTTTATACTGAAAGGCTGCAATAAGTTCTCCCCAGAGCCTTGTCACGTCCAGGCTGAACAACCCCAACTTTCTCAACCTTTCTTCATAGGAGAGGTGTTCCAGCCCTCTGATAATTTCTGTGGCCCTCCTCTGGATCTGCTATGAACTGTCCATGTCTTTTTTGTACTGGGGACCCCCAGAACTGGATGCAGTACTCCAGGTGGGGTCTCAACAGAATGGAGTAGAGGGAGAGTACCACCTTTCTCCGTCTGCTGGCCACAATTCTTCTTACGCAGTTTGGGATACAATTGGCTTTCTGACCTGTAAGCATGCCCTGCTGGCTCTTACCCAATTTTCAATCCACCAGTATCCCCAAGTCTTTCTCTGCAGGGCTGCTCTCAATTAATTCATTATCCAGTCTGTACTGACATTGGGGATTGCCCTGATTCAAGTGAAGGACCTTGCACTTGTCCTTGTTGAACTTCATGTGGTTCACACTGGTCCACTTCTCAAGCCTGTCAAGGTCCCTCTGGATGGCATTCTTTCTCACAAGCTTATCAGCTGCACCACTCAGCTTTGTGTCATCTACAAACTTGCTAAGGGTGAACTCAATACCACTACCTATGTCATTTAGGAAGATATGAAATAGCAGTTGTCCCAGTACAGGCCCTTGAGGGGCTCTTGAGTTTCTTCAATTGTATCTAGTTCTGTGCACATACATTAATCTCTACTTCCATTGTACTTAGTCTTCAATCTAATGCCACAAATGTCTCCTCTTTTACTGGGGTCTTTTTCTGAAACAGTCACCACATTCCCAGATTTCCTTTTCCCCTAGGTTGTATCCTCATCACCACCCTTTTATCCAAATCAGCTAACATGTGACATGTGCCTTCATCTTATGTATCTGTTTAATTCCTTCTTACCTACACTGTCCTGTTTGTCTGAAAATACCATAGAATTTCAGTAGTTCTACTGCAGTGATTGTGTTGAATTTTGTATGACTAAATGCAGCAAATGAATCAAGGTTTTAAGGGATAACTGAAGGTACTTTTCTGTCCCTCACTCACCCCTCCCAAACACCAACCACCACATGCCAATCCTATATCTACATGTCTTACAACAGCTCCCCAGCTAGATGAACATCATTGCACCGTTTATGGTTTTCCTCCCACAATGGTTAGGTGTCAGAGCACATCAAGAAAGAAGAACTGAGGGGGCTGGTTCTGTTCAGCTTGTAGAACAGATCCCCCCAATCCAATAGCTATCTTCAACTAGCTAAAAAGGGCTTATGGAGAAAACAAAATCAAACTCTTCTCTGAAGTGCACGGTGACAGGACAAAAGTCAGCAATTGGGAGCTGCAGCAAGGTAAATTCCTGCTGACTGTAGCACTGGAATAGGTGCTGAGAGAGGATTCAGAGTCTCCATACTTGGAGATTTTCCAAACTGGGCTGGACAAGGCCTTGAGCAACCTGATATAGCTTTAAACTTGTCTGCTTTGAGCAGGAGGTTGGATTAGATATTCCCAGAGGTCTTCTAAACCAAATCTTTCTATGAGTCAGTGATTCTATGATTTACACCTCTTGAATACCCAGAGATGATCCTAGCAGTTGGCTGAGGCAGTGTCAAGGAATAAGTTCCAACAGTAAGAGGGGATAAGAAGAACTAGACAGGGTAGTGGATGGATTTGAACCTGAAGAAGGGAAAGAGTGAGAAAGAGGAGAGTGATTTCAGTGGCATCGTAGTCAGAAAACCAACACTCTGATTTTATCAACAGTTCCTACATCATGCGATTTGAAAAATCACATCTAAGTGTAGAGAAGAAACTGGAACATCTCAGCTCTAGCTAATAAATCATGGCAAAAGTTTGCTTTTCAAAAGGAACACTCAGTTTCCATTGTCACTCTTTGCCAATAGAATCATAAAGTCTGAATTTGATTGTAAGATTGCCACTGCCAGATCTCTGAAACATCTGCTTTTCCAACACAAATATAACTCTGCAGCTTGCTGTGTGGCAGGGTTCAAGGTGAGGTAGCTCATGTGACAAGAAGGTTGAAACACTTAGGGTGTAGCAGAGGAGTTCCACACCTAAGTGAGTTCCTTTGAGAGCTAAGTTTCCCGGATAGCACACCCCCCAGCTTCAGTGCTGAGTCGTCCATGGGTGAGCTGACACTGGTTGCCACTGAGCTTTTTAAATGCCTGAGGTACAGCCTCAACTGTAAAGAAGTCCAAAGAAAAATACCCCACAACAACAAACCTGTGGAAAAGTATTTTCCTTTACCGGGTGAATTTTCTGCCAGTGAGCTGGCTCACTGTAGAATCAGATAAGCACCAGTGCCAGCACAACGGAGGGAGGAAGACCATATGGCCAGGGATCTGGGAGATAGGAAGGTGGGAGCACAGCATCATCATTTTGTATATACTTTTACAGCATTGCAACATCCTTGCATGAGACCTGCATTCCTGCATCAGAGAAGGCTACATGTTTATTCCCCCTGGAGCTTTGAGATAATAAATTGTGTGTACAAGAAATACGTTCTAGCTGCCAACTCTGTGTATTAAGTCTCATAGTTAAACTCCAAAACTTTTGCCAGCGCCTTCTGATTTCAGCTATCTATACTTCCATGCTCTAGTCTGATACTCAGATGAGGCATTCAGAATTGACATTGGATTTTGAAAATATAAGCCTGAGAAATGAACAGGAGTCCTTGCATTTCATGTATCATTACCAGTAATAAAGATGCACAATTTAGATACTCAGTGACATCAGTGTCTTCAAATGCACAGATGTAGCCAATAAATTTTAGTAAACAATTTTGTCAAAGAAGTACACAGAGAAATAGAATCTAGTTCCCCTTTCCTATGTTGTGTTGTGTCTGCAGGGCAAACAGAAGTCCAAAGCAAAAATAAATTCTATTTGTCATTTTAAAGTCAGTACAAATAACTCTGAATATACTTAGGAAGCAAATCTATGCTCTCTCTAATGACTTCCCTGCAGAAAACTGCACATTCATGCTCCTAAAGTTCAATGTATTTAAGGTAATCATTCCCTTCTGCTTCTGAAAAGTGTTATTGTTGGCACAGAAAACATGCACATGCTTTCCTGCATGATTCTTTGAGTTGTAATGTACAGGGAAAACTCTATTAAAGCAATTTGTTTCCAAGACTACAAATTTGCAATCCTGAAATACTTCAGAATTTAAAAAAAGCAAGATGGTTCCTTTGACCCCTCTGAGTAGGAGTGAGTCCCTTTAACATTCTCTTGCAGCCAAGAAGAAATGTGGATATGTACCAGATCACCAAAGATTCCATACATGAGAATATATTATATCTTGATTTGGAAAAGGCACACTACTGCAAGTCATAGAAAGCAACAGAACTCCACTGAAGTCACTGTAAATCAAGACATACAAGAGCTTGAAGAGAAGAATTTCAGACCAAGACAAGTAAGAAAAGGTAAATCATCAAGCCAAAATTCTCAGGCAAAATCCACAAAAATCCTCAAAACATGAGAGAAAGTCTTCTTACCCCATATACCTTCTTGGCTCCTGCCTTTGCAGCAAACATGGAGAGGATACCCGTGCCACTTCCAACATCAAGGACAATCTTATCTTTAAAAACATGCTTATTGTGATACATTGAGTTTCTATAGGTTAATGTGCGCACTTCGTCCTTTAACATTTCCTGTGATGAAAAAAATAAAGCTTTGCATTATTATTTGAAGTGCTTACATACATTCAGCAGTGCTGCTGAATGCATTCCCTTACTACAGTTTAAGCATTATTATGCTTAAAGAAGCAACCTGAAGAACTAAGAAGCAGCATGATGTCCTTTGTACAATTCTATTCCTCTAAATATCACTTCACTGTTACAACTGACAACCAGAATGTATGTAATCTAACCACAGCACTGCTTTGGGCATAGACAGAAGCCATAGAGAAATCAAAGCTTTCCTTTTCTCCTAAATTTTACACAGCCTCGAGCGTCAGTGGAGGGACTTTCTGAGGTTCTTCTTTGAACACAAAAGAAAACTTTCCACAAACCATTATAAGTCTTGATAGCCTTGCCCAATGGGATGCAGGAAGTCCATAGTAGAGCTTAGAGATACTGTGATGTACGGTACTCCCTTACTGCTCTTCTGTTCACTCATTTATATAACCAATTTCCAGAAGATATTAATGTATAACCTAGACCATGATGTCACTATTTTGAGTTTTCATGGTTAGGTGCTGATTTTTGCTTCATTCATAGCACCAGTAAATGCATTTCATTCCACTGACACCTTGCTCTCAAGTGTGCATGTATCAGTCAAACTACATCAATAAAGAGCAGTGAGATTAGATCCAACTGCCATTTTTAAGACAAGAGTAGACCATTCAACACATACTTTAATTTTCTCAAAATGTTTCCGTTGGGTCTAGAAGGCTGAACTTTTGCTTACACTACTCCCATCATTTCATAGTTTAAGCAAGTAGGCAAATGAGGATTTGAGTTTCAGGATAAAAAGAATTGGTTCACTGCCCAGCAATCTGAAGCACTAGTGACTTGCTCACTTACCTGTCTTGGCAGAAGACTATATGCACTCAATAACTGTAGATGAATAAAAGGCTATTTTTATCATCATAAAGCATGGTTTGGTATAAGGCAAAGAAAGACGCAGAGGAACAGTCCAACAACACTGGAATGGTGATGGAGCACACCCTCATGGAAACTCATTCCGAACATATTGAGGACAAGAAGGTGATTAGGAGTGTTCAGCATGGATCTGGAGATGATCAACTGATAGCTTTCAGATGGGGGCCTCTGTCCCCTGCAGGGGAGAGCCTTCCACTACTACCACTTGTTGCTTCCTCCCAGTGCTTCTGTGTGGCTCATGGCCAACTGGTTCTGATGCTTCGCTGGACAGAACTTCCGGCCCCTTCTCTGCAAAGGCACTGAACCTCTTCTGTAGCTGGAGATCTGCAGGTGGAACAGGAGCCTTCCTCCTGTTGCCAGAAGTCACAAGTTTCTGGCCTTCACCATCAGAGGAGTCTCCATGTCCAAATCTAGTAAGTAGAGACTCCAACTCCTTTCAGTACAGTTGGGGATTTAGGCTCTTGTACCTTTAGGATCTTGAAGAAAATCCAGTCAGTCTCTTCCTCATGTCCCTGATGCTGCAGTGTCTGCCACACTCCTCTTGCAGCTCCTTTACTTGTTGACACAGATCCTCTACCAGTGCAGGCAAGGAGGCAAGCTCCCACTTCCCAGTCTCACCAGGCCCTGAGACCTACAGAGCTGTATCCTTCCATCAGGAGCTCAAGCTGACTTGACTTCTCTGATGTGTTTTCAATATTTCTCTTAGGTCTCCTTCTCACTCAATTGTTCCTCTACTTCTTCCATTCTTGGATTGAATTTCTGAATGCTACACTGGCAAGATGTAATTGGCAGACAGAAATCTTCTGTTTCTGTATATACCCCACAAGCAATTACCAGAGTAATGGAAGTAGATACCATTTGTTATGTAGTTTTCTGTGAAAAGTGCCACTGATTTCGCACTGCTGGCCTCTTAGCATCCTACTCTTTAAGATCCCATCCTCTTGGGTCATGTAAATGTAAGATATTAGTGTTTCCTTTAGAATTGTTCTACACTCAATTTTTTAATGGTGAATATGGTCCACTGTGTATTTTTAATTTCTTTCAGGATTGTATTTGCTGGAGGCTATTGGACTATATGTTCACATTAATGCAGCCCATGCATTCAAGTAACATACCAGGAGTCAAGAAATTACTTGGCTTCTCATGTCAGTTAAGTATCTGCTTAAGTTCTGCTGCCATCTGTGCTCAAATATGTAAGAGTACAAAAGACCTGACACCAATAAGGTAGTTTCCATGTGTGGTTGGGTTGTTTGCAGCCCTCATAAAGGCACAAAACTGATGCACTCATTAAAATCACCACTGTGTGAGCTCTGTGGAGAACTCATACATAAGGATCTAAGTGGGACAGAGGATTTGAGTACAGGTCTCTAGAGGAATGATATCTTTGGCACTTAACCAGATTATACAGTCTTCTGAGGAAAGGTGGAGGAATATAATCATGAACAAGTGGGAGGGGGATAAATAACTAATAGGTCAAAAAATCCATAAGCATCATCATACTTATCGTTTTTAAATAATTGCTGAAATAAAAATAAGTATTACCTCATGAATTCCAAAGTGAGCATAGGAATCAAAGTAATAATCCCTGGATGTCATCTCTTCTGGATTGATGAGCTTTGCCATCTTGCCTCTGCCTGGGCAGCTTGGTTGCAATGGGACATGTATGACAGATTGAACTGGCTTTGGAACAACAGTAGGCTGAGGAGGCTGGGATGGGATGGGGCAAACCTAGGAAAACATGCAATATTGTTAAGAGGCATCATTAAAAGAAAACATTTCTTTCTATGTCTAGCATAGTGATATTATTGTAACTAGCTAGGAGGTAGTAAGGCTGAAGACTTCTGGGGTTCCATAAGTGAAATTTAGGTTGCCTTCTGTTCCTGGCTCTTTAATTTACTTACTCTATCTTAGAAAAATTCCTTAATGACTTTTTCCTTGATGTTCCTCTGCAGATACCTACATCAGTGTGAAGTAAGGGCAAATTAATGGTGTTGGCTGAAGTGGATAACTCCAAAGTGAGGCAAGGCAATGAAGAGCTAGGTTTTCTCTTTTAGTGTCTTTTTCTGTCAAACTGCCACAGCTTTCTGATGTAATAAATAAATAGTGCCCCTGCAAAGAAGAGCCCATTATCAAAGGATTTTGAACACAGTGTTGCCAACAAGGACAGGATTCACAATCTATTCTTAATTGTCAGGTAATATATCTGAGTGTATTGATGAGATAAGTCTGAGAATGCTGACAATACCTGAAGTCCCTGAGACTATCTGAAAGTCCCTCAGCATGTCCAGAAAGCACTGTAGGGAGCTGTGTGGGATATGTGATACCTTAATTTAGTTTTCTGTTGTTGGCAGATGCAGGAGTTATGTGTTATCAACACCCCCTGGCCCACTGCCCTTCATTTTTCCCTGAATATTGCATCTCCACCAGCAAAATTTCAATAGAGCCAGAATGATCACACCGCCTTGACTCCGATTTGAGACCTGCAGCATCTAAGACAGAAGACAGAATGTTTCACAAACATGAGGCACAGACCATGGTCTGGTCCATAAGCACATCTACAGCTTTCATCCTTAACATGAAGCAAAACGCTGGAAATGAGAAAGAATGAGCAAGATGCTAAGGCTTCACATTATGCAGTAAGTCACCTGCAAATTATGGGTCAACAACTTCATCTATTAAGAAGGTCAATCCTTTTTAAAGTACGTCAACTTCTCTTGTGCTTTCTTTTATTTTCAGATTTAGTAGTTTCCCAGTGGGGACCACTGGGACCCAGTGCGCCTCTCCTAGATACTTTAATAAAGTTCACTCTATCCTCTATAGCTTGATACTGCAAGACATTAATCCCTTGTACTTTCTCTGAATAGCATCAATTAGCCTAGTTCAGTTTACTTCAGTATTAAAAAAAAACCCCACACATTTTTCCCTTGTTCATTTGAAGATTTAAATGTGTCATCTTTTGATGGTTTCTTTGGTCGTCTGTGAAAAATGAATACTAGTGGTTTATATCCTGTAACACCTTTCATCCCCAAAGATCCAGAAATGCTTTACTTGTATGTCTTTTCTATTTCTGACATTTTTTACTTTATCACCTCACCCAGTTCACCTCCCACACAGAATACAATTATTCCCAATTGGTATTTGTATTTCTGTCCTGCCTAGTTTTAAAATGTCCATCTGCAGTAATTTTTCTTAAGCAGCTATTTCATTGCTTGTTCATTGCAAGCAACATCTTGACAGCTCATTCTGTCAAGGTGTTGCTTGTAATATTTAGCCCTTCCAAATTTAATCCTGATGTTTTTAATTACATACTTGAGGTTATATCCTAACGCTTTTTTTCATTGGTGCACACACTATCAAATTTTACAGTTACCTTGCCCTGTAGTCTTTCTATATTTGTCTGGATTACAAAGATTTAAACTGCAGATGTTCAGAATTTTGTTTTAATTTAATACGAACTCTGTAAGGTCTTTTCTCCTAAATGTTGCCCTCTGCATTATTTTAAAAGCAAAATATGTAAATATAACAGTCACTGAACTCTTCATTCCCTAAGAGGTGTCCAGACACAAGAGAGAACATCACAGGCAACTGCTCAAAAGCTGGAGAAAGGTCCATCGGTTTTTGTAAGTGAAACCAAAGGGCTATTAGCATTTCTATTGCTGTGAAACTACAAATTCAGATAGCTTTGCTGTACAATAGAAAGCATTTTCTACAGGAAAAGAGACTAGCCTTGAAGGTGAATCTTCTGTCTGGGTCTTGGGCAGTATGAGTTCTGCACCTGGCTGCATGGAATTTGTTTAGATGGGGTTATGAGAACAAGGCTTATTCTGACTGGAGATACAGAATGAAACTAAATTCAGCAACTCAGGCTAGGAGAGTTGAATGATTTGTTTGCTCTAAAGGAATTAACAGTGTTATAGTCTGCAAGACAGCTACAGCCAAGGAGTGGCTAGATAACTTTTATTAAGCTACTGAGGCAGTATTAGACCTTTGACTCAGAGTACTTTTCAAGTTTATCTAAAGCACCTGAAGACTTACTGCTCTCAACAGTCCATCTACATCTCTGTCAGAGAATACATATCCCATCTAGTGGAAAAAGTAGAAGCCTATTAGGTCTGCTTCTCAGCTGTCTTAGTTTGTAGCCAAGCAGCCCGTGGTAAAATGTGTTGATGGTGGGTTTTGTGACAATGTTAGGCTGTGAATATCATTACATCATGCATTGTCCACCCTGTGCTATGGGTGTCATAGCCTCATGCAGAAGGGGTGGCAGAAAACTGGATAGGGGTGGTGATCTTCTCAGGCAGCAGCACTCTGTCACAGGGACCTTTAATCTGCTGCTTCGTTTCTGTTTTAGGAATATTAACACAACACAGACCCATAATTTTTTGCAGCATCTGTCATACCCATTGCTATAATTTCTTCATGTAGCACTGCAGTTCTGAAACTCCAAGGCAAGGTCAAAATTACAAGAATGATTTTATGAGTGGGGCGCAGGAAATCCCTCTGTCACAGATTTGCTATAGGAACTGTCAACAATTTCAGTCAAGAGTAACTCATGTCCTTTGACAACAAATACCTGGGGAAAACATCTAAACACAGTGACCAATTACAAAACAAAGAAATGCAATGAAAATTATTATTTGTATCAGAAACAATAAAGTCTTCAGGTGTACATTTCTGTGTTTGCTAAACTAGAAACAACTGAGCTTTTAGGGATGTGGTATAACTGCTTTAGGAGAAAACATGCCTCCAAGAGAAAAGGTATCAAGGAAAGACAGCTTCCTGTATTCTTTCCAGAACTGAAAACAATCTTTGATATGATTTACAAGCTTAGCATATATATAACCCTACCTGTCAGAAAGAATAACTCCTGAAAAAGGAAAGCATCTGGGTTGGGGGCAAACCTCACACAAATACTATCTGAATAAACCATGTTTATTATAAATATGGATTCCTGCCAGCTGCAAACAGTTCCAGAACACTGGCCACTACTAATGCAAATGAAGTTTGAAAGAATGCAAGCAGCTGCCTCAGAATCCATTCATCACTGTGCTAAACATGCAGCCCTCTATTTTTCCATTTTTCAATTGCTACTGAAGATAGAGGTGGAGGGTCTGAAGGATCTGAGAAGCAATCTTTTATTATCATTGCTATGGGACTTGGGTCCTGCTGCTCTGTACCATTTCAACATGTAAGTCAAAGGAAATTAAGGAAATATATTCCTACTTCTAAAACTTACATAAAGTTTCTTTCCTCTTTCTTTGTGGACAAGGTTGGTAGATTCCAGATGCATCAGGACTGCTTTTTTTAAAAGCTTTGAATTCTTACAGAAGGAAAGATTCATAATGCTCATTTATTCAAAAATCTCACATCTGAACATCTTGACGTAGGTTTCTAAAACACATAAGCACTTCAGTGATGGATATGACTTTCAGGTATGTGGAGCTGCCCATGTGCATCAGTAGAAACTGCTGAAATTCTTCTTTCTTGAAAACTGGACCTAAGTCAACATGGACTATCTGGGTGTACAATTCCCATAATTCAAAAGAGAATGGGGTATTCAAATGTGAGTATTTTAGATATATCCATCTGACTACAGAGAGGCAAGATGGTGAAATATGCACAACTCATTTTTTAGGTGGTTTGTGACAAAAGCTGAGGTGTGTAGGGTAAAAATAAACTTGAATTTCAATGTTTGTTTCTTGATATTACTATGGAGACACAGGGCTGGAGGTTAAAGTTCCAGTCCTTGTAAAACTGTTGTTCAAGCTGCAGTGTTTTCTCCTTGACAAATTCTTAGTTATTTAAGACATTTTTATGGTGTTGAAGAGGTTAACAGTATCTTCTGTCTGGAAATGCCTACCCTCTCATTAAGAATCTACACTCATTAAGAATGTAATTACAGTTTAATATGATTCAATTTCAACATTCTCTTCTTTTTAAACAAATGGTTTTATCGTATCATTGACTATACTTATTTCTTGGGCCAGATACCTTTCTGTGTCAGAACTACTAGAATAGAATGTGTCTAGCACCACTTTCATTAGACTGAATTTAATAATAAACACCTTTAGCATCAAGAGATTATCACCTGATATGCAGTCACCATAGCAGTTCCAACAGTATCGCTTCTTCCTGCTGCAGATATAAAGATACAGCCAAACATAAGAGGTATTTGGTATCCTCCTGCCAAAATTTAGGCTTACTTCTACAACAGCTTCTTGGAAGTCATTACACAATGGTACAGGCTGAAACCTCCATTGA
The DNA here is from genome assembly GCF_965140245.1 of Athene noctua. Taxonomy (NCBI): domain Eukaryota; kingdom Metazoa; phylum Chordata; class Aves; order Strigiformes; family Strigidae; genus Athene; species Athene noctua. The sequence continues at coordinate 8,997,953 of NC_134039.1, forward strand.
GTCCTTTATCTTGTATCATTTTGAATAAGTCTTTGTCCCAGATTTGTGGGAGCATATCTTAAGTGATCTTTGGATTGAGCAAATAATCTGGTCCATTATCTGAGAAGTTTTAATCTGATTTTCTGAGGAAATGAAGCTGCCATAGTATCTTGTCTCTGTGTCCCACTTAAAACTTTTGAGCTTTTAGCAATCCAGTCTAACTTGAAAGAAGAGTGGATATATCAAAGACATTTGTATTCTGTTCATTTCTTGAAAAACAGAAATTAAGTAGAAGGAAAGCCAGTTTGATGATCCACTGAAATTGAAGCAGCCAGACTTCGGTTGTCATCCTTTCTACTGGCTCCAGGTTTATTAAGCTTGTGTTACAAGTGTAATGCATAGTCTCCAGACTATACTGTATGATCACTAATGAAGATGTAGGAAGGAGTCTAGGCAGAACTCAGAACTAAGGTGGGAGATGAGGGGATAAAGATCACATACTTGCAGGAAACAAGGTTTCACTAGCTTCCCTACTCATGGAAAAACCTTTTTATGCTGAAAACCCTTTTTATGCTAGGGATATGAAGTTCACAAGGACTGTAAAACAGCCAGAAATCAACGAGTTCCAAGAGACTAGATGAGACAAACATTCAACTGCGGACAGACATTACTGCTTGGAAGCAAGGATATTATGTATGTCTGCATAAGGTACATGTTTTTAGGAAGTTGGGTCTTCAAAGACCAGTAAGAATGTTTGCCTCTCATTGTGGATTTTGTTTTCCTTAGTGCAGCCTTTGTGTTGTGATATTTCTCAAAATCAGAATGAAATAGCCAGTTCCTCAGCACCTATAAATCTACTCTCTGCTTGATAAAAATTAGGTTCAGTTTCTTCTAAATTGCAGATAACTATGATTTCAATGCAACTGCAAATCTCTCTAAACTCTAAACCTGCAAATCTAGCCAGACTGTAAGAAAATTGGGAGAGAACTGATTCTTAAAACTGCTTGCTTTGAAACCACTCCTTCTTCAGCCACTTCAAAGCACAGAGCAGCTCTGAACTTTCTTCATGTAGTGTCTGAAACGCCAGATCCACCTATCATAGACAAATTTGTCCATTTAATTAACAGCAGGAAATTCATTGTCCTTTACAGACAAGTATAGCTTAGAGTATATTACAATTGCTACATGTTAGCCCTAATGTAATGGTGATAGTAAAAATATTGTGAAAACACTGAGGCACATTCTGAAATCTAAGGCTCTATTGTTTGCTTTAGAATAAAACTTCTGTCCAGAACAACTGAGACTAAGCAGTCATCCATGGAACTTGATTATACACTACGTGTCCAAATCCTCAAAGGGTCGAAGACGCAAGCAGGTCTTCAGTATGATAAAGGCATGGCTGGGATACTTAGGTTGCAGGAGAAAAATATTGAGTAGCAAGAAGGAATGCAAAGATCACAGAGGTTTGCAAATCTGTTACTTGTTGTTTGAAAGTTTGTTGCGGTTTGAGCCCAGAGAGTAACTGAGCACCATGCAGCCGCTCACTCCTTCCCCCATCAGGGATGAGGAGAAGATATGATAAAAGGCTCAGGTATCAACACAATTGGACTAAAATGATAGGAAATTAGATGACAGAATGTAAAGATGGGAGTGATAAAAGTCTGAGCAGTTCTAGACCATCCTGTGCGCCAGTGCAGGTGATAAAAATGCTCTTCATCCAACCTGCCCTCTTGACCGCTTACGGCACATTACAGTGCAGCTTGGGTACAGCAGCAAAAACCAGGTGGTAAATTGTAGTTATGGATGTTGAGGTTTAGTTGAAGTTGTGTGGCTTTTTATAAAGATGGAGAGCTTGCTATGTATGTAGAGTAGCAGGTCAGGGCATGAACAATCCTAGTTCAGCATAGAATGGAAGGAAATATAAGAGAAATGTATTGCTGTTAACTGAAATTTACTCTTTGCAAAGTATCCAATGAAAGGATAAAAAAGCATTAGTTAAAAAGTGCTGAGAGGTACCTTTGTTTGGGAAAAGGTTGCATTTTGATTATCTTTGGCATGTGATAAACCTAATGTCTATTATTGTTTTCGATTTAATGCCATGGACTCAACTGCAACACGTTCTTGGTTTACAAGATCGCTCTTACAAGGAACAGCTGGAGAAACGCCTTGTTTTCACCTATACTCTGTTGTGTAGAGCAGATGGTCTGTGTGGGAATACAATGGAAGATTAGTGATGAGGACTGTACACATGCTCAAGTGACTTGCAGCTGGGGTGCTGAAAAACACATACATTTATAGCACTAATTGTTGTTTAGGTCTGTGTGCTTGCTGGGTAGAATGTCTGTGTTTAGATAACATAGGCCTGTGAGAGACTCAGAGGTGCCTTATCAAACATCCCTGAGATTCCTGCCCTGCCGTGAGAAAGATCAAAGCACAGTGGAAAAATACGTCTGCAAAAATCCCTGATACATACAGGTGAAAGCAGCAGGTTTGAGATCTTTTCTTTCTTCTCCTCTTTCTGGCCAGCAAGGACAAAGCTCTGCAGTGCCTGCCTCCCCGCTTGCGTGCCTCTGCCCAGGTGTTGCTGATCCCTCAGGTCATGAGGTAACAAGAATAAATTTGCTCTTTGCATTTCATGTGTGGTTTTGTGCTTGTTCCTGTGTCCTGCTTGCGCCGGCTCTCACATTTGGCACAGTTGGCAGGATCCAGGAACAGCCATGCCATGGCTGAAAAAGAAGTCAAGGACTTGGAAGGCCATGATGGTGACTCCCTTTATTCCAGGATGGTCCAGCACTGAGTACTGGACCCCTGTGGCTGCTATCCTGGCTAAAGTGGCTCTGCTGGAAGCCTGGCCTAAAATAGATAACAGGGCAGTGGTTATCCCCCAGACAATTGCAATGGCTATATGCGGGTTGCCATGGAAAGCAGCACTGGATTCTCCTTCAAGTTAGTGGGGAGATAGGGATGGTGGTTAGTTACTGGTCTTAGAGCTCTTGACCATGAAGTTGTACTGCAGAGTAAAGTGAGAGCACTGGAAAAGGAAATTGGGACTTTACAAGATGCAAAGGCGATCAGGCAAGAAGTAATTACTGTTCAAGCAGAGTGGTGCTATGAGCTGCAAGATATTGTAGAGCAGTTGGTAGCACAGATCACTAATAAACAAAGGGACAAATATGGGAAAAAGAAGTTTCAATTTCCCAAGTCCATGCTTTCACCACAAATGGTCACAGGATCCTAAGGAAGGGGATGAAAATATTCAAAGTGAATCCTCAGACTCTGAGACTGAGTTTGAATTTAATTTAGATAGGGTAGCAGTAACAAGAAATATCAAAAAGCAGTTTTTGAGAGGAGCACCTGTCTCACTAAAACCCTCAATTATACCAGCAGTGACAAATGCTGTAGGTAATGTACGCATCCCAGCAGCTACCTTGAGGGAAATTTGGGCTGTAATTTTGGGGCCATCTGTTTGGGTGGTGAATAAAGGAAAGTTGGTAAAACCGTAAGGATCCACAGCATGGGTGAGAGGAAACAAATGTGGACGGATCTTGGATGAGCTGGTATCCCACAGATGGGACCACGACATCACAGACGTTTCACTGACAGCAAAAGTTAGCATTTATACAAAAAAGCCAACCAGCCCTAGACTCACCACCAACTCCGCATCTGTCCTCCTCACTGCCTGCCACCTCAAGACAAGATACTATCTGGCAAACAGCAAAAAAGTACAAATAAAGGTTTGGCAGGTCCCCCAAAAGTGCTGCTACTGCAGCCTTTTACTGTGAGGGGGATCAACGCCCTTATGTTCCTCTAGCTATAAAGTGGTGGTCTGGGGGGATTTTACATGTGTTACCTCTGGCAGATACGGGAGCTGAGGTTATTGTATTACGTATAATATTGGTAATAAAGAAGCCACATTGCAGATCTGGGGATTGGGGGTCAATCCGACTCCTGTCCTCCGATTTAAGGTTACCTTAAGAATAGGGAATGTCACACTGTTTGCTGTGCTGGTGTTAATTGCCCCAATTAAAGAATATATCTTGGGTGTGTATCCATTGGCAGGAGGAATATTTGAAACTTTAAATGGTCATTTCTGCTTTGGGATTTCACAAGCAGGTTTTACTGTTTGATCTATAACCGTCTTGTGAGGATTCCTGAAGCAGGATCCTGTTGTGCTGCCCTCGCCTGCCAAAGTGGTAACTGCAAAACAATATCATATTCCAGGGGGGAGGCCAAAATCACTCAAACTATTCAGGCCCTTCAACAAGTGGGAATTGTTAGGGCAACTATGACTACTTTTGATAATACTATTTGGCCTGTTCATAAACCAGACGGCACTTGGTGAACGACTGTAGGTTACAGAGAACTGAACAAAGTCATCTCCCACTTGCAGTTACGGTACCAGACATGGTTACTCTTATCGAAAAAAAATCAGCAAAAATGTACAACCCTGGAAGGTGGTGACAGACCTTGCTAATGCTTTCTTTTCAGTATCTATTGCTTCAGAAAACCAAGACTGGTTTGCCTTTATCGGGCAACAAAAGCGATATAATTTCCAAGTCTTGCCCCAGGGATACAAACACAGCCCCTCGTTTTGCCACCAGATGATAGCAGCTGATGTGGCACTATGGCCTGGTACCGTGGCTGTTTACCATTATATAGATGATTTACTGAATATGTCAGAATCACAACAGAAGTTGAAGCAGCGATTGAATCGCTGCAAGCACATTTACAGGACTGAGGCTGGGTGATTTATCCAAAGAAAATACAGGGCCCTAGTACTGCCGTACAACCTTTGGGAATAGTTTGGTATGGACAGATTAGAGAAATACAAAATAAGGTACGGCAAAGAGTCCAGCAATTTCATCTGCCAATCACAGTAAAACAATTACAGACTTTTCGTGTCTTTTGCAGTACTAGAGAACTTTTACCCCGTATCTGGTGGAGTTAATGCACCCTCTGCAGAAATTAACTAAGAAGTTTGTTTGGCAGTGGACCAAGCAATAACAAGAAGCCTCTGATGACTGCGAAAAATTTTTTGATTGAGCATGCACAATTATACACTCCTAGGCAAGGACATTCTTTTGAATTATAAGTAACAATTCTAGATGATACAGTCCGGTGGGGATTGTGGCAATTGGCTGGGCCAAAAAATCAGAAAGAACCTATTAGCCTCAATGTGAAGATTCATATATTACCTCCCGAGAATGCTGTATGGTTTTGTACTCTAACTTCTCCTCTTATTTTACATCCTTAACTGATAGCAGATTCTTGAGTTCTTGCATTTCAGGTATCTTTGATGAATACCTGTGCCTTATCTAGAGGAAAACAGTTTTAATGGTCTTGCGAACCCAACATTGAATTGAAGTTCAATTTGAAAAAGCTCAAGCAATAGCTCTCCAATCTGTGTGGACAATTCCCCCCGTATCAGGTTATTAAACCCAGAGTGATGTTAATTGAAGGGGATGGAGCAATGGCGTATGTATTACTGGAAGGAGATGACACTCCTGTTTTCCTCCCCTATCACAGGTTGGCTCGTCGTGCTTTATAGTCTTGTACGACAAGCACACACCTTAGACACATTTCTACAAGATCAGCATGCACATGCTTAGATTTGGTTGGCCTTTACTGTAACTGACTCATCTGCCTTTTCTATTAAGGGAAGACCAACAACTACAGATCATTTGACCATGTGTTTCATTGGCATGCTAACCCCAGTAGCTGTGTTACAAAATTACACTCTTCTAAGTGATTTTGATATTAATGTTTCTCATTGTATTTTTTCTGAGTAGCTAATGGAAGTATGCCAATGAACATCACAAAATTGATTGACGGTGGGCCTTTTCCTCCTTCCACAACACAAACACTGCCTCAATTTTGAGGGCACGTGTTGTTTCAACATCACTGATGGATCAGCCAGCATAGAGGATGACATTCAGCATCCCCAGGACTTAATGCATCAGGCGAAACAATCTACTGATGGTGCCTGGCTGACTCAGTTCTTTAGTTCTCTTACAGGATGAATGGGATGCCTGATCAAAAGCAGCTTTACCAGCCCCAGCAAGAGTGGCTGCTTAAGCAAGGGGGTAGAATGTGGAAACACAATGGAAGCTCGGCAAGGAGGATTGTAAACACACTCAAGTGACTTGCGGCTGGGGTGCTGAAAAACACATACATATATATATCACACTAATTATTGTTTAGCTCTGTGTGCTTGGTGGGTAGAATGTCTGCGTCTGGGTAACACAGGCCTGTGAGAGGCACCTTATCAAACATCCCTGAGATTCCTGCCCTGCTGTGGGAAAGATCAAAGCACAGTGGAAAAATACGCCTGCAAAAATCCCTGATACATACAGGTGGAAGCAGCAGGTTTGAGATCTTTTCTTTCTTCTCGTGTTTCTGGCTAACAAGGACCAAGCTCTGCAGTGCCTGCCTCCCTGCTTGCGTGCCTCTGTTTGAGTGTTGCTGTGGAGATCCCCCAGGTCGCAAGGTAATGAGAGTAAATTTGCTCTTTGCATTTCATCCGTGCCTTTGTGGTTGTTCCTGTGTCCTGCTTGTGCTGGCTCACACAGTCTAGCATTAGACTCTGTTGCCCATCTGTTTGTTTGAAGTCCTTTAAGCCTCATGAGGAATGAGCTAAGTTGCACGGGGAGGAGTTTCTCAAGTGCTGGCTAAAGTCTCAAACTTGCTTCTGTTGAAGTCAAGAGAGTTTTGCAGCTTCAGCTCAGTGGGGAATCATGTTTTAAAACCATTGCCCTCTGGTGAATAATACTAAAAGTGAAGCATATCTGTCAGATGTCTAAATTCATTCTTCATTTGATGGGGTAGAGACTAAGTTACTGCAATCAATAATCTGATAATGAATTCCCACATATAACCATGCTGTTCCCTCCACAATACAGCATATGGATTTGTGACAGTGTAATGGTCTCTGTCACGAGTCAAGAATCTGAAAGGTGGAGAATTAAATAGAGGAGAATTTCAAAACTCATGAAGGAGGCAAGCTGTGACGTTCTGTGACTAGATGTTCTGTGGCTGTGTTTCCATTCTTCAGTGTAATTGGGAATGGAAGAGATGGATATACTCAAGCACACCGGTTATTTTGACACAATAGACACCTATAAGTAAATCTGACAGGCTGAGAAATAAAGGCTAGACCATCATGGCTACAGTGTTTCTGAGAGACATCCCAGACTTCTCAGCCTTTTTCTGGCTCAGTACCATATATCAGAACAGAATGCTTTCTACTAGAGCTCTTCTGAATTTGGTGCCTTGCTAAGAAGTTGGGCTTTTTGGTTGCTGTATGTTACAGCAGCCTTTCTCCTGTTCCAAAATCCACTAAAAGTTAATCCAAAAGTTAACTCCGGTAGATGACAGAGCAGCACAAACTGCAATCAGCAGCCTCACAAGGCCAGTGGATCTTGCAGGTTGCAGCTCCTGGTCTCATACAGATTTACAGCTACGTCTGACATGGTAACACAGCAAGTTCCTGCTTTCCACTGGGGCATCCCGTCCCTTTTAAGGATTCATGAAAGGCAAATAAAACCAAATGATGAAATAAAAAAAAATCCTTCCTACCTTCCTATTGTTTTAAGCCTCTCCTCTTCTGACTAAAGGAGGTGAGAATTCCAATTTAATGTTATCATTCCTCATTCAGCCTCATTATCATTCTTCATTATCATTCATTTGGTAGAAGCTGAGACATTACAGTAGTGAAAAACAGGAAGGTGCCTTAACGAATGGTTCTCAGCCTATCAATGTTAACTGGGTGAAATTCTGATATTGTCATGGGAACTTAAAATTTTAAACTGAGGTCAACTGTGAGAGCTAAAAATGTTATTGCCAGCTATATGTTATATAATTGGTATTACTTCTATCAAAATCTGAAGTGCACCTAATACCTAAAATAGCCATTAAAAGCCAGGGAGCACTTAAATTGACTGATCACCATGGAATAATTCTCCTTCTCTTCCATTCAACTATCCAGGAAAAAAAGCTGTAGGCCTAAACTATGCTGTATGTTTTCCTGCAATAGATTTGCATTCTGAGATTTCTCATTTTCAGAAATTTTGACAAAGAACAAGAACAAAAAGCAAGAACAAAAGCAATCAAGATGCACAGATACAAGAAGGGGAAACAGCCTGTTGTTCTGACAGGGCTATTAGAGGCTTAGCTTTTGTGGCAGTTCAGAGGGAAGGTTTGAGGTCTGTCTATTGCTTGTCTGTTGTTGAAAGTGAAAGTGAAAGAGGAAAAGCTAATGAAGAATTTTCCATTTGATTAGGCTATAGGCTCTGGGAAATAAAGAGCTTTTCCAAGTTTAGTGTAATTTTATTTCTGATTTGCCTTTCAGGGAGAAATATCTCTGCATTAATAAAATGCAGCAGGTCTTCCAGCTGATTTTAAAGGAGTGGTCACAAACTCAAGGAATATAAAAATAAACCATATCAATTTCATTCCTGGGCATTCATTGCAGAGTCACCTCTGTATTTGGGAGTGACAACTGCTAACATTAAATGCTTACTACTTGCACTGATACTGGTATTTTAATGTCCCATCTGGCTTGATAGGGCAAGCCCTTCTATACCAACAAAAAGTAACAGTGATGGTTAGGAGCCAAACTCACACTACCACTTCCAACTCCCATTCAGGTTTGGCATGGCTGAGTCAGAAGGTTGCACAGGTGTCATATCATTGGAACAGCACTGGCTTAAACTACAGCTGTTAGTCTTGCCCTTCCTCCTTGTATTGTGCGATACAAGTAGTCAAACAGCACCAGTCTCGCCTCAATTTTTGAGATGGGATGGAAACCCTCAGACTGATGTTTGGCTGGCTGAGTGGAGTCTTCAAGTCCTGTGAATCAAGCACTAGTTCTAGGGCATCTGGGTACTGTGAGGCAGTAGCTGGAACAGGGGTAATAGTTCTTCCTGTGTGCATATGAACACTGATAGTTCAAGTTTCCTAGTGAGTAATGTTCTTTGCTGCCTGGGTAGATTTGGCACTTTGCAGTCAAATAGGATGAAGAAATTGTTCCACACTATGTTTCCCTGGGAAGGAGCTCAAAGCCTATATTGTTAATCAGCAAGTCATGATTCAGTTCCTTTTCCTCCAGTGATATGGGGCTCAGTAATAATGAGGTGGGTTTGTGGGACTGACTTTGCACAAACTTGTTGAACTAGCTGGGAGAAGGATCTAGGGTTCTCACTCTTTCTGCCCTTGTTGGCCCCATCCCTTCTATGTGCACCAGAGGGGGCTCATCAGTGTCACCTTCTTTTCCACAGTACAGCTCACAGGGTAGATAGACTGCACTGGAGAATAAAAAGACTTCCCTTTTTCTTCTCTGCAGAGTCCAACATTCAGTGTGCAAGGTCCTATAAAAGAAGCCTCCATAATGTGTGGTGGGTCACCCAGGCAAGCAGAAGTAACCCCACATAAATTCTGAATTAGAGACTATTTATCATCATTGCCATGAAGCCATGAATGGTGCACAGGGATCTGTAGTCAGAACATTAGGGGCCTATTAACAGATGGTATGTAGCTGTATTTTAAGGATGACTAGGCAATTCAGCTCTTTTTGTGAATAAAATTTTTTAAGGACAAGGTCATTTTCTGAGGCACAAAACCCTAGCTTTGTCAGCAATTGTTTTCACTTCATGATCAACTATAAACCAGGGAAGACATGCTACTGTTACCTGCAAGCAGTGAGCAGAAATGTAAACGTGACTGATGGTTTTTATTCATCTCCAAGTGAAGAATGATATTCATGTGCCAGATTACTTTAAAATGCCTCACATCACAAGGCACAGCTTGTTGTAGAAAAAGCAACAGAAGTTATAAGAGCCTGTACTGAAAATATCAAAGTTGAATGCAGTGAAGAGGAAGAGTTTGTTGCGGATCACTGCATAAAGAGTTATGAAGCTACAAAGCCAGAGAAGTGCGAGTTTTCCATTGTGATTTTCTTATTGGTTACTACTATCATTGCTGCTGCGTAAGTGCCTGACAGAATCACGTTTCCCAATAATTAACAAGAGATATATCCTCTTATGAGAAGCTCAAGATGGACACAAAATGGAAAGGAAACAAAAAAATCTCGGTAATTTAAAGCTACTTTACCTTACCCTGGCAAGTGCATGAAAATTTGTTGAGAAAGTTGTGCAGGGTGTGCTACAGCCCCCATTATCCATGCTCATGTGTTTCTTGTAGGGGAAGTAGCTGTACTGCTGGACAGCCTCTTCCCCACCCCATCATCACCTTGACTGACTCTCTAGTGACAGGGAACAAGAACCAGAAAATGCTAATCAACTATAAAACCCGTTATTTTTAGGCCCTTTCTCAGTATCAGGCTGTAAGCTGAAATTCACATGAAAAAGTAGAGCTCTGCTATTTTTAGAGGCTAATTATTAACAAAAATAACCAGAGTACTCTATCTGCACAAATTATTTTCTTAAATTAGCAGGAAATTTAATGGGAGCCTTCCTCTGCTTAGCAAATTTCTAATGCACTGATTCCTGAAAGTCACTTTGCATCTGATATCCCAGTCAGTCTCTTCTCCTCTCACTGAGCTTCAGATGTTTTACGACAGTTCTAGAAAGACATTATATTCTGCAGGCTTTGCTGAACTTCAGGATGGGGGAGGGGAAAAAAAAATGTCCAGTTGATCACCTACTCCATGTCCCAGTCAAGCTTTTGATCTGCACTTCAGTGTAGTTTCAAATGTAGTTCACCTCTAGAGGAGGTCTCTGCCTAAGAAGTATCCAGGTTTATCCACTATTACTTTTTAACCTCGTCAGGATAAATGAGGACAGAAAGGAGAACACGACTGAGAAATGGCAGTTCCTGAGCTGAGGTGCCAGAGAAAATCGACCAATTTACATAGTTCAGTGCCATTTCAGACCTACCAGCAAACAGGCACCACCATTTAATAGAAGTCCCACATTTGGCACTTTTATTTTTCAATTAACAATTAATTAGAAAAAAAGAAGTCTGTTTCCCTGCACTGAGCAAAGACACCCTGCTACTTCCTTTGAAGCTGTAGCTCACTGGTTCTTAGTACGTTATAGCACAGATTTTCTCTCGATCACCTGTCATAACCAGGCTGGCAGATTTTTGTCCTCTCTGATGATTTTAAGACCATCTCACTGTGTGACTTTGAAGGAGTGGGCCATCTCTTAGTGTGGGTTAATCGGAGCAGTGCATCCTCTTGTGACGGTCTAAACCCCTAGAGCTGGAATGTGACTCTGATTCAGCACATAAAATGGATGAAGGCCACTGGAGATGGGCAAGGGCGATGTGCCCATAAAAGTCAGGGAATAATGCAGGTTGTGATTAACCACAGCTGGTGCAAAGAAGCTGACTTTATCTCAACACAAAGGGGAGGAGATGGTGGCCTTTGTTTCAGATAAGCAGGTGTCAAGAGCTGAGTGGATCAACTAGTGGATTAAACGTTTCTCCCTCAGTTTGTGAAAGGAGCTGTGTGGGGGAAGTGATTACATGGCTCAGCCCATCAAAAAGTATAAAAGTTGAACAACTAACAGAATAACTTCAATGAGAGCAACAGGCTTAAGCTGCCTTCAACTCAGGTATTCCTTCCCTGCCGCTGTGGACACCCAGCATCATGACAGTCAATATATGACAAAAAAAAGGAACGGGAATCACTTTGGTATTATAACTGAACTGCAATTGCAATTACTATATTTTACTGAGTGTAATTTACATACCTATTGTGTTTTCAGTGTATTTTGTATTACTCTACTAAATCAGAAATCCCATGTAACATCAACTGTCTTCAAATGAGACGTTAATAAGACATTTGATACTTAACGTTACAATCTCCATACATGTAATATCTAAAAGAAACTGGTCAGGAGAGTATTGGACTCTAACACCTACCTGCAACTAGTATTTTGATTTGTAATCATTAGAATAAAACTCTTGTGAGGACACTCAAAGCTTTATTTTTATCAGATGTCAAGGGCCCAACTGTAAACACATAATTCAGAAGAAAAATGGCAGAAGGCCTTTAACTTGTGCTCAGGAGCCCCAGCTGCTAAAACAAAAAAAGAGTAGCTTTTCTGCCTCACAAGCACCGTTAAGTGTATGGTGGAGGAAAGTTCTGACTGTTCTCTCAGGCAGCTGGAAGTTCAGGAAGAAACTTCTTGAGATTTACAATGAAGAGTGCATCTTCTCTTCCTTCTCCAGACTTACCTTGGAGTGAGAATGTATAAATTTTATACTGAATGATTTCAGGTTAGTTAAAATATCACAGAACATCTACCTTGAACCACTGCCACTTCTATTCATTAAGAGGATGTCTCCATCCTGGCTTTTTCTGTTACCATTTACCTTCCCTTTCTTGCTGTTGCCATTTTCATAAGTGTTCGGGCATTTTGTCTCAGCAGTCCCATTGACGGCGATTCGTAAGGCAGCCTATGTTATTGTGTGAGGAGAGCGGGCGCACACTTGGCCAAGACCGAATGGAAATCCTTGCCTGATTTATGGACACAATGTAGTATGCTTTGTCCACAAAATCCAACCTGTGACTGTCCTGACAGTTGTCAACGACACCTTCTCTTTGCAACATGTTTGTCTTTGAACAAGCAACTGCTACTTGCACCACACAGTGTCAGCTGAAGCCGAATCCTTCCTGCAGGTCTCGGGCATGCAAGGGCAGCCTGCATTCTGCTACCCCATTTCTGTAGCTATCACACACCCTTTCATGTTTTTCTGTTGACATCCTGTGTGGGTTCTGATCCTTCCTTCTTGCTGTGAAAAGCTTTGGCTCTGCCTAGTGCATTCACAAGAGCACATGGGCAGCAAGACTTGCATGTATGTGCACGTGTGGTTCTTCCTTTACTTACGCAGTTACAGAGAAGGAATTCAACTGAGTGCTGCAGAATCACTACAGTCTGAAGAAGTGTCTTTGCTTAGAAGAGCTGTAGAGCAAAAAGGAAAATACTAGAGACAATATGAGTAGAAAATGTAACTGATAGTAGAAAAATCTGTATAATTGGTCTTGCATTGATGCTGTGTAAACAGGCTGATTAGCATGAAGACTGATGTTCTCAGATTAAAGTGCTTCTGACCCATGATTTTCACTGATTCATGTGACTTTTCTTAACCTGAAAAGCTCAAGAGTGAATCTCAGCTTTAGAAAGGTTTTTACAATTCCCAGTTGTGAAGAAACCTTGAAAACACTAAGTAAAAGTTTCTGGGTACTGAAAGGCCTATAAAAGGTACACATTGACACAAAGTCGGTGGGGGGGTTTTTTTAGCCGTTCTTAACACCTTTCCACATAGGAGGTTGGAATTATTGTTCTCTAGCCACAGTCTGGGCACAGCATGATACACAGCAATGCAGAATTCTTTGTTGCACCAACCCTATCTGTGTTCCAGTGGTGGAACAGGCCTTCAGTTTCTCTTGACTTTTGATGTGCTGGTGGATGGGATAAAAGAAAATTTTCCATCAAAATCTGTGCATTGTCTGAGATAAGTGTGAGTCAAAGGATAGGACTGAAAGTGTTGCTTGCTAGTTTTCTGAACATTAACATGACTTAAGAATCAGGCAAAAAAAAAAAAAGTAAAATAGTAGAAGCAAAAATAGTGTTTCTCTATAGCCTGCTGCTGGCCATGTCACTGAATTCAGATCTGATAAAGCTGATTTATCTTTTTCATGTATCTCAGGACCAGAAGAACAGCATTTGGCTCACTCCAGTACTACTCATACCACATTTCCACGAAAGAAACCTTTTTCCCAGTTTTTCTAGTGGTGATTGTTGGAAGCTACAACAAATTAACATGGAGAGTGGGAGAAGATTCAAGGTGATTCAAGGTTTTATTGACACAGAATACTGTTTTGTTTTTTTTTTTCTTTGGAACCTATCAAGCTTCTTGGGATCCTGTTTCTTTAAATATTTCTCCTGTTCATGGAATGATTGGCAGCTGAGTGGGATAGAGGAGAAGAATCATCAGCTCTCACTTCTGAAATGGCTGCACAGTCAGAATTAATGGGGAGGGAGAGCCTTCTGACAGGAGGAAGATTCTGAGAATGTGAAAAACAGGAAAAAATGGGATTTTCCATAGGACTACGAATCAGGGGAATATGTTTTCAGGGCTGCCATACAAATAAAAATCACTGTGTTTGGTCTGTTAACATTACTGAAGGTTGGCAGCCAAGCCACGCTAGGCTCTGTCTAGGATCAATAGAAAGCAAGAGGCTTCTCTAAAGTATGATTCAGGTTTGAGATGGGCAGTTTCCGTTCAGAAGTGTTTGTTGATTAGACAGGACAAGCAGGCCACCAACTCAGGCATCTTGTTAAAGCATTTGAATTTATGTGAGCTTATCCAGATCCCAGTTCACCCATTTAAAATAAAATAATAACAGAAAACAAAAAAGATTTGTTGATTCAACGATAGAGAACATCAGGACCCTAACTAATGAGTTGTGCATATTTGTTAAAATAGCATGGAAAACAAATTAGTGTCATCAAGAAAATCCCAAAAGAGTGACTTGAATAACTCTTGAACCTTTTCAGGAATTCAGCATTGCAAAAGGCTTGTAAAAATGGGTTTTCCTGAGACACTGAATCACTGGAGGTAAAACCACTCAGCACCAAATAAAAAACTGCTTATTTTTCTCCTTTAATTGACAACATAGTAATTTTCAGCAGAATTCTGAAGCATAATGCGAATCAGAGGAATGCACTGTTCAGCCACCAGCAGCACAACTGACATAAATTGTATATCACAAGGACTAAGGTTTCTTTTGAAGACCATACCATGAAGAAAGATCTAAATGATTAAAAGATGAAGGAAGAACAAAGGAAACTGCAGGCAGCATCTCCCTTACCTCCTTAAAAAGGTCCAAATAAATAATACCATCTTTATTTGGCATGAGATTTCTCACTAAAAAGAGATGATTAAGTAGGATTTTGATCTTAAACTGGTGTCAGAGATAATGAAGTCATATGTAGCTGTTAAAAGACTTAAACTAATGCAAAGTGATAAAAGCTAAATACAGAATTGTTGTCAAGTATATGAAATAATGAATTGTCTTGATTTCCTTTGTTCTGGATTGTGCAGACTGTACAATCCAACAGCTGTAATAAATAATTGGTCCTTTTTTTTGAGACCTCAGTTTGTCAGGTGTAAAAGAAAACACAGTCAAGAGAGATGTGAACATAGTCAGCATTTCACAGGACTGAATGTTTGAGGAAACCCAGGGACTGTGTTCTTCTGTTACAGATTCCTAAATTTACCATATTTTTTAAATACCAACCAAGGAAAGAAAAAGAATGCAACAGATAAAATATATATATAAAGGCCTCAGATTTCAAATTTTATTTATATCTGTGTTTGATTTAACGGAATCACAGTACCACGGATCAGTTGAGGTTGGAAGGGACCTCTGGGGGTCATCTGGTCCAATCCCCCTGCTAAAGCAGGGGCACCTCAGCCCAATTGCCCAGGGCTACGTCCAGATGGCTTCTGAGTATCTCCAAGGAAGGAGACTCCACAACCTCCGTGGGACACCCGTGCCAGTGCTCAGTCATAGCCTTCTTTACACCAAGGGCACGTTGCTGGGTCCCGTTCAACCCGGTGTCTACCAGGCTTGCCCGGTCCTTTAGTGCCAAGTTGCTTTCCAGCTGGGTGGCCCCCAGCATGTACTGGTGCATGGGGCTGTTCCTCACCAGGTGCAGAACTTTGCACTACCCTTTCCTGAACTTCATGAGGTTCCTGTCATCCCATTTCTCCAGCCTTTATTTGCTTATTCAGATTTATTTTGATGTAAAATCAGTGTTTGAACAATTTTCTGGTTTTATTTTTCCTCATGATTTGAGATCACCAAACAAGAAAATGGGTAAAAACAGGAATTACATATCAGATTCCCTCTTTCTGGCAAAAATACTAATTCTCTGTTGTTATTTCACTCTTATTATCCACTTAAAATTCATATTCCCCTTAGTGGAGGTGTAAGTGGTAGTGGATTTTAAGAGCAACTTTGATTCCCAGTGGCCTCTGTGTTTTTAATAGGGATTAGACTTTCACACCTATGAAAAGTCTGCAAGTAATGAAAAATGTCAAATGCAGTCAAGAGGCCCTAAATATAACATATGACATGGAAAATATAAATGTACTTTATAGAATATGATTAATACTGATGTTCATTATAATGACATATCTTACAGGAAAATGTATTGCTAATGACTTAGGAGAAACTAGCCGCTAGAGAACTGTTCTCATTCTTTATACAAAAGCTACTCTCTGCACACAGTACAATTCAGAATTGCTAAATCCTGTTGAAAATTGTCACCGTAACTAGGTACTTGTAGCATTTATTTCTGTCCTTGTAAGAGTGTACTGGTCGTGGATTTACAAAGGGATGTAACTTTGGCTTCCAAGAAAGATAGGTATTGATTATACATAATGAAGCACATAACAGTGACTTCAATATAACTATTACCCTGAGATTCTAAATGAAGCACAACAGATATCTTATTTTTTAAGACTTTAATGACTTAATATATTATCCGTATTTGGCACAGTTGATCTACAAGGTACAAGTGATTTTTCCATTCATTCTCTTGGTGGATCTATAGTTATCTGAAGTATTTCAGCATGGTTTAGAGTCTTAAGCCACTTAACATAGGGTTATCATATTTGTCTATGGTTGGACAGAAATAGTACGTTTCAGGAAATGTTAGACCTGCTCACAGACAACTGGTTTGTATGTGCTAAATCCAGTGCATTTGTGAGTCATCAAACTTACTGTACAATATGCACGATAAGTCCCAGACTTGATTTAAATAAACTACTTACTGTCCTGGTTTGAGTGAGTGGCAGGCGTTTTTGGTAGCAGGGGAGAGGGCAACAGTGGTGGCCTCCTGTGAGAAACTTCTTGAAGGTCCCCCAGCTCCAAGTCAGACCTGCCTTTGCACCAAGGCTGGGGCCACTTAGCTGCGCCTCTGCAAGAACATATTTAAGAAGGGGAAGCTGGGAGGAGTGGTGGGAGTGGTGAGAAGAAGTTGCAAGGAGAACGTCGGTGTGAACATCGAGGTCAGTGGAAGAAAGGAGAAGGGAGGGAGGTGCGCTAGAGCAGAGTCCCCTGTATCCCATAGCGAGATGACAGGGCTGCCCCCCCCCCCCCCCCCAAGAGGGTCTACGTTGCAGCAGATACCAATTTGCCCCACGCCGACCCAGGTGACTGCATCTGAAGAAGGCCAGGACCCCATGGCAAGAAGGCCCCGCTGTTGTAGCTCGGCGATGGGAGGGCTGCAACACATGGGGGTGACCCACATGCCCGTGGGAGTGACTCATGTCTGGGTTGGTTTGTGGAGGACTGTGCTGTGAGAGGGGGACTGTGCTGGGACAGGGGAGGGATGTCAGGAGTTCCCCACCCCGAGGTGGAAGAAGTCCTCATTCCCTGCACCACTTGGGGGGAGAAGATCGAGATACTGGGAGCAAAGCTGTGCCTGGAAAGAAGGGAGGGGTCGGGGAAGGTGTTTTCAAGATGTGATAATGCTTCTTGCAGTCCTACTCTGTCTGCTATGTGGTGTTGTTGGTGTCTGTATTAAATTTTATGTTCTCTTTTTCTTTCCCTAATGAGCCTGGGTTTTGCCAGTGCCTTAATGGATGAGTTCATCCTTCCCTGTCCTTATCTCAAGTTCCTGGGTCTTTTGCTTCCTTCCTTCCCAGCACTGGAGCAGCATCTTTGCCTATTTTCCCCTTCTCAGCACTGAGGCGAAAGGGGGGAGTGAGTGGCATCTTTGCTTATTTTCCACCTCTCAGTGCTGGGGGGAAGGGGAGAGTGAGTGGCTGCATGGTGCTCAGTTGCCCTGAGCTCAAGCCACAAACAACTACAGACTTGGTTTACATTATACTACAAATTTAAATTATACTACAAGTCCCAGACCTGGTTTAAATTATACAAATGTGTGTGGTGTGCAGAACAATCATCATTCAAAAATACAGATTCACTTGGCCATTCCAACTGTAGTATAATCTCAGGTAAAACTTTCAAAATTCCTAAATTTAACCTATACAAAATACCTGTGCAGAACTAGAATAAATGTCAAAGTAAGTACAGGTATACAGTATAGGTAAGATGAGGGCCAGGATTTCAAAGGTATGTGGAAGGGCATGTGGAATGAGTGTCACTCCTTTAAGGGTATCTGGTCAAGGACCTTTTCCAATGCAACAGGGACAGTAAGAAAAGCCATGAACAAGAACATACAGAGACACAAACCTGACTGACTTTATAAAGCAATGGGAACCAAACCTGGTCAGTCACATCAACTGGTAAGGGCATGTGAGAAGGTGATCTGACTGGGGACCTGTCAGTTGGGAAACTAAGGGGAAAAGGGGGAAACCTGAAACAAAATACACCGAGACACAGACCTGACAAAACAAACATGGAGGAAATGGCAAGGAACAAACCTCAGCACTCACACTAACTGATGAGCTATGAAGAAACCACAGGTGCCACTTCAGGAAGATCAGCCAGGACTCTAATAGCACTTAGGGATCTGGTGTAGTTGAGAACGGTCAGTGTGAGGTTAATGGTTGGACTGGATGATCTTCAAGGTCTTTTCCAACCTAGATGATTCTGTGACTTTGCAACTGCTAATACTGCACACGGGGGGACCCTGGACTGCGAGGGGCGCAGGAATGGACAGAGCTGCACAGAGCCACGGGGAGGGGGATGTGCAGGGGAAGGGGGACAGGGAGGAACAAAGGGTGGTAGACAGAAAGGGGTGCAAGTGGGGCCAGTCGGCTGTAAAACGGGGCTGGTCAGTACGCTTGTCTGGCTGAGCCTTGTGCCTGATCACTGCAGTCTGGCCTGGCTTCCTGTAACTTCTTATTCAATATCTTCTTA
Source organism: Athene noctua (assembly GCF_965140245.1). Lineage (NCBI taxonomy): Eukaryota > Metazoa > Chordata > Aves > Strigiformes > Strigidae > Athene > Athene noctua. The sequence continues at coordinate 9,016,797 of NC_134039.1, forward strand.
AGCATCTCTCTGCGCACGGGCACCCTCTGTGCCACGTGCTGCAAGGACTTGGGGCAGCTACTGGTGAGACCTGGCTGTGTGTGAGGGGAAGCTGGTGCCAGCTCCCGGGCTCAGACCTGGGGGTGGGCGCCCCTGGCCTGTGGTGCCAGCGACTGGGACGAGTGGGGTCTCCGTGTCAGCTACTGGACCCAGTGGGGGTCTTGAACCCTCCCACGCTGTCCCTGGGGTGGGAACGGTGTCTGTTCCCAAAACCAGCTCTGCGGGGACAGCGTGAGCGAGGTGAGCAAGGAGCTCAGCGCCACTGGAGCGGGCCCACGGGTCACTGCCCGTGTGCCTGGTGCCAGCTGCTGGGGGGAGTCTGTGTTTTCCCCAGCCCTGGTGTGCCGGGGGTGTGCCTGCGTATTCACCAGCAACCTTTAAGCTGCACTAGCCAGTGACTGTGGGGAGCCTGGGGTCTGGGCCAGGGGGGGACTTGTGAATATGGACTGCATGAGGGACGGGTGAGTGCTGTGTGTTTGCAGCAAGCGCTAAGCTGGACCAGTTGGCAAGCTGGGGACCCTGTGGGGCAAGTAAGGGGGCCCAAGATTCAGGCAGGGGTGTTGGCCAGGCAGAGAGGCCACGCTGGCAATCAAGGGATCTGGAAACGTGTGTGTGTGCACTTGTGAACCTGGAGAGTGGGGGGGGGGGTTGTGTGTGTGTGTGCCTGCACCTAGTGATCTCCCGCCTCTGCAAACTGAAGAGGCGGGGGCTTGGCTGGCTGTGGATTGTCACGTATGTGAGTCCCGTATGTCGGTGCTGTTGAAGGCAGCGCCTTGTCTGTGGCAGCCTGTGATGACTGGTCACGTCGGTGTCCTCTGTGTGTGTCTGTGTGTGGGTCTGGGATACGTGCGCAGCCTCGTCACTGCTTGAACCTGCAAACAGGAGGTGATCTACGCTGAATCTGACAAATATTTTTAAATGCTCCCTTTCTGAATTGGGAGTCTGTATTCCTAACAGCTCACCAAGTTAGTTAAATTTAAACTTAGTTTAGAGCTTTGTTAGCAGTATATCTGAAATGTGAGCTTGTTATTTCAACTTCAAGTTATTTCAACTTCCTTCAAATGGAAGGCTATAGCTTCCCGTGATTCTCAACAACTAAACTGAATTTTGTGAGAACACCCATACAGAGGAAGACTGTGAATATAAAGGATGTTATTCAATGAGAAGCTAGGACTTTTCTGTGAAACTGCCTTTTTAAACATAGATTTTTCTCTGTCAACAGATAAATATATATATATAAACATTTGGTATAAGACTTTAACCAGGATTTTATCATTTTACAGTATATTAGCCCCCACTGGCACAGTAGTGTCTTCTCTGGCATAGTTTTTAATAACACTGACAACCTAGGTGCATAAAGAAATGAAAGACACAGAATAATATGCAGTTTGAATTTAGGTAAATATAAAACATTGTGTCTATATGTATAGATACACACTTGATAAGTAATTTTTTAAGTAAGCATATTAAGGTATGTTTAAGGAACTGCATACTTTTCTGTGTGGCTGAAATGACAAATCATCACAATCCTAAAGCAGTTACTGAATTACTAAATAGTAATACAGAATTACTAAATAATCTTGCTCACTCAGTATTAATGCTCATTTGCATTTTAGTTCTAAGATAGGGGTAACTTGAAATAGCGTTAGAATAGAAACTGTGGTGTCAGTGTAGCTGGATATCTTGTTGGTAATTCATTAAATATCATACTCTGGAACTACACTGGATACAAATGTTTCTTTAATGGTGATGGTATTTTGTAACCTCATTGAAGTAGATAATTAAATGTCAAGTTTAAAAAACCCTGGTAAAGGAAAGCTCTTAAGGCTGCTTAGTAATGGACAAAGAAATATTAATCTTTCTTCAGACTGTAAAAACAATTGTGTACTTCTGAGAGTGACTAGTCTTCATTTATAGCAAGGATGACATATATGTCCTTAAGCATTCTGTAAATTTAGCCTAATGAAGTACACTTGCTCATATTTGGCCATTAAACGGTCTGAGAAATTTCACTGTAAGAGACTGAGATTAATAACCCACCAACTCCAGGCTTGTGTAGCCCATTTGTTCTCAAAAAGACTGCAAATACCACGACTGACTTCAGTGTGTTTTCAGCAGTTAAAGAAACTTGGATGTGTACCTAACATTCAGAACACAGATAATCCCACGAGTTCCAGTGGAATTACTTTTGCTCCATATTACATGAGGTGGATGAGGAATGTGTTTAAATATCCTGCCAGTATGGAACTTGATTCTACAATAAATAATCATGCTGAGTGTTGCTAACGCACATGAGCAATCCAGTGTGTTCAGCATTTCTTGCATTATTAATAGAACATTTACTGAAGTGTTCAAAGATCTTCAGCAATTCATGTTACCTCCAAGAGTTTCTAAACTAGACCTGTTAAAAAGACACTTACACAGTGTATTTCAAAGGCAGTTGTTGATAATCATGTTGACATAGATCAGGCTTGTATAGCTCTCTGTTAACAAGAGAGTAAGATTTTGCTATTTCAGACCCATCTTTTAAACAGAGTTAAGAAAGGGATATAAGAAAGTATGCTCCTAACATTTTTATACAATCATGAAACAGAATGATGAAAACCCAATTCTTGAGTAAAACCACTGGTGATTCATCCTTTTTAATACAATTTTATATATAGATGTGAGCTGGTTTTGAATCTATAGAAATCACAATTCTGATGACACTGGTGCATTTACATGAGGGTAAACCTGTCGAGATCAGAATGCCTTTGTTTCTAGTAGGCATGGTTAGAACACTCAGTTTTACCCAGTGGAAATAGATCTTGCAAGCATAAATACTTTTGCCTTTCACTTTACAAAGTGACAAAGACATATTTTATGAGCACCAAGGAGCATTATTGCCTTTCTGTTGAGAAAGGAACAGACTATCACATAGAAAGATGGCACAGAGACTTTTTTCTTCAATAAAATAATTGTATTGAGGCTACATGAAAGCAAGTCTTCTATTAAAAAAAAAATATCCTAGAGAATAGTTTCACATTTTTATTAAAATCTCACAGTAATAAGTGAAAGCACCTTCTTTGCTTAAAATCGTTATCTTTGTCTCCCATTAAGTTTATTTGCTTAAATAAAAAATTGTCTTAGAAAAGCAAGACAGAAATTGAATGTCAAATACACAGAAAACAGAGACATAAACCCAACTTTGAATTGGGCTAGTTTTACTAGTTCTAGGCTAACCTTCATTAAAACTGTATACACACTGTTACAGTACTAGTATTATAATTCATTAAAGTATGTTTAAAAAAACCTAAGAAGTGTGACATGGAGTTTAGCACTGGAGGTTTGAATTAACCTCTTGGTACTGATGAGAAATGATAGGTAGCAGGACACATGCTTCGCATGACCTTGAAAATGACAAACAGATTTTTGATTTAATAGAATATAAAGGTTCAGCAGATTGGATATTAATAGAAGGGTGATGTAGTTAAAACACCAAGCTAGGAAAATGATCGTCTCAGTAATATGTCAAGCTCAGCAATGACAATGTGACTGTGATCAAACAGAGGTGAGGTGAGAGCCAGTCTGTGTGCCTGAGGTGGAACTGCGGTGAGCTGGAGCTGAGCTGCTGCTCCAGATCCTGACATGGAAACTAGTGAGGAGTGTCCTATTTTCTCCTGGGTCTACTCATTGGAGTGGTGATGGGGGTAGGTCTCAGTGTGTGTGCCAGTGGGTGAAAACGTTTCACTGACAATCAGTCATGTATCTCTCACAGTATGGTCAGTCAGTTATTTGTGAGATTAACCATTGATTGACCATTTGTGAGACAATGCTGGTAAAAGCAAATTTCAATGGAGAATTTCAAGGAGGCTTTAATACACAGACCTTGATAACTAATTAAAAACAGTGTTGTGTTTCTCTTTGTTACATTCTTTCCTCATCAATGGTTGGTTGGGGTGAATCACAGGGCTAGAAATACATACTATATCATCTTGTTGGGGTGAATCACAGAGCTAGAACTACATACTATCTCCTCTTATTCCATGACTGACTAATGTAGTCAAAAACGGTCAATGTTTTTATTGTCTCTGACAGAGAAATTAAGGTTTGCATTAGACCTTGCCAGCTGTTACAAAACCCCCCTGTTCTTTCTTTATTTACAAGCTGTAAAAGGGTTAAGTGATCCACTCTCCTGATGGCCTCCTGCTACCTCTGCCTACAGTTCCTGGATTCCTGCCATTTGTTGAATTCAACAATGGGACAATGAAGCACAACAAGAAAATATTCTCCAAGTAAACAGGCACCAAAAGGGAGGCTCGGGAATAGGTGGGCCCCTTGTTAAATGGTGCAGGGGCCCTGGTGACAAAGGATGTGGAAGAAGTCAAGGTACTCAGTGCGTTCTTCACCTTGGTCTCTACAGGTAAGACCAGCCTTCAGGAGTCAGAGTGTGATTCTATGACTTTTTGACTTAAATTTAATGATTTAATAAAATCCTGCTTTTATGGAAATGAGCAGCTTCTCTGGATGTTGACTAGATTTCTCTGACTTTCCTTCCTGCCTCCCTCCCTCCCTCCCTCCCTTCCTTTCTTCCCTTTCTTTTCATATCCACTCCCTCCCTTCTTCCCTCCCTGTGCACCTGCCCACCCCCTTTCCTCTCTCCTTCCCTCTCTTCCTTTTCTTTTCTACCTTCACAAAGCAATTTCATTATGACCTTTGACCTCCTTTAATTTTTTAAATTTAAAAAGCACATTCTGTTTCATGACTAAATATTTTCCAGGGCTTTTACTTGAGGGCAACTTCATGTTTGCCACTTCTAATCCCAGAAATCTAAGGATCCTCAAACCTCATTCAAAGCTGAAATTTTAGTCTACAACGTACTTTCTTGCACAATAAAATATGTTCCCTTATTTGTCTTTTCTGCCCAATAACTGTTCTTGTACCCCAGTTTTATTCTTTCACATCCTTTGGCTGCTTCAGGTTTGCAGAGGATCTAGTGGGTTAAATCAAATCAAACAGGTAATGATGGCCCTTACCTTTTTTTTTTTTAAGGCTCAACAATAGAATAGGCAGAGCATCCCTAACAATTGCTGGACACCCTTTGCCTAAATTCAGCTACTCCTAATTAAGTTTAAAACACCCGACTCCTAAGGAGGCAGCTATGTTATGATGTGGCTAACACTATCTCATTTGATTTCCTTCTGAAACAGCTGTTCCAGCTGTACAGTTACACAGAATGCAAACTGTGGATAAGAAGCAGTGCTGCTTTTCAGATTTGAGCTCTGTCTTTCTAGAGGAAATAAATAAGAAAAGACTAATCCAAAATACCAAAGTAAAACATGCCAGACACACAGCTGGGGCACAGTCACAAGGGATTTCTGCAGAATACGCTTTATTGACACTACCTGGCCATGTGCATTTAATCAGTTAGTCTTCTGCTGTAAAGTTCTTCCAGTGAAGAAAATGTTCTCTCCTTCCATTCTCATAACATTTCTGCAGGGCTTTTAGTTAAAAGGAGGTAAGCAAGATGCTATTTAATACAACGGTCATGGGCCTGAGAAGATGACCTGTAAGAAGAGATTGCTGTGTGCTGAATTTACTGGATTTATGGAGGAGGCTAAGGGACAATCTAATAGCAGCCTGCAAGTACTTGAAAGATCATTAAAAAGAAAATGGAAGCAAACTCTTCTCAATAGGGGTAGTTGAGATTACAAGTTGCAAAGGTCACAACTTGCAGTTTGGAAGGTTCAGATAGGAAAAAAAAAAAAAAAAAAAAAAAAGGCATTTTCACAGAGAGTTCTGTGCAGCACTGGAAGCAGTTGCCTAAAGGGGTAGTGGAATCTCTGTGCTTGGAGATTTTTCAAGACCTGGCTAGAGACAGCAATGTCCAACATGATCTAATGCTGGTGACAGTTCTACACTGACTGTGAGGTTGCTTAAGATATTCTATAGAAGTCCTTTCTAACCAACACATCTGTGTTTCTGCAACACCACTGAGTGCGATCCCTATTTATAAAGGACTTGGTGGCCTTACTACTGATATATCCCAATGTAACTGAGGTTAGGGTAAAATTAAAAAAATAGGTATCCTGTACTTCAGAGAGGATAATGTCTAATATAGGGCACAATCATGAGGTATGTGGTCCTCAAATGGAAGTAGCTCAGAAGGAGTTATGGGAAGGGTTAATTACTCCCCTATTTGTGACTAAGGGGAAAAGAAAATCAGTAGCTGGTCTTTATCCCAAGCTGGGGTCAAGCTTCAGGGCAATGGATCAAAGAATAGTATAAGGATATAACCAGAAACTGAAACAGATGGCAGGGTCTCCTCTCCTATCTAAGTGAGAAATTAAGGTCCACAGCAGAGATAAGTTTGGACTGATGAACTGTTGTTGGAGGCCCTTGCTTGGTCACACATTATTCTGGGCTCTGAGACTGGGTTTGAGCTTTCTGGTGCTATCAGAAGTGATGAAACATAAGCTTTTTGGCCAGAAAAGGACAAGAAGGACAGAAGAACTGCTAGGCCACATGACAGACCCCAAGTGTGCATCATGGGCACTGAAGGAACAATTCAACACTAATCCTTGGACACCGCTATGTGCCACTGCTTCCCAACCAGTCTATGTTTACTTTCATCGTACTATTACAAGAGAGGGAAATGCTACCTTTTCATTTAAAAAGGGGAGGGGGAACTGTGACAGAATGGTTCTGATGCACTTAGATCCCTGCACAGGACAAGATGAGCACTATGAACAAGTGTATGGTCCAGACCAAACAGTACGCTGGATGTGAAGCTTGCCAACTGCACTATGATGAACAGTGTGCCACCAGGAAAAGCTGAGGAACGCAGCGGTATAACACAGTGTCTTAGAAGATAGACACCTCCATGCCTTCTCTTTCAAAGTTGTTTTTTTCCCCCATTCTTTCTCAAAAAAGCTTAAGGAACTCCTTTTCTTTGACTAGTGGCTATAAAAGGTTGTAATGCCCTTTTTAAACAATAATTCACTCTGGGAGGAAAAGACCAGGTACCATGCCGTTCTCAATACATGCAAACTTCCAAGGGCATGTCTTAAGTGCAGGACAGGATATTTTAAGTGAGGGAGAATAGTATTCTCCTCACCTTCTTTATGGTGTATATGTCTAAAATTTTAGCTAAACATTTTACTCCCACCACAATTTCCTTGCAAATGTTCTGTTACTGAAATATTCTCTTCATTCTGGAAAGCAAAGACATTGAGATTTTATAATCACCTTTTACACTCAAAATACAAAGCAAAATTATATTTAACTTCTGCACTTAACAGAGTTTTCATAAAAGCAAACTTGGCAGTGAGTGCTTCTTCAAGTGCAACTGCCTTACTTCCAATTCTGGTCTCTAAGTCTCCAAATTGTTGATGCAATAAAATGAAGATAGATGGGTTTTCTATTCCAGGTTTTCAAACTGAGTTTCTATTTTAATAGATATGCAGATTATGGAAATGGCAAAATTTTACATACCTTTTAAAATTTGCATTTTTTGAGATAGATTTTTCACAACTGGGACCTGAAAAATCTAGCTTATAAGAAATAAATATAGCCATTATCCACCATCTTTCTACACCTCTCAAAACTCAGTTTAAAACTAAAATACTAAGAGTGAAATAGTGTCCGTCCTCACAGTCACCGTGATGTAAGAAAGTAGTCTCAGCTTCCATGCAACAGCCTGCCAAGAGACTCCACCAAGCAGCCAGTATCTGTTCAAGAACACAGTAAAGAGCCAGGTAGGCTGTGATCAGTCAGCAATTGCTCCACTCTGACATGGTGAAGACACCCTTGTGGCCACCAGCTCAGCCACTTAGTGGGCAACCTCCACTTCCTTAAGTGTTTCTTGTTTCTGTTGTTTAGCGGTTATTCCCATAGAAGAAAGTAAGTTATGGAAAGGATAATCCCATTTTATCCTAAACTCTGGATCAAAATAAAACTGCCATTAAAGTTAGTGAGCAGGACCACAGGTAGCAGGATTCTCTGTGAAATCAGAGATAGGAACAATGGGTTTCATCATTCATCACCTTTAACTGTTCATCACCTCATCTGCCAGTGAAGTGAACTTTGCTGCAAACTCAGACAGGCTGAGCCAAATCTTATTAAAAGATTAGCCTCAATGCTTTTGTACCTTTATGTGTTTCTCTGCTCTGCCTGTACCAGTAAGTGCACAAGCCTCCATCTTTCACAATCAGGCTGAAGGTGAAGCTCTGGAAGGCACATAAGTCAGTCTTGCTAAGCTCAGTTTTGGCGTGGAGGTAGAACTACAAAGGTGGTCATCTACAGAACTTTTTGCACTCTTCTCTGAAGAAATTGGTGGTTTTCACAGACTGAGGTTGGAAAAAAGAGTCATTACAGCAAATTCTGTGCAAAGTGATCACTAAGAGGGAACCTCTCTTAGTATTGCCACAATGACACAATATGATCTGGTCCCCGATGTCACCAAGATGAACCATACCCTTTCTAAAAAATACCAGTCTTCTTGACACTAAAATGCTGGTCACTAGACAACCCTACGCTGGCAGAGGATGATCCATGGTCACATATCTTTATCTCGAAACTCTGCTTTAAGTGATTGCTGTAAGCAGTTTCCTTAAGCACAAATGCCTTTTGATCCTATTCATATTATTAATGCCAACCAAAAGTTAGTTATTCAATGGGGCCAAAAAATTATGGTCAATGTCTTCAATTGTTAGTATTAGATTTGAGAAAAGAATGGAATACATTTAACTACACTGAGATCTTCACTGATGGAATACATTTAACTTCACTGAGAGCTAAATTAATGTTCTGCACAGTTGAAGTTGGTAGGAGAAGATGGCTCAGAGCCATATTTCTGCTCCCCCATTCCTGAGTTAGCTAGAAACCAAAAAAGCCCCCATGCTTATATTAGAACTGACTTGTTACTAGCCTGAGTAGTATGGGCTACTTATTCCTAGTAGGAGCACTGTACAGGTAAGAACACTGTACAGGATCAAAATGGGGTAAAGTGGAATGCTCCCTGCTGTAACTCGGAGCTGTCTCTACTTTCACAGGCCTGGATCTCATGATACTGCACCAGTTATACTAATCTGTATGGGGAAGCACGTCTGTCATGCCTGTTACCCCAGATCTTCAGGAGAATGTTTTTTTTTTCTAATCCAAACCCAAGCTTTGTATTCAGGGAGGACTCTACTTTGCTACCATTAATAAATTATCTAATGCCTTTATTCTTAGCAATGAAACGTGTCTCTTTTCTCGCTACCGACGCTATGCAGTCTCCAGCATAAGAACTGCCTTTTATGAAGTCAATGTGCAATGGCATTGTACAAAATCAGCCTAATTTCAGGTTCTAGGATTGTTTCGGCCAGCGACTCACCTGTTATATGTAAACGTATACGTCTGTTGGATGTGCCTGTAAACCCTGGCACACTGTGCTATTGCGGGACTTTGTGCTTATTGCAGCCTTTCAGTACTTAAAGGGAGCTTATAAGAAAGATGGGGCCAAACTTCTTAGCAGGGCCTGTTGCGATAGGACAAGGGGTAATGGTTTTAAATTAAGGAGGGTAGATTTAGACTAGATTTAAGGAAGAAAGTTTTCACAATGAAGGCAGTGAAACACTGAGTCGCTCAGAAAGGTGGTAGATGCCCCGTTCCTAGAAACTTTCAAGGCCAGGTTGGATGGGTCTCTGAGCAAGCTGATCTAGTTGAAGATGTCCCTGCTCAGTGCAGGAGGGCTGGACTAGATAAGCTTTAAAGGTCTCTTCCAACCCAAACTATTCTACGATTCTATTCCCTTCACCTCGCATACATCCACAAGCTCCATTCAGGCACACTTCTGAAATCTCACTTGTTTCCCATCACTGATACCAGGGCTACTATTCATATGGATTCCATTTAATGCATTTAACATAAAAAGATGCAGAAACCACAATCTACAGCAGGTCAGCACCATGAATTTTGCAGAATTTTCATGCGTATGTTCTACAAAGAGTCTCTCACTTTTTTTTTTTTTTCTGAGTGCCCTTATTTGCAGAGAACTCAATCCTAGTTCTGTTATTTACACAAACAGTCCTGCTTTATTTAGACAAGTCCTCTTTCATGACTAAAGATACAGAGGTTCATTTTTATATCTTGAGGAAAGATTCTACATCTTTTGTTCCAATAGAACTCCCCTTAAAGTCCACAGGATTGCCAAGGGGAATAAAGATTTTCTGAACCTTTGTTCCCCTGTGCACTCCAAGCAAAGCTTGAAACCATTCCAGCACACTTCCTATTAGTGTGAGTCCGTGCCCTTCAGTAAGGCTCTAAATAGAAAAGACTTGTGGTTTTATTCCCCTTGACTTTTTGTTTTATACAAAGCACTGTGTACTCTCAGGCTGCTATAAACACATATTCCACTTAATTCCACTTAAACTCTGGCAGATAGACCAGTATCAGGCTGTTATCAGTACAATAAAATTACAAAACTATTCTGAGCCTGATCCAAGATCCAACAGCACCTGTGGCAACACTTCCACTCACTTAACTCTGTTTTGTATCAAGCTATAAGGCTACGGGCATACTGGTAATATAAATGTCTGTACAATCTGGTACCATGGCAGCACACTTCTGCAAGTTTCCTGGTAACATGAGGTATCTTCCTTGACTGGAAAGTAATGCCAGTGAGCTATTATTGTTATCTTACTGTAGTTTTGGTCTTCCCTTGTCTGCATTTGTTATCATTTGTTTAACGAGCCAGCACTACGGTCATCAGAGGGTCGTTAAAAAGTTTTATCATACAGTAATCCATGTTCTTTGTCTTAATGTTTTTGGTTTTGTTTTTTTTAAACAGTATACTTGCCATATTTGGCCAAAAGTTTGATTAATGCTCTTAGTTGTGGTAGATGTAAAAAAAAAAAAAAAATCTGCTATTAAGTCGTAACATAAGTAATTGGCTCAAATCAGTCTGAGTAAGAATCGGGTTTTTTGAATGATTTTCAAGTGGGGCATTTTGATCATTTAACAAAATGTTTTAACTCTTCATCTCTTTACAGCTGACATTTTTTACATCATGCATATCACCACGGCATCAAATATTTCAGAAATTTAGTGAGCATCAAATCATGCATATTACTGGTATGCCACTGGTTTCAAATGAAGCAAATTTATACCAATTGCAAATTTATACCAATTGCTATTTTTCTCTGATGCTGCAATAAGCCCAAAAGTGAGATGCTTTGCCTGTATATTCCTTCTGTCACATAACATTTGCAAACTTCAGGAGAAAGTTAGAGAAATACAGGTTTGAAGGTCAAACTGGTATCATATGACTGCTAAATATAGGTGCTTGAGGAGTGAAAGAGCTTCAAAGGTCTTGGCATATTTTGCTCAGTGCACTTTTAAATCTGCACGGATGCAGACTACTCTCAGTACATAACAGATCTTAACATCACAAATATGAAAATTAATAAAACAGAAAATATCTCGGCAGGTGTTATTAATGTATTCCCCTGATCTTCTTAAGGTAGAAGTGCAGCAGGATATGCCCAATATGCAATATTTTCACTCATTTCACAAATCTGTCACTGATGAATACTCTGAGGACTGGAAGCACAGCGTTTTCATATTCTCCTAACCTGTATGCAGCATTGGAATGAAACTGTCGTTATTAAGAAAGCCTTTTCCATAAAATGACATTGCAGTGTGTGCAGCATTGCACAAGCAGAAAGACAACGGCAGTTAAACAGCAAAAATACACTAACAGTGAATTGAAATAGAAGAGGAACATTTAAAGAGCTCCTCTCACCTATTTTCCCTGTCTACTGACAATTTCCAGTGAAAAACGGCTTTGAAAGGAACTGGCTGTACTTGTACGTTTCTCCTTGCAGTACTGCCCAGGATCCTGGGACTTTTAATGCAATATGTGCTGTCAGTACTACGACAGTTTACAGATGTGCAGCCAGACTTCTTGCTATTTATAGATGCCTCTTCTGCAAACAGTATTCTACGGGGTTGTAATGCAGTAGCAGGCATGTTCTTTGATTTAATGCTCGCATCGCGTTCATTTAAGAAGATCCTGCTCTTCACCTGGCATGGCAAAGGAGGCATATTTACGAAGGTCAAGCAGGGAGAGCACTATTCAGAAGAGAAAAGTGGAATTCCCGAGGGAGCAGGACACCTACTGGGAGGACTATCTGAAAGGAGTAGACATTAGGCAGAAACATTGGAAGAATAAAGAAGGGAATAGTCGCGTGCTCACTCACACTTAAGTGGTGATTTTGTTCTTCTTTACCTCTGCAGGGCAGCTGGGGAGGATGGTCAGTGCCCCCAGTAAGGGCAAAGCTTGCTTGGGGTGCAGTGTCCCTGGGGGTCTGTACACGGCTGCGCTGCATGTCACTTAACGGTGCGTTAAGTGTTCAGAGTGCTAGGCACGGTCTATTAATAGAAACGGGGAGTTTGGCACACACTCGCACTTTCGCCTGTCTCCTTCTCACATGCTCCCAGAGAAGCTGGGACTGCATCCTGCATCCTTCTGCTTTTCCAGATCTGAGACTTCGCACACTGCCGTATCTCTTGAGAAGTCTCAGTGAGGTCAAGGCAGCCCTAGACAAGTAAACGAGGGCTGCTCAACCCCAATGTTGAGGAAAACGAAGGTAACGGGGCGGGGGGGGGGGGGAGGCGCGGATTTCTTGCAGAAAATCTGAGAGCTCGCCAGAGTACCCACCCTCTGGGTCCGAAGGCAGTGCAAAGCTATTCCCGGCACTGCCCAGGCCAGCCGGGCGCAAGGGGGAATGCTCCTCCCCCCCTGCCCCCGCGTCGGGCAGCTCCGCTCGGCAGCATGCAGGATGCTGCAGAGACACGGATGCTCCTGAAGTCCCCCAAAACGATCCCAGCAGAGGCCCCGCGGCGTTTTTCCAGGCGAAAATCACCCAGAGCTGGCAAAGGTGCTGTCGCCAGAGCCCGTCTTTGTTCCTACCAGCCTCAAACCCTTCCCCAGCGCCTCACACCCCCCCTCCCCTCCCTGCAGCCCGCGCGGACCCTCACCCCCAGCCCGGTCACACAACTTCCCGGGGAACCGGCCGTAAAGCGGCGGCTCCCGAACCCGAGAGCCACAGGAGGGTTCCGCGGGGTGCGAAGTTCTCTGCCGAGGGGGAGCGGGGTTGGGGGAGACACACACACACACGCAAGCAGGAAATCATAGCCGCGACAGAGGAGGCAGGAAAGTTTATTTGCACTTGCTGCTGCTTCTGCTAAGGGAGCTGTGCTCGGGGCTGGGGGAGCTCGGGCGCCGGGCTCTGCCTCGCATCCTTACCTCGGTGCTGTCGGCAGCGTTCTCCGCCATTTTCCTCCTCAGGAGCAGGCAGCGGGAGGAGTGTTTCATTCCCATAAGAGCTAGCCAAGGGGTTGGGGCTTCGGGCTTGATGTTTTGTTCGGTGTTTTTTCAAAGACCTCCAAACACTGGTGTGCGCCAAAGGGTAGGGAGAAAAAATTACGAGAAACAGCAGTAAATCAGTCAGCTTTGCCCTTTCTGCGTCGTCCACGGGGAATGTTTGTCGCCTCTTAGCATCGGGAGCTCCTCGGGCACTTTCAAGTCTTCGTCTTTCTCCCCTTTCCTCCAGCAAGCTCTTGGGATGGGCAGAGAGAGGCGGCGCGGCACACACTCTTCAGGTTAAACTAAAAGGCTGTCGGGCTGTGAGTCCTCCCCTTCTGAGAAAGCAGTCGGGCTAAACAGGAGAGAAGCACCAGCTAAACTGAACTTGGGCGTGCAGTGACCAGCTGGGCATCTTTGTGTCCTATGGCTACTCTTCCAGAGGCAGAGGGAGCCAGAGACAAAGCAACAGGACAAGGAAATCATAGCCCTTTATTTTCCTTCTTTGGGCTTCTTTCTTTCTCTCTCTCTAGGTCCCAGGAAACTTCCTTTAAAGATGGTCACAGAATTTACCACCCTCTTTCTATGAATGCTTTCTGAAATAGCAGACACCCACCCCACCCCCTCCTCCTACTACTACTCCCCCCCTTCCTCTTCCTCCTCCCCCTCCTCCTTCTTCCCCCCCCTTCTCCCGCCCCCCTTCCCTCTCCTCTCCCCTTCCTTCTCCCTACCAAGCTCTGCCCAAGAGCAGAAGGGGTGTCCTTCTCTGGGAATTGCATTCACGTGTCTTTCGTAGAAAAAAACATCGTATCGAGCTGCCCCCACTCGTCGACTACACCCTGTCACGCACAAGCACGCATTCACACGTACGCACACACACGTTGTCTCCCTCTCACACGGACAGGCACTATTTTTTTTCTTCCCCATCCCTCCTCTTCTTTTGAATCAGCAACACTTTCCTTTGTAAGGACTCTGGGCAAGGCTCTTAGAGAGCAACCGAAGAAGTCTGCTCCAGCTGCTTTCCTCCGAGTTAAGTATCAAACCTGCTTGCTTAATATATCTTCTCGTGTGTGTGCTCCCAGCTTCTGTTCTACTTGGAGTTTTTCAGCAGGATCCACGCTTTGTCAGGTGGCCGTGAATTGTAGAAACAATCTCGATCCGGCTGCAGCTCCTGCTGAAAAGGGGGGGGGGGGTGGGGGGGGTGGTGTTGCGGGGGGAAGGGGTGCAAGGAGTGGTCTTGTTGGGGAGGGAAGGGGCTAAAGGTCTTTTGAACCTCTTTTTAGCCTTTCCCTAATGACATCTTCCTCTGTGGGAGTGGATTGCCACCTTCCCCACACATTTCTCTTGTTTTCACTCCTCCGGGCACTTTCTAGTTCTGAGTTGTCAGCTGGGAGGATTAGGTTTACCTCACTCGTGTTGCTGTGGGTAAGGGCGGGAGAGGGGGCGTATTACATAATTAATCCTTCCAACTTCACTTTCCGCAGCTCCAGCTCCAGCCCACTGTTCTCACGTTTCTGTTTTGTTTTTATACGGAGGAGGTGAGAAAATAATGCTGGTGTGTGGGTGTGTGTTGCTCGAAGGATTTTAAGGACCAGAACAGGCTTGCTGCTCTCTGAACAGTTTGAAATAATTTCCTCTGGGGGTGCCAATGGAGACCTGAAGAAGAGGTTTGAAAGATTACTTTCGATGCATATTTTAAGCCCATAGCCAGCTCAGATGCTACATCAGTAGCAGATTATGATGGAGCTGGGGTTCTGATTTTTTGTCCCCTGCAGCCTATTTTAATGTTTTTTAATTAGAGTTTATCCTCAGCTGACCTCTGGAATACTAACATACCGTGAAGTACTGCCAAAACGACAGGAGGTCCCTGAGCACACAGGAGGCTGAAATATTCCTGGGGGTGGGGGAACGGAGATAGAGAATGTGAATTAAAGAGCAGAGAGCAAAATTATTCTCCTACTCCCAGGGATGAGGAGGTGGGGCTAAGAAAATTAAATAAGCAAATTCCTCCCTTTTACTTGAAGGACCCTCACAAATTCTCGTTCAGACACAGATCAGTAGATATGCAATAGATTTCAGGGATTTGTAACAAATCACACAGGAGTAAGCAACCCAGGGAAGCAGAAGGTGTGTGGTATGCTGAAATGTCAAGTGACAATAAGAGTATGCCATAGAGGGCACAATGGTACCATATGGAAAGGTTTCAAAATGTGAGAGTATATTATAGACGCACATGCCATACAGCCTAAGACTGGACCTCTGTGAGATACTCTTCAGAGCCATCTGATCATCTAGTTTTTCACAAGCCTCTGATTTCCTGCTTCTCCTTTCACCTCACATTTATTCTAACACCTTAAGTTCTTTCATTAGCTCCACACCACTGCTAATTTTTTCAATAATCATCCACACCTCCTTTGTTTATAAAGTAGAATTTTATTTCACACCTTTTAGGCATGGGGCTCAAATAATGACGGAAGTGAAAGCAGGCCATTCCCCCTTTTCTTTGGGACGTTCATGGAGCTCTTGAAAAATCTTAAAACCCTTCAAACATGAAAATCCTTACAGCTATTGCCAATGGAAGCTATTTTAGAGTATTCCAAAGCTACCCTCACTGTCTTGGGCTGTGGAACTCTTTCTCATTAAGTACTTTGATTTCTGGGTAGAGGGATAAGGAAAAAAAAATAATCTGCAAATAAAAATTCAATGTCTGCAATCTTTGTGACCATGTTTTCCTCTGCTATGTCATGAATATCTGGTAGTTAGTGAGTGCATGAAGTTTTAATTAGCATGCATTTGGACTAACCTACATAGTTTTAGTGTGTCTTCTCTATTTTCAGGTGATACACACAGCTAAACTTAGCCTAATTAGATCCTTTAAAATAAACCAGTGTTCTATATAGAGAAAAAGAATTTGATTTTTCAAAACTACTCCAGGACGTATTTTCCAATTTTCTCTTGACAGCTGGATCTGTATTTCTGGTAGAGCTCAATCACTCTTTAGTCAGCTAAATGAGGCATCAGATTTTCAAAAGCACTCAGCAACTGGCAAAACTGGCAGGCAGAGATTTGATTATCCTTCCTGCTTCTGCTTCAGATACTGCACGACTTGCCCTGGCACCTATTCTTGTCCTCCTCCACCTCTTTGTCAACACAGATGATACCTGACTGCTCATCCTTGAATGTGGTGCTGATGCTTTAGAGATACCAGGAAAACCTTCCAGTCTCATGGTTTCCAGCATAAGGATGAATGTTTTAGTCCTGAGCTCCTTTGTAAGTCTGCCAGATGGTTGGTGTCCTCACTCCTCCTTTTATGTTCTGTATGTGATTGAGGAAACTGCTTTGAAAACACACACCATTTGCTCTAATCTGTTTTATTCCAAAGGGAAAATTATTTGTCCTTCAGGACTCTTTTTGATCAGACATGGGTAGAAGTTATTCCTTGCAAGAATCAATTAGCAATATCAGTTAAGAGACTGAAAGCAGTGTGTTTACACATACAGATGTCTGTGTGCATACACAGATACTTGGCCAGACCTTCAGTTTGAATATGGGCCTCAGTACAAGTTCCTGTTGATACTGAAATTCACAGGAACACTGAACTTGAGGAATACAAGCTTTCATACTGTTTAGAGGACAGGTTCTGCCCTCAGACATGTGAATATAAATCCTGCTGACATCTGTGGTTACCTAAGGGTGCTAGTTGGCCATTGGAGCTGAGCTTGGGAACATATTTCTGATCCCCTGTTTTGTTAGATCTCAAGAAAAAGAATATTGTCATGAAGAAAATGTCATGGTAGTAAACGTGCATTTGCAACAAAGCCAGGAAATGTCAAAAGCGTCTTCTGAATTTAAATATATCGTGTGTAAGTACATGCGAAGGTCACAAGTATTACAAATGGAGTGGGGTTGTGCTGAAGAGAAAATGAAAAGAGAAGTTTCCATTTATTACTTCAGATTTCCAATAATAGCAGCTGTGATTGGGGCTGCTTTGCTACTTGCTGAGTGTGGCAATAATACTGTGCTGGCCCTCAGAAGATTCAGACTTATTGCCAGCTTTGTCATTGGCTTGGATGCAATCCAAATGTCTGCGTTTAAGGTGGGGTAATCCTGTGCATCCATACAGACTGAGAAAATGTGTAGCAGTCCTGATGGAAAGCATCTGGGGTTACGGGGTGGGGGTGGAGCTAGGCTGAATATGACTCATCGTGCTTTCTCACTGCATAAAAGGCAAACTATATAATTATCTACATTAAATGGAAAGTGGCCAGTAGAGCGAGGGAAGTATGATTCTCTCTCTACTTGGCACTGGTGAGACTGCATCTTTGATTCCATGTCCAGTGCTGAGTCCCCTGGTTCAAGAGGGAGGTGGATACATTGGAGATGGTTCAGTGAAAGACTGCTACCATGGTCTCGTAGGGCACTAACCCCCAAGGAGAGTTGGGCTTGTTGGGTTTCGTGAAGAAGAGGTCAAGGGGCACCCAGTAGCAGCTTACATCTAGCTTTAAGGATTGTAACTAAGATGAGCCAAACTCCTCGTGGTACAGTCAGATGATATGAAAAAGGGCAACAGCTGAAAGTTGTAGCTTGGAAAATTCAGATTCAATATTAGCAAAAGCCTAACTTTTCTTTGTGCTTTATACATCAAGGAAAGACTTTTATTTTTTTTTCAATTGCACATCTATGCCTGAGGATAATATCAGTGAAATATGGGATCTGCTAAAGGTAAAGCTAAGGACACACATGAACAGGAGAACATCTTTTTCCTCTAATAAAAATTTTCTCTCCAAAATAATATTGTGGGGAAGAAGATGGAATGAAGTTGCTGCTGTGGTGATTCCAACTGAAGTAGGTAAGACACTGATAATTTGGCATCATTTCAAGTAGGAGGCAATAGCAGTGCTCCAGTCAAACAATGAACGGGAAATACAGGGATGAGTAAGGAGAGTAAGGGAGAATATGAATAAGGAAGGAGGGCGGGTGGAGGACTGGCAGAAGAGGAGTGGCAGAAAAGGTGAAAAAATGTGTAGCAAAGTTCTGCATAGGGAAGTACAGGGTAGCTGTGGTAGGCAAAGAAAAGCAGCGATGACAAGGCTGAAGACAGGAGAGGGTAAAAAAGAATAGCACTTTGTGTGCATCTGGGCACACAGCTTATCAGAAAGAAAGTGAACTAATATTCAACCACGAACCCATCTTTACTGAAATGAAATGGAATTCACCATCTTCCATCCTATCTTGTCACTTTCTGCTCTTGTGTGATAGCTTTTGAGAAACTTTCCTTTCTGAGAAAAACTCCCCCTTCTACCTTATATTGTTTGCTGGAATCTAAGATGGAATTTCTGTATTTAAAGACAAGACCCCTTTCTGTTTCATCTGCCCTGCTTTTCTCTCCTGCTGGATTATAGCATGTTTAGCAAGTCTGAGGTGAAGACCAGGTAAGTAAAAATGCCCCTTTTCATTCAAACAAGATGTTTTGTAGCTTTTTAAGTATCAATTTTTAGTTGTTTCTTTTCTTCTTAGGCTACAGTCTGTGCTTAAACTTTTAAATTGCTTGTCACATAGGGTTAAAGGAATTTAACTAGACCACAGACAACTTTGCAACAACTGGGATTACTCCTCTCCTTTCTTTGCACAATGGCAGGCACTCTCTCATCTTGGTTTTGGTCACTTTCTGGTTTTCACCTATTCTTAAACTTCCTTTCTTTTCTTTTTCTTTTTCTTTTTTCTTTCTTTTTTTTTCTTTTTTTTTTTTTCTTTTTTTTTCCTCTCACCTTTGTTGAGGGTTAGACTATTGATTTGTGGCTAGACTGGAAAGTATTAGAGGAATTTACTTGCCCTCTTCAGTGATATGCATGAGGGTTTGGGAGCACTCTTGTAAAGCAATTTAACTGGAAGATCTATGAAAGTCACTCAGATGGCTCTGTTGGGTCTGGCAAATAGCCGTCTGTCTGCTTGCTTTCTCTTCCATAACTGTCTTATACAGTAAGCCATGCTGCTATGTGTCTCACCTTTTCCTGTTGTGAACAGTTTTCTTCAAACACATGCACATGTGTTCGGCTGTCACTGTCGACAAACAATCAACTGTAACTATGATAGTGGGTTGACATTTTTTTTCTTCGCAGTTTGGTGTTTTCCTTCCTCTCCCATTAAGGAAAATTGCCAAAATACTGCTGCCTCCCACGAAAACAAGAAAAACAAGAAAGTCTGATCAGTATGTGCATGTATTTCATGAACTAAGAGCAATGTATCTTATTTTCCAGAACCAGCCTAATACTTAGCAGAAGTGAGGTCATACTTCTTTACAATGTTGCCTGATGATGGTCCCCAATAAATTAAATACAGTCAAGCTTTGGCCAGGTTATAGTGTTGAGTCAGCACTCTGAGGTGCCTAAGATGATCATTTTTCTGGCTGCAAACAGAGCTCAGCCTCCTGAGTTATTGATCTGGTTTTGGACTTGGGCAATTGAAGTGCTTGTGGACTCTGGCAGAATCTAGAGATTCTGACAGTTCATTTGTTGTCCCTGCCAGAGAGAAGATATTTATTTATACTAAACTCCGCATAATACAGGTATAGTTGTGTGACCTAGGTGTTAATGGTGCCTGTCTTGTCTCTTGCTTCAAACTAAATAAAATAGAAGATGGTAGAAGCAAAAGAGCCAAAATTGAGAAGTACATGAACTTTATATGTGGTATACTTATATTTTCTTTCAGAGAAAAGAGAGCAAAGCATTCAGAGAGCAAAGCATTATTTCCCTGATTCTTGCTTTATACTTGTGGCACAGAGCTCAAGTGAATTACATGCAACATAAAACAAATTCCAGGAGGGCTGGGCCAGAGCCAGTTTTCAGGTCTATTTCAGTAACTGACAGGATCTTCCTGTCCATAAACCTAAGAACTGGCAAGCTGGGGAAAAAAAAAAAAAGAAAAAAAAGAAAAAGAAACAAAATTCAAGCTGCTAGTTCAAAACAGTACATAATTAAAAATGGAGGATTTAGAAAAAAAGAGATGCAGAATTAGAACTCTTCCTCTGACTAAGATAATTTCTGTGATCCATTCCTTTTCATTAGAAACACTACCTACTACAGTGTGGAAAAAAACAAGAATAGAATGGATAGGTTTAACAAGAAGGGTAAACCACTGCAACACCAAATGAAAATGTTCTTATCTTAACAGCAGTCTTGGGACCTGCAAGATTTTTGACAAAATATGTAATCTCTTAATGACAAAAAAATATAAGAAAGTGGCACATTCTCTCCCTAGTACATTCTGGAAATACATAAAAATGATCATTTATAAGTAGTAAATCCATGTGTGTACCAGCTTCCAAAGAACTACCAGCTTGGTGAGGAGGAGAAAGGAAACCTACAGCAATCTAAACCACAGAGGGTTCATGTTACAAGTAAATTTAAGGCAGGTTTTTAAAATGGCATATGAACAGTCATGTTCATTCTGTAAGAGCGTGAGCTCAGGAGGAATTTGAGACATGCTGGACTCAAAAATAATATGCTGTTCTGTGTCTTTTGATATCAGGATAAATAAAGAAACAACCACCACCTTAAACTGCAATTAATCCTCAAATAGTCCCTGTAAATTATGGTCAAACAGGAGTATAAACCTTGAAGAACAATTTGAATGGGAAAGCCTGTTGAAGTTTCTAACACCTATGCGTTAGAAGCATCAGATTTTCATTTTGTCTCTACCCCAGTTTACTAGATGATTTTATCTGTCTTCCAGTTTTGCAATCTATAATAATAATATCTAAATTTAATACTAATCTATAATATTAGCCTGCAGTTTGGGGTGTGGAGAATTAGTTTATGGCTGGACACGCTTTGTATCGTACATGTTTAAAGATGATACAAAGTCTCCCTAAATGCAAAGGATTATTTAAAGCACTTCTTTTATGTGACACAAGGATGGGAGAGACCACCTGGATTATCATTTCAGGTGCTGTAGTGGGTCATCATCAGGTATTACAATGATATTTGTAATACCATTGTAAGCACTCATACACTGCAAATTTATACTATACTTATCCGATACACTGCAAACCAAACGTGCTTCGTTGTCCCATACAATCTTACAATATGCAGTACCAAAGAGCAAAAAGTCATCAACCTGTGGTTTGCAAAAGGAAGATGGCAGAAGATATTGAGCACATGCAAGGCTGAGTAGAGAGTATTGTCAAATAGAGTAGCCTAACCTTTGTTATTCCCCAGGGCTAAATGGTTTTTATATGTTTTTAGATTAGATTTTTTTAAATTATTTTGCCTCTCTGAATGATACTCTGCCGCATCTAAAAGCTGTTTTATCTTTATCACAACTATAATTGTGAGACACAAAAATTCTCATATCTGAAAACCCGCTAAAAGGAAAGCAATCATGAATGGCCCTTGTGGCAAAATTTATGAAATTTTAATTGTGATATAAAATTCAAGTTCATCATATAGATTCTGACCATTGCAGAAGCCTGTGAAAACTGTAAAATATGAATGTACTAATCAGGATATTCCAACATGGCTTGTCACTGTGCTCTCAAGCCTGGTCATCCAGACCTCTGAGCCATCAGTTCCTTCTATACTCACAACTAATTGAAAATATGGTTGTTAAAGACTTAACAGTTCTGTATATGTAGTGAGGATGATCAGTGTAGTATAAATACTCCCTCTTACCAAGAAGTGTATTGCTGATGAATGAATTTAGAAAAAAAAAAAAAAAAAGTTTACACCTGGTTTCTCAGTTTTCTAAGCACTGTCATTCCAGCAATCTCTAATTCCCTAACTGGCATATAATATACAGATATATTCCTTCACAACAAGTTACAGTCACAGTGTAGCTGTGTATCTTGGCTGTGCCAATGTGCATACTCAGCACAATCATTAATTCTTTGGGTGAATTACTCTGAGGAGCTCTGAGGAACTCTACAGATAGTTTCTGCTGGTTGAGACAACTAATTTGAGATAATGGATTGACATGACGTGGCTGACTGGACTTCTAGTTGCCTTCACAACAAAGTATGTGACAAACCGTTGCAGAAGCTCTCCAAGTGGGAATTTCAGACGGTCCTGGAGATTTCCCCAGGCAGTTCCTGCTGTGTGTAAGACAACTGACAGGCACTATTAGTATGGTATTCTCTCACAGATGTCCCCAGGTAGTTGCTGCTGCAGGACTGACCGAATTGTGCTAGGTAAGATACTTGTAACTAGTCATTAGAACTGTTCTTACAGATGATACAGAAATGATCGCACATAACACTTAAGACATCTAGACCAGGTTTACACACATAAGACTGTGTCAGCTGTATTATAAGAATTCAGCAAAGCAGCAGTTCAGTGATTCTCATCTGATTCAGCTGAAGGTGCCTTTACAAAGACACTTGCAACAGAACCTTACAGTGTCACTGGACACCAGCTGACCAACCCGTTTGAGAGATTTGATTTCCCACGTGAACATTTTCTTATGCAAAAAATCCCAATAAATCAGTATTTTCTTAACAAAACATCTATCTTATGTGTGTCTGTAACATCCATTCTCATGTACAGCACCTCCATTAGAATGTTCATTGGCAGAGGGGGAAGTGTGTGGGGCTGAAAGCCCATGAGAAACTGGGTCTGGCTCAGAAGCAAACTTCCTTACAGAGACGTAAATACCTACTGAGCTGAGATGACTAGAATAATTAGACTGGTGTTGGAGGCCCAGAGTTAGACCTCTGATATACCACTATGGAGTTATTAGGGATGTAACTTTTATTAGTTAAAGTGCAATTAGGCAGGTGGTATGAAAACACATATAATTGGCAGAAATAACGGAACTTAACTATTCAAGGATATTTGCCTGGCAACTCACTACCCTAATCAATATATAGCACCTCAGAGCCGTCCACCAATTACAATGTTAAATACCCAGGAGCTGCTCATCCACCCTAGCCTGAAGGGGAGAAGTCAACCTTCTGGAATTCCTAACTCTGGAGCACCTCCAGGGACACCTGGGACCAAGCTCACATGGCCAGAACTGACACTCTTAACAGCCTACTTCTCCAGAAGCAAGCCATATATTTCTAAGTAGACACATACAAATAAACTGAAGACTAAATGTGCAACTAGTGTGTAGAAAGGTAAGGGTTGTTGCTTTATTCAGAAGCAACCTGAAAATTATATTTCTGAATCCTGGTGAGGACAACTGCTAGGTCATTGAGACTACTGATCACAAGGTTAACTTGCATCTTATGCCTGAAAAATCATGGCCACAAATAATAGTATGTTTTCAGGAGCCAAATATGAAACTGTGTCCAATAACGGTACAGATACTCCTGAGCATAAGAATTGAATGTGAGTTATTGGACAGGAGTGAAAGAGAGGGTTGAAATCTTCAAGGATACAGCAGGTATTACAAAATCACATAGAGATCAGTGATCATTACTGCACAAAAGGAGATTGAAACAGTTCAGCTTGTTTAGTATACCAAAGCAAAGGCTGAGAGGAAAGCAATTACTCTGTCCATACACTAGGAATAAACAGAAGACCAGGGAAACAGTGTCTCAGCTAAAGGACAACGTTGACACAAGAGCGTAAAGGTATAAAGTTGCCATGATTAGATTCAGGTTGAAAATTCATAGTAGTCCTCTGAGCGGGAAGTCTGGAACAGCCAGCTACTCGAGGCAGCAGGGGCTATCTGCCTAGTTTTAAGACTGCACTCAGTACATTATGAGCATGTGCTGAGATAACATAAACGGGTGCATGTTTTTTTTACTTGCCATACTCAGCACTGAGAAGATAATACAGGCACAGAAGAGATCAATGTCAGGTCATTGCATCCAAAAAAAGAATTCCAAATTAGAGACTAGAGAAATTTTTACATTATTTTTCTATTTAATTTTGACCAATGTAAAACACAAGGCTATAATCAGCCAGTAAATTTTGCTATTCCTGCACAGAGAAAAGCACTCATATTCACAATACTTGTAAGAGATTTGCTCTAGGTCCTTCTTTGAGATTTCCCATGTGTAAGAAAACTTTTTTGCTATCTCTGAAACAGTTATTGTAGAATTAGTGTGACAGGGCCCAAATATAACAGCTCCCAAGTTTATGATGTCTAGTATTTCAGAGTCAGGTGGGGGAAAAAGAATTTATGTCAGGCTGCCCAACAACACCAACATCAGGACTTTTCCACAAAACAACAGCTCAAACTTTACCATGCAGCAGATGAAGACCCTGGAATTTCCTAGAAACTGAGTTGGGCTGGCAGGAATTCAATACCCGCAGCACTGGAATAACATCAGTGAAGACACTGCCTTTGAAATAAGGCTGCTGGTTAAAATATGGCACTATCCTTTGCAGAGGCCAACATCTATTCCTCTCCATGTTGAAGGAATATATGAACAGTCTTAATGACTTCCACAGCAGAACTTCAACTGTTGACTCTCCAGTCATATGCAGAGATTTAGGAAATCAAAGCCTAAAAGACATGAAAATTCTTATGCCTTTGTACTCCAGGGCATTTGGTACATGGTTTTGGGTCTTGTCCATGGGTTACCACTAAGAAATTTCCCTTTGTGGTAGATATCCCCTCTCCACCTTTACATGGATCTTGTAGAGCACCAACTGGTGGGGATTTTTTTCTTCATTATTGTGCTGTGTTCCAACTGCCAGTAACAATGTGATCATTACAGTGACTCCTGATAGGCCACTCTGTGTGCCTGAAAAACCTACTGAATATCAACACTGAATTAAAAGACTGGCCAGAACATGAAGAACATTACAGGGTGGGGTGGCCTCTTGTTCAGCCTCACTGATCCGTAGCTCCATAGACATATTCATAGTGCCCACATTACTGGTGCAGCCCACTCCCCTAAAACTCATCTCACCCCAGACTTCTTAAGACATGATCAGCAAACTTGTACAGTGGGAGTGCAAGTCTGTATTTTTTATTTTATTTAATACTTTTTCTAGTCTCATTTAAACTTGCAGTATTAATTTCATTACCTCTTAGAAGTGTATTGTACAGGACCGCATGACCTTGAAATACTTGCATTAGAACAGGAAGGCATGGCTTGTTTTCTGTCTAACCACAGTGCTCTTTGAGACCAAGTAGGAATATGAGGCTTCAAAAAAATTGAGTCCTTCAGGGGCGAAAGGAGGTGAGGTAAGCTGACCAGAAGAGGTTGCCAGGGACCAGCAAGGGCTGGCAGCTCCCTCACAGATGGCCAGCTGGAAGCTGAGCATGATACCAAGGCCAGAGGCCTCATCAGCTGGGGAAGCCCTGGAGGGCTTGGCAGGGAACGGTCTGAGCCATCTTTGAAGAGCTGCATGGCCAGGCAGGAGGAATCCATAAACCTCGTTGGAAGCCCCAACATGCTTGACAGGGAACAATCAAAGTTATGCCTGGTGAGCCCCATCTGGCTTGCTGGGGAAGCTTCCAAGCTGCCCCTAGGGACCCCCAGAGGGCATGGTGCAGAAGGGTTCTTGCAGTTTTTCAGGGCCCCCAGGTAACAAATGAGATTGGTGGAAAAGGGTCCAAGTCACCACTCCATGGGCAGCCTCAGAGGGAGGCTAAGGTGGGGAAAGGTTCAAGCCACCACTGTGGAGCCCCAGAAGATTTGCTGGGGAATGGTTCAAGATTACTTTGGGAGGCCAAGCTTGGCCTGGAAGGGGCAACTAATACCCAAAAGCCCTGGCAGACTTGGCAGGGAAGGGGTCTTGCAGTCCCTAGAGAACCCCAGATAGGAAGGGAAGGGTCAAAGCCCCCCCTGGGTAGCTCTGGACAGTCTAGTGATGAAGGATCCAGGTGATGAAGGGACTAAGCCACCCTTGGGGAGCCCTTAAGGCTGGGCAGGTTTGTTGGGAAGAATTCAACCCACCCTGGGGAGCAGGTGAGGACTTTAGGGGGAAGGGTCTGTAGTGTCTTAACATTGAGGAGTTAGCTATCCACTTAACAGTTAAGCTGAGTAGGCACAAGCCTGTTCTGTGCTAGGCTGCATATATAGCTTGGCCATCAGGTCTGTGTTATGCTGCTGATGTCCCTTGGCCGCAGGGTAACTTACACAGTTGATTGTAATAGAGGAGCCTGTAGGTATCTCCCACTCTCTGTTGGCAATTACACCGCCTGCAAGTCTTTGTCTTTACCTAAAAGTGCACCTAGGAAAGGTCACTCAGAAAGATATACTACTTGCACTAGTACAGGCAGGAGTGCCTAGGCAACAGATAGATGGCAATTAACATATTCAGGGAGGTGAAAGAACCAACCAGAGAAGTTTTTTTAACCTTGAGACTAGAAGGATATTCACCTTTTAGAGCTAGGGTGTGTTAGCAACCTTAAGGGGAGTGGGACACAACACCATGCCTTGGAGCTGCCCCTGCCAGGTCAAGGACACTGGGTGGCCCCAGAGGGCCAGGCCCTGAGTGTGGGAAAGCATTGAGGGTAGCAGGCCTAGTCCAGGAGCTGGGGTGCCCTCAACACAAGCGTTCTCTCCAGCAGATCCCAAGGTGGGGCAACCTCAATGGAAGTGGGGCACTACTCCAGTCTGCAAGGCCCCAGAGGCAGAGAGGGGAGCTGGCATCCTCACCGGGGCACAGAGGCAAGGCTGCCTTGAGAGGATTGAAAAGCCACGCCAGCCTGCCATGCCCCAGAGGTGGGGCAGCCTAGAGGCCTCAAGGCAGGGTGCCCAAGAGGGGAGCAAGGCTCTACACCAGCCTGCCAGGCTGTAGAGGTGGGATGGCCTTGACAGGAGCAGGCTTCACCCCCCATCCTGGAGGTGGGACAGCCTCGAGGGGACCAGGCCTCCTTGCCAGGTCCCAGAAACAGGGCAGCCTGGAGAGAAGCAGGGCACAACGCTGAGCCTTGGCGGTGAGCTAGCCTGAGAGGGTCAAGCCTCTCTGCTGGGCCCAGGAGGCAGAGTGGCCTCAAGGGGAGCAAGGGCACTGTGGAGGCTCCCTGTGCCCAGGAGGTACAGTGACCTCAGTAGGAGAGGGGCAACATACTGGTTTGCCTGGAGAGTATCTGTTAAAATATGTCTAATAAAGAGAGAGACCCCAATATGACTCTTAACTATATTTTATCTTCTTTGGTTTCTCAACACTAAATATTTTAAAATTTGGCTTTTTGCTGTAGAAGATTTCAGTTTCAATGGTTTCCAAGTGAAAAGAGTAATCAGTTTCTATGACAGAATAAAAAATCTGCCATTCTCACTGATTTAGATTTAGGAGTTTTCTTTGCCAGGTTGCAGCTGATATTCCATATTGACGTCTTAAAACTCGGGATTTGCATTTCACAACCAGGCGCACTCTGTTGCCAATGTATGTTAAGTAATGTCACTGTATATTTACCCCAGGGAATAATACCAGACCACTATAGCTGAATTCAATCACAGAAGTGATGACAAGTCAGTTTACACCTTAACAAGAGAACATCACATTCCCAAAAGCTATGAAAAATTAACTCTGCTTATCATGCCACATGCACCGCAAAGTAGAGCTGTACCACGACAAATTGTATTATTTGTGTTAATTGTATTACTATGATCTTTTTCTTGATTAAATACAAGTCAGTAGGATATGGTTTTAACTGCTAAATGTTGATGCAGCTCAGTTTTTACTCCCTTAAGCCCTGCCTCTTCTCTTTAAGACCTGCTAGGTATTTTTTGCTCAGTGTTGGCATCTGCTCCCTTCCTTTCTCTAGGCTCCCCTTGTTCCACAGAAAACCTCTATGACCTGCTACAATTTCTGGCCCAAAGGCAGATGAGTGTGGGGAGGCTGACCTTGAACAGAAGTTGAAGACAAACTACTGCAATCAAAAATAAATGTTGATTTTAACAGTCAACTGTAAATAAATTAAAAAAAAAAAAGACAAATGCAGCAATCCTGATTAAACATGAAGGGCCTGATTCTCAGATCCCTTGAGCTAAAGGTACAAAGCACAGGCCAGACAGCACCAGAATGTTTCACATACATCACTCATGAGGAACTGGTATCATTGGAGCTAATAACAGGAAGGGCTACAAAAGCCTTCCACTAGAGGATGGTAAGAATGCTTACACCATTTCAGGATTACACATATTAATGCAGTCTTTTAGGCAGCAAATATTTGTTATGTAAGGACTCTTCCTTCA
Organism: Athene noctua; assembly: GCF_965140245.1. Classification (NCBI taxonomy): domain Eukaryota; kingdom Metazoa; phylum Chordata; class Aves; order Strigiformes; family Strigidae; genus Athene; species Athene noctua. The sequence goes on from NC_134039.1 coordinate 9,045,263, forward strand.
TAGGTAAGATGAAAGAATCTCTAACTCTCTTAAAATAATAAATTTATCTTCCTTTCTTATCTTGACTTCTTCTCTTTTTGACCTATACAATTTATAAATCCCAAGAAATCTGTCTAATCTGTTTATAAATTGTCATATTAAAACCTATGCTAGAGAATGCAGACTGATGTTGCCATTAGAGATAGTAGATCTCTGTGTGTGCTGATATGAAAGTGGTGTTATGAGTGTTTTGGTTTGTTTTGTTTTCTAGGGAATGTCAATGGGAATATATATTGGATCAAAGAAAATTAATAAATTTAAGACTTGTTTACTTTTTGAAGAACTGTAGATATTTCTGTCACTCCTCCATTTTAATGGTTCCTTAGCCAAGAAAGGCATATTTATAGCTTTCTCCATGTATTCTTTCCACACAAATTAATCCCTCCAAACAGACCCATCAGAATTTTTTTCTTTCTCTCTCTTTATAGTGTTTTGTTATTGGAATATCTGTCTTTAAGGATATGTCTAGAACTGCACACAGTATAGTTCTGTCAGCTCCAGGGGGAGAGAGACTACTGCTGTGTGTTATCAAAGTTCAGTACCACAGGCCTTTTTTGCTGGCATATTCCTTTAAAAATTTGTCTGATTTTTAATTATTCACTTTGATATTCCTGAATTTAGGACTGTTGAACTTCTTTCTGAATATTTCCTACCAATCACATATCTGCCTCCAAAGTTACATTTTCTGAAACCTATTAGGAGGGTCTCATTGCTGTCTCACTTCAAACACCCATGAAATGCTCTAGGTTGGGATCCTAGAGGATCCTAGAGCAAATCCACTCCCCTCCTTTTTTTTTTTTTTCATGGTAAAAAGAAAATGAAAATAATGATACTTTACTTACTTGTCAGATATCATCACTCACTGCAGGTGAGTAAGCAAACAGGAATTTTAAAGAAGAAAATAATATGCAGTTTTGCTCTAGAAATGGCTATCTAAAAATGGCTCTTACGCAGAATATTCTTCTTGATGTTGTTGCAGGAAAGAATGGACTGTGATACATAAGGCACAGATAAAAATATAGAGCACACAGGAGACTATCAGATTCTCAACTCTTGAGACCTCTCAAGCCTCTGTATCTAAAAGGATCATTAACGCCTTTGGCTATTTTAAACCCAACTAAACCACAATATAATTTCAGCATTATTGTATATTTGCATCTTTGATTTCAAGGTGAAATTTAAATTCTTGGTTCTGAAAAATAAAAACAGGCCAACCCACCAAAACTCCCCTAGTTTTTAATTGAAGCAAATATGCTAAAGAATATCTGAGACAAAGAATTTTTTTCTGGAGATAATCATACTTTTGGAGTCTGTATGAGGACTGAGAATATAAACATGGTTTGTGCATCACTGTCAATGGGATGACTTCTACAGTTGGTGATTGAACACAACCTTGCTTTTGCAAATGCAACATATTATGGTCTTTTTCAAGAGTACAAGTTTTCATGAGGTCATTCCATAAAAGAAAGCACATGACCCCAAAGCACATCAGTTTATTAACAGAGCAAATGAGCTACTCAAATTATATATACTCTACTTTGTCATACATAAATGAATCTCAGAAAAATTTCAAAGCACTCTGCTTGTTCCTACTCCAAGTATATATTTCTTTGATTTCAAAACAACTGATCACAGCTTTACTTATCTGAGTTCTGTCTAAAGAAAAGTGCAGTCTGCAGTATTAAATAACCAGCAAATAATAAACTGAATTAACCAACATGCCATAAAAATCATCAGCTAAGGAAAAGGAGAAGCCAGAGCAAACCATAATAGATTACTTTTTCAAGTTATGGCAGAACCTCACAATGCAAAGAGACATTCAGTGACAATTTAGTTAAGAACCTGGGTCTTCATAAGCAAGCTCTGTTGTTTCCTTTCTAAAGGAGTATATAGCATTACCCAGCTGCCTTCTGTCCTTGTTGCTCGAAACTTTTAATTCAACCACTGAATAAAAAGAAGACAACACGTCCATTTCTCAAACTCTTCAGTTCACAGCATGATATTTTAGACCAAACCAGTTTTCTTGGCAGAGTATTCTAAGCTACAAGGTTTCCCACTGAAGTGGTTGATATGAAGGCTCATGTTCCCTTTCATCACCCTTACGCCCACAACAGATACTAGTAGGGTAGTGACTGAGAGGAAGAGTTGCAGACAGGAATCTGTTGAACTGACAAAGCAATAGTCAGCAGATTCTTCTGTCAAAGGCCTCAGATTCCACAAAAACTAGTTTCCAAAGCTTTTCATCTCATATAATGATGTTCAGTACATCTTCAAAAAAGAGTAGCCTTTTCATATGCATGTATTCCTTTGCTTTAAAAAGTCTAATCCCAGAATATACTGTCAGTCATAAATCTAAGCACTTTGTTACCTGGAGAACTACTGTTGCTAGTAACTGTGACTTCTAATGTGCAGGCATTAATGAGTGTGAATCAGAGAAAGCTTTTTTCTATGAGAAAACAAAGTCATCAGTTGAAAATCACTTTCCTTAGGAAAATGTATTGGAGTGGGCTCTCTGACAAAATGAACTTTGCTATTGATTGTGTATGCATCTCTGAAAATGTAAGTCTTTTAATTGTAAAAACCTAAACTGTAAAAGCTCTAAATTCAGTATTAGGATTCTGTCAAAAAAAAAAAAAAAGAGGTTGAGATTATATAATCCAAATAACGTTTGGCTTTCAATGCCATTGGAAAACATGTTTTCTCTTCAGGTGTAACTAGGTAAATTAAGCTTTGATCGTAATTTTTCCAGATTTACTCTGAGAATTTCCCCCTAAAAATAAACTCTGAAATTAAATAATTCTACATGTTATGTTCTGCTTATGAACATTTTAAAATGAGGTAGAGCTTGCAACCTCATAAAAATCCATCAAAGCCAATGATGATCAGATTCTGTGTAGAATACATCAACTGACAATTCATGTGTCTCACTGACTTCTGTTCAGGTTTCTCTTGTTCCCATCAATCAATCAGTTGCATTTGTCAACTAGTTCTATGTCCTCTAGATACCGAATGAACAGTCACTTCATTTGAGTGTGTTCATCTAGGGCTGCTTAATTTTTGATTTATCCAAAATGGAAAAACTGACAGGTCTTGTTAAAAAAGAAACAATCCCGAAATAAATCTAGGGTTTTTTTTTCCATTAGATCAGGCATGATGATCCAAATCAATGCATTTTGCTTCTGTAACTATAGCTAATAGTTATCTTTCTTACTAAAAGATTCCTTTTCAGTGCAGGTAATTTGATAAACTATTCTTACATAGCCAACATCTTTACAGCAGCTTCACTCAAGCATAAAATAATTTAAAATCCTTCCTTTGAATCTTGAGTTGAATTTCATTTCTTTTCAAAATGCTGCTTAATGTATATGATGAATAATAAAGTTTTTCATCTACCAAATAGGAAATTCACCATTTCTGAAGACAGCTAAAATGACAAAAGTAAGAATCTGAGTGCTTTAACAATCATGTTTTAATGCATGATTGCTTTAGCAAATTTACAGAGACAATGTGTCTTCTTGACTAGTGAAAGAAAGGACTGTATTATACAAACCTAGGAATAAACCATCCTTTTAAAAGAAAGTAGCTAAACAGTACAAAATGAACAATAAGATCACATGAATCAAGCTTCTTCCAGATATTTTAGAAACACTCAAAATGAGCTGTTTCATTTATCTGGATTTAATTTATTCTACTTTGCAAAACAAGATAAAACAGTCTTCTCTTAGAGATCTCACTAAGGTAATTCCAAAGGTAATTTATGTGAGCCTATTTATGCTGATGTTTCAGTTCTTACATGAAATAGATTTGACCATTTATAGCTGTGGATCAGCAGCAATGATAGAAAGAAAACCCATGTTACAGCTGGTAGAACCTGTTCAAAATAAAAAATTGCTTTGGGAAACTTGAAAAAGGCCAGTAAACTTCCATGTGCAGGTCCCTGATAAATTCTGAGCTGGAATCCAGGGTTTGCACAGGAACAGAGATTACATTTCAATTTAAGACATGATTCTTATCTAAGTTTTAAACTGTAACCACTCACAGGGTAAAAGCAGATAAAAATCCATTTGCGTGTTTTCAGAGATTACATATTGCTTTGTTTACAAGAACACAATTGATTATCTCAGCAGCAAACTTAGCACTCCCTACTCCCTACTTAAGTCATGTGCTTAAGTGCAGTATGACTCCTTGTGGCAACAGGACCAAACCTTGAGTAGTTGTCAGAAAGGCCTCGGATGAAACAGGCTCTGAGAGTCACCTGAAGTATCTTGAGAGAGCCCCGACACAATAGAAACAAGACACTTGCAGGAGGGAGACAGGAAAGTCTGCACAGATACTTCCTTCTTTACTGTTGAATGATTTCAGCCTCCAGAGCTGTCAGGCCAGTGCATGACCAATACACTTAAAACTGCCATCTGATTTTTCTATAACCACGCTTTTGGTTGGCTTGCCAAGACTTTCAATGGAGTATCATAATTAAGAGGCACAATTAATTTGATATACAAAGCCTCCTATGCTTTTTTGACACCTGCTTTGTAAAGTGCCTCTCACTAGGGAAAATCCAGCAGAAGCATTTTTTTCATTGTGACTTCCATTTTAACAGTTATTCAGTATTGCCTTGCAATACACTGAAATGTAATTTTTTTTTTTTTTTAAAGGCACATAGTTTTCTTTGCAGCTCTCCATTCTCTTCACTTAGAAGAAATGTGTTGGGATAATCATTGGCTCTGTATGGCAGTCCTTTTTTTACACTGCATTACACAGATACAGATTTATTTTGGCATTCAGCATTCCTACATAGTTTGTTCATTGGTTCTTCTTCTTTTGTAATGCATCAAGTGTCAGGGTTACTGTCATATGCATATTTGATATAAGCATGAGGACAGGAAAGAAAAGGAGGCTAAGGACCTGGTTTTTTTCTTTTGATAATTCCTTCACTTTTTTTAGGAATGTGAAAGTATCATCAAGAGGTAACTGTTTAACTGAAGAGCGCTCTCTACTGTGAAAAGCTTCTGATGTTATCTTCATTAGTTAAGTTTCTTCCACATATTTGTGGGTTTTTGTTATTATTTCTTTTTACAGATTAAATTTTGATGCATTTAGCAGTTCTGAAGCCATTATCTTTTTACTCAGATATTGGGATGGTTATTCACATTAGACTTGCCATATAACATAATTCTGGTAAGCAAAAAATAATGTCAACCCAATATAATTTCTATTATTTTATATTATCTACTGGCTTTTTTTTTTTTTTTTAAATAGGAATCATTATTTACTTACTGAAAGAAAAACTAATTAAAGGAAATAACGTTCACAATTTTTGTGACACTGGTTTCTGTCTTTTCAGAGTACCTTGAGCTGAATAACTGGTTTGGGATCTGGCCAATAGGAACTGATGAGTGCTCTGTTTTTCCTAAAGTAAATCACAGGATTGGCAGTAATTGATATCAAAGATTTTTACCAAGAGTCTGGAGGCAAAAATCTCTTATTATCAGAATTTAAACTGGTTTGATTTAGACTGAAGTCAAGTTTCACAGAGAGCAGTGCAATGAAGTACAAAAGGAAAGTACTTTTTGTGCTTATCTTTTTGGACTGACAATATGAAAGAGTCATGAAAGGCAGAACTTTAGCTCTTAAGAGGCAGAACACATACTTATGTGGTAAGATTTCAAATAAATAGCATACAAAAGATCTGTGAAATACTTATACAGTATCTGACTATGAATTGTATTTAATATGTCTTAATCTTATGATTCACTTTCCAAAGTTTTTTAGAAACAACTGAAATTGGACTTGATGTTATTTGATGTGGACCATGCTGGTAGACACTTCAATGAAAAAGTGATCTCACAAGACAAAGTTAATGAATGTTCAGAGGATCCTCAAAATTCTAAGAGCATAATTCTGCAGGATATTTCTGCAAATCCCCACTCCTCTCAGAAGGTACAACTAATAGAGGGGATTTCCATTCACTCTGTATATCTCATAGATTTTTGTTGTGCTTATGAAAATATCTGAAACATGCTTAGTCTAAAATAAATGTTCGTCACTACTAGTGACACAAAAGACATAACAAAACACAGGTCCAAGAGGAAAATAAACCCACATCACTGGAAGATGCTGAAAAATTATATAAAAGCTGTTGGTGTTATCCCAGAATCTGTGTTCTTCTACCTGGTGTGCAATGAGCTGGAAACCACACAGGGTTGAGATATTTGTTTAATCCATACCTGTGCAGAGGCAGGTACAAGATGGTAATTCCACAAAGCTAGCACACCACACACAGGCAAGAGACATATTTATACACTTTAAACCACACAAATCCATGTTTAGTGTAATGACCATTGGTCAGTTTCTTATCACTTTGTTCCTCATTGGTTAACCACATGCCTCATCTCGATTTAAAGTTACAGTGTCTTCTTATTATTCTGCTCAAACTCAAAGGGTGGGGGTCCTATCTGAGTAGGGCGCTTTTTCTCATCAGGAGGTGTGGTTTTCACATAATGAGCTAAATTAAGGCCTAATAAAGGACACAACTCGGCAGTCTTTATAGTATCTCAGAGCACATGAGCAAAGGAAGTTTCTTTTTCCTCAGTTCAAGGTTCCATATGTTCTCTTTTTCATTTTGCAAGGCTCTACTATCTTTGAGCCTATTATCCCCTCCCAAGGCTTTGTCCTGTGGAATGTTTCTTTTTGTTTTAATCTTTAATTTTTCATTATTGATGCCTTTTGAAAACCTTTGAAATGTGTGATTTTTAGGAATGGTCCTTTTTTTTTATAATATATGATTAGCAAGGCAGGTGTTCTGCACCTGTGGGGCAGTAAAGTGACAGAGAGACAATTCTTTCTGGATCGCAGTAAGAAGGGACCAACAGCAAATGGCTTACTAAAATGACTGTTTTCATAAGACAGGATATAAAGAGGAATATAGATAGCAAGTATATCTTGCCTCCCTTCAGATGCTGGATGTCCTGCATTCATACAGCATCAGACAGACCTCGGATGGATTTCGTCCCCATGGCATGCTACTCAGATTCCATCTATCGAGAGTAATTCTTCCTTTTTGGTCTTTCAAGCTATTACATGTTTTCTTGTAAGAAACCAGCTATATTCCTGAAGGAGGTTCACATGGGAACTTCCTGCTGCACATTTAGATAAAAGCAAGGCCACACAGGTGGTGTAGTAGCCAGTAGCAAGTGGAAGCTGTGTGGAGGCTCCTCTGTTACAATAAGCAGTCTGAGTTTATCCTGTGTCCAAAGAATTTGTGCAGTACAACAGAAGCCTGAAGGCCACACCTACGTGCAGCACAGAGCAGAGCACAAACCTGGGTCTATTCATGCAACTGTTATGTAGATTCCTCAATGTATAGCGGTCTCCCAGTCAGGATCATTACAGCAGGTAAATACATTTTTTTCTGAGACATTAATAAAAATAGATGATTAGAGATATGTTTACTTGAGGTTATCTGCTACATAAATTTATGTCTCTGCAATTGCAAATACAGTTTAGATAGCTGATGAAAATAATCATATTTTACTTGCATTTCCCTCCTTGTCTTTACTTTTCATAACACTTCAATGAATATGTTTCCTTTCATTCTTAAAGTTAGCTCAACCAAAGTCAAGCACCAGTCATTACACAAATGGTTATACTTGAGAGAGAAATTTGTTCCTTCTTCAAAGGCTATAGTTTTCTCAGAGATAAATTGTCTGATTTGGATGTATACTAAGTTCCTTTTACAAAGCTTTGATTGTGAAAGTCTTTAAAGCAACAGTAGGTATAGGAGACTTTATTTTTTACACTGTAAAAAAAGCAAAATGCATGAGAATCAAAAAATGATTCTTACTCATCACAGGCCCGATGAGTAAGAAAAAAATTGAAAAGAAAGGAGAAAAGAAAGGAGGTAAAGCAAAAGCTGCATGCACATGCAAAGCAGAAATAAGGAATTCATTCACTGCTTCCCATCAGCATGCAGATGTTTTTCCAGGGAAGCAGGGATTCATCATGTATAATGGTTACTTGGGAAGACAAACACCATCACTCTGAACCTCCCCCCTTCCTCCTTCTTTCCCTCAGCTTTTATTGCTGAGCACAACATCCTATGGTATGGAACATCCCTTTGGTCAGACGGGGTCAGCTGTCCTGGCTGTGGCCTCTCCAAACTTGTTAACACACCCCCAGCCTACTTGCTGGCAGGGCTGTGTGAGAAATGGAAAGGGCCTTCACACTGCGTAAGCACTGTTCAGCAATAACAAAACCTTTGGTGTACTATCGACACTGTGTTTGGTCACAAATCCAAAGCACAGCACCATATGAGCTACTGTGAAGCAAATTAACTCTGTCGCAGCTAAAACCAGTAGTGTATCAACAGGCACTGGCTTTTACTTTTCATGGTCCACTTAGTGAATTGAACTGAGTATGTAGAGGCCAACTTGTTCTCAGCTGGGGCTCTAGCAAGGCACTGTCAATCATGGCCATGTGGTTGCAGTCTCTAAAGAACTGCAGAGAACTTAGTAAGCTTTCAGGGCCTGGGATCACTGTGACACACAGGGTGTACGTGACCCTCTGTGATCATTCAGGGTGACTCAAGCTAGGGCCAGCCCTAACAGTGAAGAGATTATAACTGAAGAGTGACTAATACCTGTCAGGTAGTCCCCAAAGAAGTGACAAAGATTAGCCGTACCTCACAAATACATCCCCATGCCCTTATCCTAATGAGGGGTTTGGGGAACTATGTCAGGGGCTGGGGTCACTGTGGCTGAAGGTGGTATCAAAAAAGTCTATAGGGCTGTGACCTGTTTATAGGCCACAACCTCCTGCAGGTTTTGGAGGTCATTCTAGAGTTGTGGGATAGCCCTATGTTCCTGACCAGACTACGGGCTAGGATCCATGGTGCTCAGCTCACAGCTGAAGACGGTCTAAGATAACAGATGGTGGGGAAATGCTGTCAAGATTACAGGGAATGTTACAAGCTCCTCAGGGTAAATTGAGCCTGGTGATGCACTGAGAACCCTGACGCACAATAATAATGTGGGGTTTTGACCTGCTACAATAGACTCAAGTGGACCCTCACTCTGTAGAGACACAGAGTGGGGCAGGCAGGTAGAGGGAGCAGTCTGGAAACTTTTGCATGCCACAGAGATCTTCCACATGCTAATCAGAATACTATGTAGAAAAAGAATTGGACAATAATGTAAATTGGAAGACATCTCTGAAGGGTGTGGAAGAGAATTTGTGGATGCCTCATTGCTGGAAGTGTTCAAAGTCAGGTTGGATGGGATTTTGAACATCTGATCTTGTGAAAGATGTCCCTTACCATGGCAGGGTGGTTGAATTACATGCTCTGTGAAGATCCCTTCCAACCCAAACCATCCTATGATTCAGTGATTCAGCTGTTATGAACTCCTGTTCAAAGCAAAGTTACATCCAACTCTGAAGTTAAATCACCTTGCTCAGGTCTTTAGCTACAGAAATTCTTAGTATCACCAGGAATTCCACAATGTTTCAGGGCAACATCTTCCAATATTTGACTACCCTCACAGTGGAAAAGATTTCCTAGTCTCTAATAGGAATGACTCTTGTTCAGCTAACGCTGTAAGCTGTAAGAAAATCCTGCTTCCAACTTCTCTCTACTGCCTTATTAGGTATGTAAGTGCAATAATATGTTCCCTGAGCCATTTTGTCTTAAGACTGAGCAAATCTAACTCTCTCAGCCTCTTCCTGTATGCCAGAAGCTTCAGCACCATGACCATCTCAATGGCCCACCATTGGACTTGCTCCAGTATGTCAATGACTCTTGCAATGTGGAGGCCCAAACTGAACACAGTACTCCAGATGTGGTGACACAACTGTGAAACAGAGAGGAATAAACATTACCCTTGACCGGTTAAATTGTTGCTAACCTCACCCCTCTATGTCCTTGGTCACTTTCTACACAAATTGCAGAATCCCCAAGGTCACCAGCTCATTTTTTTCAAAGCTGCATTCTATCCTGTCGACTCCCAGAATGTATTTTGCTGCACAGAATTCTTCAGTCACAGAGGACTTCACATATGCCTTAAAGAAGCTTGTGTCATTTCTCCTGTCTGCTGAGGTCCCTCTGAAGGGCAGTTCTCCCCACCATCATAATGCTCTATATAATCTATGTCTAGAGCATTGGAAGCAGCAGTGGTTTCTTTCAATCCTTTCTGCTTCTCTTTCAGTCAGATGAAGTAGCTGTTCCATTGAAGATATCTGTGTTAGACTCTAGTACCACAATTTTGTTAGTATATAGAATAAGAAGGAAAAAAAAATGCTGTTATTAAAATTGAAAACCCGGCTAAAATAAGGAACTCTAGATCCTGGTTGACACCCTGGGTCATGTTGTCTCAGCCCATGTGGTAGGTTATGAGGGGGTGAATCTTTTGAATTCCCTGAGACCCTGTGTGCCGGTGGAAGAGACAGTCTCTCCTCAGCAGAACCGCAGGGAGGCTGAGTCATGATAATGACTCAGAGGAACAATTATGCTGGTGACTTTATTAGCTGACCACTTTAGTAAGTGAATGGAGACAATTTGGCAACAATGAAGTGATAACCATCTTGGGAATGAATAAAAGCACTTTGATGATGAAACTATTTTCCTAATAACCCATCAAAGATCAACCAATCCCAATTCAAATCCTACAAAACTTATACACATGAATATATGTAAGAAAGAGAGAGAGAGAGAGAGCGAGCAAAAAGAGGAAAGATAAAAGAGAGGAGGAGGAGGGGATAGCAAAAGGGGAACCACCACCCTTGGATCCCGCAAGTTGCAGAGTAGCTGGCTTGGTCTGTAGGTGATGGGTCAACAAAGATACATGTGAAGTATTGCCTTTATATAGTCTTTCTCATGCATGTGAAATAGGTTATTTCAGAAGGTTCTCATTTTCTCTGGCTTGTACCTGCACAGTTAGGCAAATTCTGTCTCTGGTCAACAACAGGAGGGAGGGGGAAAGAAACAGCCCACTGCCCCACCTCTGCAGAGCTCGCTCTGCTTCTCCCCCACAGGGCATCCCACTCGAGTTGTTTGAGACATCCTCTTTAGGAACAGTTTCTTGTTTATGAACAGTTTGTGACACATGTGAAAATTGCAACCTTGTGTCCTTTTTCACTTCTAATAAAACTTACTTGGGTCCAGAGATTTCCCATGAACCTCCTCGTCTTTCAATAGAAAAAAAAATTCCCTGCTTCAAACAGAGAGCTCTCCTGGGTTTTCTAGAACAGTCCTTCTAACGCAAAAAATTTTAGAGCTGGAGTAAGTTCATCTTTACAGCAGCTAGTGGACCTAGCAAAGATGAAATATATATCAAATATATATTTGATGAAATATATATCAAATATTCAATATATGAAATATATGAATATTTGATATATAAAGACTGTTTACCCCTTATAATCCAGTCCTTTCATTTGGAAAAAATGAAATAAAGATTCTCAATATTCAAAATGTACTAGAAACGTATGGAAATATTTTTTTTTCTTCAGAGTTTACTCCTGAAAGGGAAAGGTCATGTCAACCAAAGGAGATTCCTGAGAACAAGAAAGTAAATATCACTATTAACTTCAGGAAGGTCAAGAAGGGATCTACAGGCTGCTCAGTAGTAACTAAAGGATGGTCCCTGCTAGATGAATATTAAAGATATGCTAGGATAATAATTTTAGGACTAAGAAAACCTTTGGCTGCTCCTTTTAAATTTATCAATCTCAGAAAAAATGTTATTTAAAAACTAAAGAGCAACATCACAAGGGTAAGGGAATGTAAATAAACAATAAACATAAATGTGTAAAACCAGATCTAGGCACCAGTCAGGATGGAATACAAGCCAGAAAGAACAAAGAAGGTATGAAAGTATATAATTTGAAAGAAATTTGCTGTGTTGAGTTTGTGTGTGGCAGAGTTTTGGTAGCGGGGAAGGGGCTACGGAGGTAGCTTCTCACAGGAGAAGCTTCTAGAAGCTCCCACAGTTTGAAGCTGGACCTGTCTCTGGCGAAGGCTGAGCCTATTAGTGACAGTGGCTGCACCTCTGTGATATTTAAGAAGGGAGACCTGAGGAGTAGTTGTGAGTAAAATACCTCTGCAAACACCAAGGTCAGTTGAAGAAAGGAGTAGGGGAGGAAGCTGTGCCAGAGCAGAGACCCCCCTACAGCCCATGGTGAGAGGACAGGCTGTGCCCCTGTGCCCATGGGGGTCACCAGTGGAGCAGATGCCCACATGCAGCCTGTGGAGGACCCCACACTGGAGCAGGGAGCTGCACCCAAAGAAGGCTGGGAAAACTGAGGGCAGCCCACGCTGGGACAGGATGGTGCTGGGAAGTGCTGCAGCCTGTGGCAGGGACCTACGCCAGAGCAGTTCATGGTGGACTGTCTCCTGTGGGAGGAACCCCACGCTGGAGCAGGGAAAGAGTACAAGGAGTCCTCCCCGGGAGGAGGAAGGAGCGGCAGAAACAAGGGGTGATGAATTGACTGCAACCCCCATCCCCTGTTCCCCCACATGGCTGCACGGGAGGAAGTAGAGAAACTGGGAGAAAAACTGAGCCCAGGAAGAAGGGATGGGTGGGGGGAAGGTGTTGGATTTTTTTTTAATACGTTGTATTTCCTACTATGTTTAGTGAATTAGTGTTAGTGGTGTTAAAATTAAATTAATGTTCTTTCTTCCCCAGTTAAGTCTGTCTTTTGCCCGTGACCATAATGGGTGAGCCATCCCTCCCTGCCCTTGTCTTGATAATGAGCCTTTTGTTTTATTTTCTCCTCCCCATCCCTGAGGGGTAAGGAGTGAGTGAGTGGCTTCTTGGTGTTCAGTTGCCCTCTGGGCTTGAACCATGACACTTGGAATACAGTAACTGCCAGAAAAGAAATGTTGCTCATTTTTCTGGTAAGGATCTACCTTACTAAAAGGGATTGCATGTCCACTAGCATTCAGTTTCTGGAGTCAAATAAATGACTGTCTCAGCAATCACTTCAGTTTAATTCTGTAGTATTTGACTCTGATGTAAGACCTTATGAAACATTAACATTTTCAAAGGCACTTCCTTATTCTTATTTATATGTGCATCTAAGTTCTTTTTCCTATTATTTTTTTTCCTGTCAAAAGAGCAAATTATATATAACAGCAAAAAAGCGTTAAATAAATAAATAAATAAATACACCTGACTCTACCCATCTATATTCAGGATAATTCTGATATTTTAGTGGGCAATTTAAGATTTATTCTGGCCTGGAGAAATCAGAAGCTGGATTTTCATTGTTTGCTTACTATGCTTCCTCCAAGTCCCCATTGTTGTAGTAGCAACAAAGATGTTACACAATTGGAAAAGGGAAAGGAAATGTAAATGATCAAATTTGAGAAAAGCTGTGTCTACTAGATAATCCCTCACAGATCAGTACAGAAAACATGAATCAGCTTTAAAAAAGGGCAAGAGCAAGGGCAGATGATAGTGATGATCTTTATCAGTGTCTTGAGAATAAAAATACATTTTCATAAAGACACTTAGCAGAGGAGTTCCACATAATCTGTTTTCTTCTGTGGTGTTACCCATATGCATGATCAAATGGTGCTTATTGGTGGATACATTGCAGTATTACTGCCAGTTATTCTTACCACACAAAGTCCTGTTAAAATCAGCAGAAGTATTCGAAGAATCTCAGTGAGAATCTGAGCAGCAAATTTAAGAATGTTCAACTACTACTAGTTGAACTAGTAGTACTACACTAGTTGTTTTCACAATATTATCTTTCAAGACGCAGCCACAGTCATATCAGCCATACCTGGTAGTGCATACTTGATAGTTTTGACTAAGCATATCAGAACAAAGGAGCAGTCATCAAAATAATAAAATACTGTTCAAAGTAGGCTGTGATCTTACAGTGAAACAGAAATGACTTACAATGACTGGAGTTCCAAAAAGAAGATCTGACAGAATACAAAACATCTTAACGGGACAAAAATTCCCCACTGTATCATACTTTGAAAAGATAACGAAAACAAAAATGGCAGTGTTCAGAACCATAAGCACTTAAATTGCTTTTCCAGACTCTGTGTGCTAATAAATATGTGGTCAACTGTGCACATGACACATATGTGTACAATACATGATCATGGTTTTAAACTTGGCCTACAAGATTGCTTGCTAGTATGTGAAAGATCAAATACCTTCCTAGAAGAACTGACTTGGAGGTGCTAAATTTGCAGAATGTTCCCCATATAATTCCTATACATTTCTGAAATCAGAAATACTGCACAGAATAAATAAAATTAAATAAGAAACATGTAATTGCATTGACAATTTTTATTTTGGGGTATTTCACAGTGACTCTACTACTCTTTGCCTACACACAGCAATTTTAAAATGTATGAATAATTTAAATTTTCCCTCTACAGAAATGTAGATTCCTTTAAAGTAGACAGAAGGATGGATTTACCAGTCACAATAATGGCATTTCTAACTATCTTGTCTTTTCACACAGACACATCCACATGCACATTTCTTAGAAGTTTATATAAATTTTGAGTTTATTTTGAAAGTAGATTATATTTGGGAAAATGGTTGAAAACAATACAATCAGACTTAAAGAACGTTTTACCAGTGATCTATCATCAGCCTAAAGGTATACTGGATTGGTCTGTATTTGGTCCAGTTTTATTTAATACTTTATTTTGAAATATAAAATGCACTGGCAGAGTTTATCTCTTAGGAATTAGATATACATGTTTTAGAGAATAGACTCTGAATTCAAAATGATCTTGAAAAATTATACTCTGATATCAAGAAATGCAATTCCACAAAAGACAAGGACAAGTTATTTACAGCTCAGAAGAAATAAATGTAAAAACTAAATGGGAAATAGTTACAGTGCAATGGTTTACAAGCTAAGCTGGAGTTCTTAATTTGACGTATGCAGAAAAAGACAAACTCATTCCAGAAAGCAATACTGTCTGGATTATAAGGAAAACATGGGAATTCATTTTTCATCTGATGAGGTGCTACTGAGATTGCAGCCCTGGCTGCAATTCTTGGTCATCAGACTTGAAAAAAGGTAAATTAGTTGCATAAAGTTCAACAATAAACTATAAAATTGACCAAGAGTTTGAGAAAACCTATCCTAAAAGAGAAGACTAAAGGAATTTAGGTTATTTCATCTGGTAAAGACAAACCTAAGGAGGAATGTTATAAATCTTTCCTTACATAAAAAAATTTTACTGCAGATAGTGGTTAGTTGACATCACATCTACTGGACAAGAAGAAGAGTTGTTTGGAATTGCTTCTGGAGGTCTCTAGCCCAACAATCCCACTCAAAGCAGGACTATCACTGACAGAAACCCTTTTGATAGTTAACTATTTACTATTGACACTTGAAAACCACAATGGAAGGCAAAGTCACCATTTTTCTGGGTCATCTGTTCCTGTCCTATACTAACCTGGTGAAATTATTCTTTCTAATGTTTGATCTCACTTTGCTCAGCCACATTTTTTTTGTCTGTTGCTTCTTGTTTTCTGGCACTATGCAGAAAAGTAATGTGGTGTCTCAATCTTTGTTAATCCCAGATGGGGATGGTTCAGATGGGTTGCTACATATTGTTTTTTTTGTCTTCTCTTTACCAAAGTAACCATCAAGCTACTTCAACTCCCCTTTGTAGATCATGTGGTCTAGGCCCTGCACCATCGTGGCAGCCAGTCTCTGCTGGACCCTTTTCAAGTTTCTTGAGTCCTTCAGTTCATGGCTGATTGAAGTTTCCTAGAATAATTTCCCTAATTACATATGTTTTAAGTTCTTAAAAAAGATAGGCAAGATCTTTGAGACCTAGCCTTCCAAGAGAGGGAACCAGATGCTGTACTTCATGCAAAGTCAAATGAGCAAAGGAGGTCTAGCTATGATAGGAGTGGTTTAGCTCATAGCTCAAGTCTGCATTTTCACAGGCTGATAACAGCTAAAAGATGCAAAGTGGTGCCTTGCAGGGCTGTCAGAATTTACCATAAACAGATCTGCATGTTTCATTACAGAAGAAGTTTCACTTTCAAGATGGTTTTCAAGAACCAATACATGCTCCAGCAATTCAAAGACCGCAGTGGTAAAATAGATTTTTTGTTAAATGATAGAAATCTCTCTCTGTATTTTCTTGCCTCTGTAACTTGCTTAACTGTCAAAGTATCAGTTTTTGCAGTAATTTTTCCTTTCCTTGAAAAGTAACAAACATGGAGACCAGTGTTACATCTTGAATTTTTGATTCTACAGCAATTTGAAATCAAACTGGATCTCTCCCAAGTTTTTACTGTTCCTGTTAAGAGAGAAGATTTTGATCTACAAACCTCAACCACAAGATCAGCGCATTGAAATCATCCGCACTGCAAAAGCACTCCACTTTTTGGTCAGTTTTGTCCTGACACAAAATAGTTTATTACAAACACACAGTTGACATTTAATTAAGCAAACAGGCACCTGTAAAATAATGGTGAAGTCTATATCTTGATTGTTGTATGATCTTGTATTCAGAGCAATCATGACACGGCCATAGATTGACACGATGTGATACACCATGTGCTCTACAAAACAGGAAAATGAGCTGGAGGTGTGGACCTAGTACATGAATTCTACATATGTCTTTCTGTTCACAGAAAGAGAGTTATTCTGTTCCCCACTCTGGTTTATCTATTTTGACTGTAAATTTGACTGAAGAGCATGAGATTACTCCTCAGTGGGAATAATGTGCACTAATCTGATCTGATCTTCCTAAATAGTAATTTAGAATAAATAATAAGCATAATCATGTACACTGATATAAAGCATAGCTTGCTCAGGTACTAATACAGTGACTGTTTTATAAAGCATGTGCTGCTCCCTCACTCTTTATTTTAAACAGGTGCATGACAGACTGGAGGAGTCGAAGGCACATCTGGTGGCAGAGGAAAGATAGTTCTTTTTATACCTAGGAAGGAGAGGGAGAACTTAGGAAGTTACTACAGTGCCTAAGGTCTTTCCAACCCAGAATGACAGGGAAACATGTCTAATGGTGTAACGTAGATTTTGTGCCAAGTCTGTTTTATTTATTAGACTGGGTACTGGTTTGGAAAAGGGAATTTAGAGTTTTTACATCCAAAAAACCCCCAGGACATGTCTTGCAAAATCAAACACAGGACTTCACAATTAAAGAAAAGGATGTTACAGTAAAGAAAAAAAAAAAACACCAGAAAGAGAGAAAACTGGGGAACTTGGAGACATCTAGCTAATTTTAACAGCTTGAATTTTAATTAGGGTATGATTTATTGCATTCGATATTCTTCAATTCTCAGAGCAGGGCTGGGGCATTTTCTAAATAATATTATACTTTACAAATACTCCATGGACAAAGAAACCAGGAAAACAATAATGCCAAATGATACCTAAAAGGTTTTTTGCACAGCAAATTGAATATATGCTTGAAATATGATATAAAGAGAAGGGGATGACATAATGTACTTTTGGATAGCATTTTCCAGAGCATTATTTTTTACATAACTAAGGGTTATTATTCTGCAAAGTTCTTAAATATATGTTTAACTTCAAGACCCAGAGTCGTTTTGACTAGTGGTATGTTTAGATTTAACTGCAGGACTAAGTGCTTAAGTTGTTCAAGGACCAAGGAATCTCATGTAGGAAACTAAATCGCACTAAATAAATGAGCAAAATAAACACTTCATAGTAAGAGTCCCACCACATACCACACATACTTCATAATTAAGTTGGGTTGATCCTCTAATATTATTCTTTTGTAAAATACAGAAAAGAGAAAAGAAGCTGGAACTGATATTGAGATCACACATGATACTGAGCATACTAAATCTGTTAGCTGTTTCATCCCAATTCCTGTTTCAAAGGAAAAATAAAACAAACCAAAACAAGCAAAAAACCCAATACAGACCAAACCAACAAAAAAATCCCAGACACTCAGTGTCATCATGTTAATATTTGTTACAGCAATCAGACTCATGACATTGCTTGGAAGCAACAATGAGAAGTTTGACAACTGCTAGAAGGTGGGACATTGAAAAGATGCAACTCCTCTGTCATGAAATATTAAATTTGGTTATCATCTTTTGGAAACCTTTGCATCAGACAAGAAAAATGCAGAGAACGTTATTTTTTCATTCTGCGAAAAGCTAATAATCTAGTGTTCAATTTTTAATTAAATCCCCTACCCATGCATCAGTATGCCAACAGGTTATAAAGTAAGATTTCTTCTTGGTAGTTGGTGGCTGTTTGTCCTGAACTATGGTTAACAGTTCTTGCACTTTACTATAGGACAATGGGAATAGCCATACATGAGTGTAAGAATTTTTCCAGTCAAAGTAAATGTATGCACAACACTGTTCAGTGAGAGGAAATTCCATAGAACATAGTGGCAAATTTTCAGTTAAATGAATACCTTTTATTTCTGCGTTCTAAATAAAGTGAACCATCTGCAGCTAGAGTGTATCTAAAGGTAGCATGATCCAAAGGGCTCTGAAGTTCAATACAGTAGATCCCTTTTACATCAGCAAGTGGGGTTTATTCAACAGTTAGTATCTCATTCTACTAGAAATGCAAAATCTGATCATCTCAGTCTCCTTCCAGCATGAGAGTAGGATTTCACTCTTGAGGAACTGCCAGAAGAAAAGCTCTTCATTTTTATTAATATTTATTATTTTAAATATGCGTATGTTCTATGAAGAACTAATAGGACTAAAAGCATTATAAGTACTTGTTGTACTGGTTTTGGCTGCGACAGAGTTAATTTGCTTCACAGTAGCTCATACGGTGCTGTGCTTTGGATTTGTGACCAAACACAGTGTCGATAGTACACCAAAGGTTTTGTTATTGCTGAACAGTGCTTACGCAGTGTGAAGGCCTTTTCCATTTCTCACACAGCCCTGCCAGCGAGTAGGCTGGGGGCGTGTTAACAAGTTTGGAGAGGCCACAGCCAGGACAGCTGACCCCATCTGACCAAAGGGATGTTCCATACCATAGGATGTTGTGCTCAGCAATAAAAGCTGAAGGAAAGAAGGAAGAAGGGGGGAGGTTCAAAGTGATGGCATAAATAACTGTTATGCGTGATGGAGCCCTGCTTTCCTGGAAATGGCAAAACATCTGCCTGCTGATGGGAAGTAATGAATGAATTCCTTATTTTTGCTTTGCTTGTGCATGCAGCTTTTGCTTTACCTATTTACTGTCTTTATCTCAACCCTTGAGTTTTTACACTTCTACTCTTCCGATTGTCTCCCTCATCCCACTGAAGGGGAGTGAGAGAGTGGCTGTATGGTGCTTTGCTGCCTACGAGGGTTAAACCACAACAGTACATTTTTAGTTATTTCCTCCCCCTCAACACCAATATTTCTTTCATAACTGTTCCCAATCCCGAATTATGTTTTTGCACCAAATATTCTTGGTATACCACATATGCTTGAATAAGGAGACTCACAAATACTGGTTAATTAAATCAGTTAGCTGTGCTACTGAAATTGCTATGCTTCCTCAGTTCTTTACTTTATGCTTCTCTGCTTTCATGTCTGCAATATCCCTCCCGACCTCAGCATCACCACTCTGTCCTCATCTGGATGTTCAGCACAATCCGAGATCCTGCACAAGCTTTAAAGCATCTAGAGACGTCAACTCACATTGGGCAACATTACCAACAAGCAGAGATACCTCATCTCTGATCAAGGCAGCTCCTACACTTCAATGGTTGATATAAGACAAGGTGGTAGGGCTGTGTGTGTGGTTTTTTGGTGGCTTTATTCAGGAACACTACACTAGAAACAAACCAGAATTTACTGTACGATAAGTCACTGTGTGCTGATTGCAGCATTCTGTCATTTTCCTTTCCACTGGCAGTTTTATCCTGCACATGACAGACATTGGTTAAAAACAAATTCACTGTATCTCTTAGAAATTTCACACCAAAAAAACCAACCCAAATTTTGGGAGAATTTTCTGGAAAAATGCTAGGAAAACTTGAACATCTTTGCTAACTCTAAACCACTGACTAATTTTCTGAGATTTTGAAAAAATCCTGATATGATATGTGGTACGGGAAAGATTTGGGCTGTTTATAGTGAAGGTAGGAGGTGTTAAAAATGGTTTCTGTGCTGAAACTCACTGACTACAGAACAAAGGATCTTTCAATTCCTTGTAAGAGTCACACTTTCAGAAAACTTAAAGAAAATTCACCCAGGTATTACTGCATATATTGGCAAATTTAGAAGTAAGGAAATAATTAACAAAATTGGTTGAGGTCCTTGTGAGAGCCTGAAAGCAGACTAGAAGTTGCAGACAGGTGTTTAATGTTGAATTTTGTAAGGGACAAGCTATAAATCCATTAACAGTTTATGCAAATTAGACCATGTAAAATCAGTTAATGCTGCAGTTAATAGAGAATGGTGATGTCAAACAAGTGTAGAGAAATTACTTAGACAAGCAGATTCAGAAGTGGAATATAATAATTTATTGAAAGCTGTATGCTTGAACTAAATGCCCAAAGCCAAATATAAACAGTTGCTACCTGTCAAATGTAGTAGGAAAGAACAAGAATCTGCATGTACTGGTACAGTCAGATTTTTAACTTCTGATCGAAGGCACACAAAGAGTAGTGAAGGCAAGTGCAAAGAGTACTTTAAGAACACAATGCTCTCAATCTCAGTGACAGTTTGTTCTTCGGCATAACATGACTTACGTGTTGTTTGAAAGACAACATACATTTCCAGTGGGAAAACAAAAGACAGCAAGCCAAATAAAGTGATAAACAAAAAAGATATACACTTCATGTTAGAATCAAGAGATACATAGTCTTGAGAAATGCCTAAGAAGAGATGACAGTGATGAAGTGGGGAAACTCTCAAAAGGTGACAATAAAATTTGAACTGCTGTTGTGAGAACAAGGAGAGACCAGGAGAACATGAAGGTTTAAGTCGAAAGGTCAAGTGGGAAAGGTGAATGCATTATTTTACAGAAAATATTTAAAATGGACATCTCAGAAAGGTACATGAAGTCAGGTTGTACTCATTTAACTAAAAATTGGATAACTATGGAATATTGGAAGTTCTATTCCAAAAGTGATTACATAAAAATTGCACCTTCCTACTCAACAGATTTGGTTGCTGTGTTTGTTCAGATTCAGATCTATTTACCTTGAAGACAAAAATATACCTTTACAACTTTTTATTCCTAATCTGTCTCCTTGCAGAGCCCACATGATTCAGCCAGGGGTCTATATGTTATTCATTCTTGTACAACAGCTAGATTACTTTGCAAGTTTCAAACAACTATCCTTGTAAGAGCAACCAGAACACAGATTCAGTGCAAATATTACAGAATTAAATTTTACATTCTGCATTGTAGAGTAGGCCAGAAAAGATCTTATTGATTCCTCCTGGTCTTAAAATCTGTATGTGAAATACAGTCATGGGGTTTTACCACTGACTTTAGTCAAACCTAAACATATGCAGACATAAACTAATTCTCAATCTCTTTCTGTCATTTGTTGGCTTGAATGAAATTGACATTTAGCAAGCAAAATTCTTTGGTTGGCGGTGTAGCTGTTAAAGAAACTCCCCAGATTCTCAAACATCCTTCACTGTAATATTATACAAAGGTATATATTTACAGAAAAGATCTAGAATGGACATCTAGAGGGGGGCTACAGCACCTTACTTATGAGGACATGCTGGGAGAGCTGGGGTTGTTCAGCCTGGAGAAGAGAAGGACCCGGGGAGACCTTATAGCGGCCTTCCAGTACTTAAAGGGGCTACAGGAAAGATGGAGAGGGACTCTTGATCAGGTAAGGTAGGGATAGGACAAGGGATAATGGTTTTAAACTGACAGAGGGTAGATTTAGATTAGGTATAAGGAAGAAATTCTTTACTGTAGGGTGGTGAGGCCCTGGCACAGGTTGCCCAGAGCAGCTGTGGCTGCCCCCTCCCTGGAAGGGTTCAAGGCCAGGTTGGACGGGGCTTTGGGCAACCTGGGCTGGTGGAAGGTGTCCCTGCTCATGGCAGGGGGAGATGGAAATAGATGGTCTTTCAGGTCCCTTCCAACCCAAACCATTCTATGATTCTATGATCTCAGCAAAGTACTTAAATTCAGATTGTATTTTCATATTTAACTAAAAACTGAATAAGATAGAAGTACTTCAATTACCTGTGCAATGTGAACTATAGTGGTTCAGTCCTCAATTCTCTCCTTTATTTTCCGTTCTGTCTTTAAGCCTTCTCAAACCGATATGAAGTTTTTCAACTCAGTGCAAATGTATTAAATTTTAGAAAAGATGGTTTGGGATTGGTTAACCTCATTAAAATTATCTGTTGCCACCCCAAGCTACTCCTCCTGATAAAATGCACAGAAAGTCCCACTCCAAATCTGCCCCATCATAAAGAATAAAAAAAGGACAATATAATTTCCAGTGTAATTGATCATTTCTCAGTTCAAAGTAAAGACAACATGAATAAAGTGCTTCCATCTTCAAGCTGAAGAGTCTCATTGAAATGAAAACCTGTTCAGAAAACTGCATAATCCTGGAGAAAGCATGTGTACCAGTTAGCCCCAAAAATAGATCTAAAATAATGTATGGGCCGGAACCAAGCTTCACTCCATGGTCAGGAACACACATACACACTGACACTTGAACCTTTACCAGCAGCCAGACCCAAAACATTCAGGGTGTAATAGGCCCCGATGGTTGAGGCCTTGTGTAAGCCAAGAAAGTGCACATTGTATATGGGCCCGTTCTGCTATACTGGCCTCCTGCCTACATTCCTTCTGTGTGTACCCAAGAAGACTGTGCAGGTTGGCACACTGTGCAAACACACCTTTTGATTGCAATGTAGATGCACTCAAAGAAGGATAGAGAAGGATCTTAGCATGAACACGAAAAATGTGAACTGGATGTTTTGAAGAAGGGGGAAGTGGGCAGAATGGAAAGGATGGGAGAGACGAGATCAAAAGAACTACACTATCTGAAGCAGTGATGTTAGTAAGGGAGAAAATGAACAGCAGAAAGAAAAAAGCCAAGGAATTCAGGACATAAAGGAGGGATTTCTAGGAAATGTACTACTGTGGAGATGCTGTGGAGGGAGATGTGACAGACAGTGGCTACAACAAGATGAGAGCAGTATCTGAAAGGCATATAAGCCTAAATTAGAAGTCAAAGGTGTAGACTGCAAGTGGAAGTGGTCCGTAGTACAAAGTATAGCAAGAGGAAAATATCCAATTTACACAAAGTTCTGGTAGCAGGACATAAGCTAACATTAAAGGTGAACAAATTTTGGATCTTTCAGACAAAAACATCTGCATAAGGAGTCAGAATTGAAGTCATATAGAGCAAGTAAAGAGTATCTTTAGGTGAAGGCGAACCACCTGTATTGAAAAGCTCTCACATAAAATGTCTCTGAATTTACCTTTAAATATGTCTTAAAAACCAGCACTACCGATGTCATTGCAAATATAGTGATTTATACCAGAATCTAAGAAACCAATCCTTTTTTTGTTTGTTTGTTTGTTTTAATATCCTATGTAGCATGACATATTCTACCACTGCTGAATTTTTTTGGCTATGTAAAAAGAGTGCATATAGATAAAGGGACAATAAAACCATAATACATTTTAATAAAGATGTCTCTTACCTGCTACGTTATAGGCTTTTAAACAAAAAATATAATTTACAAACTCAGATGATATTCTAGTTAAGGAAATTAGATCAAAATTGTACAGGACAGTGCTAATAAACATCTCAAAACTAAAGAGTAAACTCTTGCAAGCAACATTGAAGGCCACTAAATATTGTTGAATGGAAACAGCTACAGAAGCAGGGTAAGAACAACAAATATGATTGTGATACCATAATCAAAATGGAATCTGATCATTTTAATATAACCCTAAAATGAATTAGATTATAAATAGTTTTTCAGTGTCAGCACCAAGCATTTACCAATTTCACAGCACTCAGCTTAGACAATAAAAACAGGGCAGTGAGAGTTAGGGTCTGCTTTACCTTGCAGCCATTCAGTGATGTTATAGTTCTGTTTAAAATCCTTACAGTAAGAGTCCGAAGTTTAACAAGATACTGTTCTTTAGCTTCATTACATTTAACTCTGAAGATATATTACCTTTATAGTAAAACCAAACCAACAAAAAAAAAAAGGAAAAAGAAAAAACCTACACACACTACTGTCCTAAAAATGCAACTGCTATGTTTTTCCTATGTTAAGCTTCTTTCTAATGGACTACCTTAGCTTTTCTTTTCACAAGGACTGAACTGGGAAACATTAGGGCTTGTATTCAACAGAAAGAGTATGAAAGCAGGATGTGTTCAACATACAGAAGGCATTTACAAAATGCTATAGACTACTGTGGTGCTTCTGAGTAACTGAAGACATTCAATTAATAACATGATAAAACTGAGCTCTGCACATCATAGGAATAACCTAAAAAAAACCCCAACAAAACCATAGCTGCAATCACCACCCTTTGGGATTTGTCAGAGATGAGTAAGCAATGGCAATTTTATCCACTACTAAAAATGCTTGCAAGTCAATAAATAGTGGTCAGTAGTACTGAAAACATTAATAGGAAGCATACTGTAGAGACCAATGCTTGTAACATTGCAGACGCGGTCTGAACATCCTCATGTTTTAGGGTTTTTCATGTCTGACTTTTGTTATTTTATACCAATCTAACACTGTCAGCTAGATTCTTGGCCTAGATATTCAGTCCCATGTAAACCATTCACTGACACACTAAGAACTGCTTTCTCTCAACACATTCAAATTTGAATACTGACTAGAAGGCATCTCAGATGCTGAGAAAGCTCAGTCTTTCTGGAGTCAACCTGCTGCCTTCTTCGCATAGTAGCTTATCCAGGAAAGAAGTCTTGAGCAACAAGCTGAATATCACACACCTAAGAATGGTCAGTTGCTCATTGTTGACCCTTTGAGAGGCAGTATGTGTTGTTTCAGCTCCCTATCAGGAGCAGTTCTGATAAAAACTTACTCAGAATCAATGGTGGAAAAGATGTTTTCTCTGAAGAGAGATCACAGGGAAAAGACTTGCTACTGTCCTATGTTATACAACCTCCTCATACTGCCAGTCATCACCTTCAAAATCCTAGTACTTGCCACTACTGATCTTGTTTTTCATTCCACTTATTTTCTGTCTCATTCTTTTGTTGGTCATAGTAAACTAAACTGCAAAGACACTCCTTACAGGGCTCAGGGACTCTTATAAATACACTGCCAACACCAACAGTTAACAGATAGCTCTTCCCTGTCAGCACACTGCTCTCTCACAGAGGGAGCACTCTTTTCACAAGGTATTGAAAATTCACTATATGCAAGTAAGTTTTTTGTGGTTTGTTTTTTTTTTTTTTTTTTTAAGAATCATGCAGTTTGAACAAAACCAGGAACTGTTGCACTTCTTTATGTCTACTAGAAGTCAATAAAGGCAGGAAAGGAACAGGCAGACTGCACTGCGAGACCTGTCCAAGAGTCAGCTGTCTGAAAATGTGTCATCCTAGTGAAATGATTTTTTGAAGTGTTCTTCTTTTGCTTTTACCATTCCAAACCAGAATAGGATGTAAAGGTAAGGAGTTCTCTCTTGCAATCTATAAAGGGCTATATGTATAGGTAGTATGATATATTAAACAATATTAGCAATAATTGATGTTTGACCTATAGCTCATAAGGTTTTGTTGTATTGTAATTGCACAAAAAATTTTATGAAGTATCAAAAGTAAGCTTCAGGTGAAAGGATAGTCAAAATAGTTTTTGCTTACAGTTTAGCTGTCATCCCTTGAAATACGATCTGGAATCTGAGCCAAACTGAATTTCCTTCTGATTACCATAAGCAATAAAGTTCCCCAGAATAAATTAGGAACTCACTGGCATGTATGTAAATTCACCACCTCAGTCATGTTCTTGTAACAACTCCCAGGGAATTCTGCAGACTCTGTTAGGGAACGTTAATCTCAGTCAGAGGAGAACCACATGGGCAGCGTAACAATTCACATGTCCGAATTTGTTCATGAGAGTTAGAAAAGCACCTTTTGACCTTGTTTATCTTGGCAAGATTATAATTTTAGTTATGGCTTATGGCTGAAACCAAAGCAGTAATAATTAGCCAGAAAATTACTTTTGGAATGAGGTCATATAAAAATTATCAGTGATGTCTGGAGTTTTAGCTGCTATGTATAATGGAAACTGGACGTAGACTAAATGTTACATAGGATATTAAAAAAGAAACATGGAAGACACACTGGCAACTGATGAACAGCTGTAAAGCCACATTCACTTTGCAACCTTTTGAAATAAAAACCTTGTAAAGTCAATTTAATTTTAATGACCAATATAGTTCGTTCTCTGCGCAGAGATTACCAATGATTCTGTATGAACAATCTCATATTACTGCTAAATTTCAAGCAAACACAAAAAAATCCTTTCCCAATACTTTGTAAAAATTTTTAAAATCTTATATATTGATATTGTAAATTCTTGTAGGATCTTTTAGATTAAGGCACCTTCCTCTCTATACCAGTCAGGCCAGAGTGCTTTTTCCTCTAACACTAGGCACTGAAATTCATCTCTTCTAAGCAGACACTTTGTGCTACCAGTGCCTCAAATAGAATATGAAGTTTGTCAGAGGACCAGCTTGCCACTGTCTTGATACTCTGCAGTGCTGAACATTGCAAAGAGTGGTCCAGGGTTTTATTAAGACTTCATAAATGGTAAAGACAGTCCCTTATTCATCACTGATTTCATAATCACCCTTAGTACAAACACCAGATAATGAACTTATTTACAATGAATTTAAATAAAAGCAACAAGATTGCAAAGCTTTCATGTTCATGGATTACTGACTGTCCCTCCATCTCTTTAAAAATAGTAATGTCTCTCAGGGAAGCCAGATGCAGTCACATTCCTCTCTGAATTCAGTGCTTGATTAAATCATAAGCAAATCATCAGACTATGATGAGCAAACCACCCTCTAGACCAAATGATGTTAAAATCATCAAAGCAATGTCAAAAATTAAAATCTCAAAGCATAGCCTGACTGAGCCTAGTATTTTCTAAACATGCATGCACTGTTGATTAATATATCTTATACAACCATAAAAAGTAGACCAAAGCGTATGACTCATTCAAGTCTGCTGGCTGAAACTGCTGGCTGATTACATTCATATTCTGGGATCATGAACAGCGTTATGGTAGCTGACTCTAACTCAGTTTTTAAGGGATAATATTACAGCCTTATTGGGTCAAGTAATGAATACTCAATAGGCAGGAATACCAAAACACAGGCACTGGCATCAAAGTGTGTAACACATATAAACATCAATCCAGATACATAAAAAGTATGTTGTCTTAACTGACAGAAGTACATAAAGGCAGTATAAAAAGCTACCCAACTGCTGGTAGAAAACACCTCTGAACAGTTTACAATGAGTTACACATACAGCTTTATGACAGCCGCCTTTCAGTTAATAGACCTTCATGAAGTTACATTAGAATAATATATATTCAGACCAAAGTTCTGTATATTTTCAATTTGCTGCAATATATAGTGAATTTCACTATAATCAAACTATAATCTCCAAAAGGAAACAATCCAGTAAAGGTTTACCATGTCTCTATTAGGAATCATACATATAAAGATCTCTGGAAAAGGAAAGAATAAAAATAAAATTTTGGCAGAACTTATGCTATAAGTAGACTGCTGGCTTATTTGTCAGGCTAGTCAGGTTTGGAACAATGTTAAGTAATAAAAGGATACCATAATCTGCACACATTATTTCATATGTATGAGATCTGAAAATAACCCCAGTAGATCGAGTCGTAGCCTACTCAAGGAATATTAGCATCGTTTTAGAGACAGACAAACCAAGGAACCCTGCAGTTCTGTGACTGCTGCAGATCCAACAAGCAAGTGCTAAGAGCAGAAATATAATGCAGGATTTCCCACACTCCTTTTCCTAAAGAGAATGGGAAAGAAGACAGAACAACTTCCAACATTTATTAAAATGCTAAACTCCGAACTACTTTTTGTTGTTTCTTTCTCTTCTCAATGCACAGAACTTTCAATCTTATTTTCAATCTTTCATTACATACTTATAATCATATTCACATAGCAAACATATATTCCTCTATCACAACTTTCCACACAGCTGCCTTTGGTCACCAGCTCTTTGATGCACTGCATCAAAGCAGTGGTTGCATGAGAAGCTTTTATCATCCAAGGCCATGTTTTGATCAGTTGGTTGGTATATCACTAGAACCTCACCACAAAAATAATAAATACATTACATTAAGTGCTGTAAATATTTGTTATTTATAATAGACATGTCTAACTTGAGGTCAATTATAGCATATTATTATTAAAGAATTATTATAGAACTCCTAATATTTTTTTCCCTATTTTCTGTATTTTTCTTTTTTAACCAAAAAACCCTACACATTTGTTCAAACAAAAAATCAAACTACATGCCTTTATTCAAGAGCAGTCCTTTACTAGGTGCTTCAGCTAAGACAGATCCATTAATATATTCAACCATCTACGTCCTACTTAGCTGTTTCCACCTCGCTGTTTCTAGTATTATCCTTCGGTTTTTATATTTAACATATTGTACAAAATCTCTTTGTGGCTTTTTTTTGTTTGTTTGGGGGTTTTTGTTTTTGTTTTGTTTTGTTTTGTTTTTTTTAGTATATGAACAATTTCTAATAGGAAGTACTTGCTTAAATCGGGCATTTAATTTTCTATAAGAATCTGATCCACAGTACCTAGGAACAAATGAGTCCTGATCTGGTTCATGCTTTTAGCTGCTTTCACAATAATAAAGTTAATTAAGGCTAATAATTCTGGTGCATGAAGCAAACCAGAAGTGGTAATAAAGGCTGGCTGCAGATACAATCTGGCAACAACTCAGTAAGGGACCATCCAATTTTTTCCTTTTAGGCTGTGTTAAACCCTGACTGTCAAGATAAATGGGTAAGCAGAGAAGCAGGCTCTCTTTCTTTGGTTTCTGTTTCTTTGCATTTTTTTTTTAAACACAAACCATGAAATTCTGGCCCCACTATGGTCAGGTGGCCAATTTACAATTCACTGGTCTTAAGACTGGAACCACAAAGCAATTCTGCACTATCTAGTGAACTCTACTTCTGTTTAGAGTCACTGAGTTGAAAAAATAGTGGTTATGAAAAGTACAGGAACCAAAGGAAAATGAAAAATATACGTAGCACTCAGTGACCTCGAAGGCCAAGACTGGATTTTCAGCATCCCCTTTGACACAGATGATCAGCCAATGCTTTGTAAGGAGGTCAGGGACAGGTTTGGTAAGACTGAATAAGAGCAAATCATCCCAAATATTCTTCCTTTCTTTTTGTGCAGCTTCATTCCAGTGCATTGCAGAGAGGAAAACCTGTGGCCTATAAGGTGACAAATGTCACTGTATTCTGTTTCCTATTATCTCGCATTCTTCCTTCTCTTTCTAAACATGACCTTTTCTATCTAAAATTTCATCTTACCATATGAGGAAGTCCTATAAAGCAGGCCAGCTGCTCCAATGTTTCTCAGCATCAGGGAGGCCAGGGCTGAAAGGCACCAAGTTTGAAAGAAGTAAGTATACTGCTGTAAAAATAAAATATATTCTAGCAGGTGTGACTTCAAACCAGGACTACAAAATGCTGTTTTCCCATGATGCTGCAGCACCATGCGAATGCACAGCTGGACTTCTTTGCTCAGCATCCTGGGAAGGCAAATGATCAATTTTCTAAAAGTCTTCCAAGTCAAGAGTCTTAACCAAAAAAAGCAA
Organism: Athene noctua; assembly: GCF_965140245.1. Classification (NCBI taxonomy): domain Eukaryota; kingdom Metazoa; phylum Chordata; class Aves; order Strigiformes; family Strigidae; genus Athene; species Athene noctua. The sequence continues at coordinate 9,075,120 of NC_134039.1, forward strand.
ACTTAAGAAACAGCAGAAATTATTTGGAAGGAAAGGAGCTGGATACAGACTAAAGAGACAGTTTTAAGAAGTCTCCCCCTTTTTCATCTGTCTATATTCCAAGAACCTGATTGCTATTTCTGATTAGGGTAGAGTAAGAATAAACCACTGGAATGAAAAAAAACGAAGAAGTGTCAGAGAGGTTTACATTCAAATTATTCACATTAAAATTATTCAATTTCCAGTACTGTTACAGACTGAATCTCATACTGCATTGAGACAGGGAGTCTAAACAATCTTAGATTGATGGTGCAAGGTCTGCACAAAAACAAGGGGAGGCGTATAGGCGATTATCTCCTAGCCCAAAGAGAAGTTTCTTGTGGTCCTTGAAGTTGTATGTTCCAGCAACAAATCATCCTAGATTCTAGCACAAACTGACCTGGTGGTTTGGCCAGGGCCCAGGGAAACAACTGAGACTGTGCAGAACAACAAGGTGAAAAGTTCATCAGCGAGGAAGAGGAGATACTTCATCTATGCGACCCTCGCCCATAAATCTGCGACCACTGAACAAGGCCAAAGGAGCTCAATACGCAGGCGCAAGGGGAGGAGACCTGATTGCCATGAGAAGCGAGGGGAGGCGGGGGTAGACTATGTATATGTATAGGCGTTCTATGAATATGCACTATTCTGTAACATATAAGCTGGACGGGAGCTGCAAACGGCGCACATGCTTGTGGTGGAGTGATCCCCCATGCGCCCAGCGCTGAATAAAACATACCTGCTTTATAACTCCAAAAGTTATAGAGTAATTTCTCCACAAATCAGCATGAAGCCAAAAGTAACTATGGCTAATTTCAGCTGGATCAATGAAAACAGTTCAATCAACTAAGTAAGAATGCTTGTTACATGTTCTTGACAGCCCAGAATATGTATTTCTCCCCTTAGACCCATTTTATCTCAATGGATGAAAAAAAACCAATTTGGGGCAAAGATAAATAAAAGTGTGCACAAATTAACTGTGCTGATTTTTTTGTTTTGCAGCATCATTCATCTTAACAGAAACGTAAAATGGCAGCTGCCCAGGTACCTTTACAGCAAGCAAAAAGCAAAGACTACATGAGAAAGTACACAGAGAATGCAGTACCACCTTTCTCAGATGCCACAATACTGGCTACAGAGAACCTACTGAATTACCTACTTAACTTTACAGCAAATGGCTATGTGTACTGGGTCTGGCTGAGGTGGAATCGGTTTTCCCCTATAGCAGCCCTCACGGTGCTGTGGTTTATGCTGGGAGCTGGCAGGGTGTTGATAGCACCCTGGTGTGGTGGCTACTGCTGAGCAGGGCTTACACAGCACCAAGGCTCTTTCCGATATTTCCCCCCTGCAGTGGGACGGGGTGGGCAAGATCTTGGGAGGGGACACAACCAGGACAGCTGACCCCAACTGACCAAAGGGATATTCCAGACCATGTGACGTCTGCCCAGTATAAAGCTGGGAGAGAGGAGGAAGGGGGTGGGGTCACCCTTGGTCCTCCGAGGCAACCACTACGCATATTATCGCCTGTTAATGGAAAGCAGAGAATAAATCTGTTTGGTTGGGGGTTTTTTTTGCTTCCATGTGTGGACCTTTGCTTCGCTTTGCTTATATTAAAACTGCTTTTGTTTTACCCGCAAGCGTTGGTCTATCTTATTTTCTTCCCCCTCTTTGCCCTGTTGAAAAAACAAGGGGAAAAGGGGGGGAAGTGATAGAGCGACTTGGTGGATACCTGGCATTTAGCCAAAGTCAAACCACCACACTATGTATGAGTATTTTTTGCAGGGCTTATGTGGTCCCATTAACACAGCAGTGAATTTCAGTCTTATGGAACAAGCTGCATGTGAGCTCACCATGTTAAAAATGTAATCATATACATATCATTTGCTACATAAAGTTGGGATTTTACTCTCCATCACTGTAAGGTACTTTTAAGATTATTAATGGGCAAACACTTGTTTATTTGATACTATGAAGTATAACCTCTTCAAAGTCTTACAACCCTCACAGGTATATATCTAAGCAGATGTTCCCTAGCTATTTACTCACAGATGGGAATAGGCTTTGAAAAACATAACCATAAAATAGGGAGACCATGAATGACAACAGAGACCAACAAAAAGACCTTTAAATAAAATTTTATCGCAATGCATTCCCAACTTTATGCCTGAATGAGCTAAGTTGCTCTACAAAAGATGCATATGCAGCTTGGTTTTAATACCATTGTGTAGAAAAAAAGTGAAAAAGATTCCCAAAGCCTGAACTATAAGGTGAAACTCATCCCTTGCCAAGGGATGGCCAAAGCCAATAGAATGAGTTGTCAAAAAATTTTCAAATCAGCAAAAGGCTTTTATTATTACATCTACCCTGTGAGACAAAGGGTGGCTGAGCAGTGACCAATATGCTTCCTGTCTACATGGCTGGGTGTAACTCACATCCAAGCAATCTATATTCTTCTTAATAAGAAATGAGCTTGGGATATCTCATACCTTGAGTACACAGGCCATATGACTGACAGCAGGATCCTGAGTATGCTCAGACTCCTTCAAACAGTTACAGAGCTGGGTGTAAGTCTGAAGTGTGCTCATGGGTGCAATATGCATGTTAGACAAATCTGGACAGAAAAATTAGTTTAAACCCATACTGGACTTAGAAATGTAGGTAGATATGACCAAAAGGCCCATGTGATGCACAGAGCTTCATGTAGCTCCTTCTGCTTTAGGGGAAACCACCTTAAGACCAGTGTGGAAGCAGTCACTTATTGTGATCAGCCGGTGTTTTAAAAGGCTTTCACAAATAGCTAATTTTTCTGCTGACAGACCAGACACAGAGCTCTAATTTTAACACATACAGCCTCAAAAACAGCTTTTAAAAATACATTTACTGACCTTAATAAAACAAGTTTTGGTTAGAATGAGTCATGCAGTCTACTGTCTTTTTTACACTCATTTATTTTACCTTTAATCACCCTGACTTCATTGAGAATGTGCTGAGGAAGGAACCATAAGAGAAAGCAGAAGATGCTCAGAGATAGACAAGGCCTGCAGCAGATTAACCAACAATGCCAGACTTTTCCACTCTGTAATGTTCCTGTATCCATAGGACATACATAGAGCAATGAAGTAACACTTAAGGCAAAAAATGAAGCTGGGGACCTTCTCAGACTTTTTTTCAAAGGAGCCTGTGGCAAATATCTTTTTGCTTGCTGCACCCCTCTCTTACTATATCAAGGCTGGACCATACTACCAAACACGAAGAAGAGAGAAAATGGGGATACAGATTCTTTTTGCAGAAACATTCTTTCCTGGTACTTCTGAATTATAGCACAGGGAGATTGTGGAAATCAGCCACATGGTCCTTTCTGTCTAGTTTATATGCTGCAGGGTTTAATTTTAATTTTTAAACATACCATCCTCAACGAAGGAAGCAGTAGCATGGGATAAAAAGCTACATCAGTACACATGGGCAAATATACTTTGCCAAAGATACAGAAGCACAGACTCCTCGATGCACAACCCTGCATAAAAACTGTGGTAGACTATGGTAGTTATCTTGGCTTCAGAAACTAGCTATTAAAACACAAATATTTGAGCTACCAAGAGAATATTTCATTAGTGATGTGTTGATAATGAATTTTAGTGAGGTCTCTTTGTTTCGCTTGGCAAGAAAGCCTAAGGCACAAAATTATCTCCTTGGTTTTGGTGAATGCATTTAATCATATGTGGCTGGACAGCTGCAAGCTGCTACTGCTAGAGAGCATGTGGTTCTGGAGATAAAATATTCTTAGCAGTGACATCTGGAGCTTTGAAGGGGATCAAAGAATAGGTGTTTTCTAAACTTCCCCTGGGTTAATGGATCTGAAGTGCAACATCATGGTTTCATATTTCTTCACTGGAAACTGAACGTGACATATCCAGATAAATATGACAAGAATAAATTCAGTTCTGCAGCAAAATGTCCTTGGCATTTTTTTGTCTTTAACTCATAGTTTGGCTCCTAGGGTGTCAGTAAAGACAGTTTGTTTCTGCTGTAATTGGGAAGATACAGGAATAAAATGCATGTTCATTCCTGTTGCAGGTGAAAATATTTGACATGGTTATGATTAATATTAATAGCAATTTAAGATTTATTAAATGAATGAAGTGGATCAAAAGGTTGAATTTTAGCAACACTTAATTTGGTGACATTTAAAGACTGACAAGGTGATTTGGTAGAATATATTATGTTTAAAATAGCAATTTAATTACAATTTTGAGAATGACGAGATTCACACTAACTGCATGGTATTCTAAATCAAAATGTATATATATGTATAAACACAAAACATACACACACACGTAAACAACACAAATATTTGGATATTCAATGAAATATATAGACATCCACATTCATGACAGCAAATGTGCATAGTTAAACACATAGGTAAAGAGGTGGATGGAAGAGGCTAGTCTATCATTAAAATGTTCTTCTTCCCGAGTTTAAAGCAAATCTCACAGCGCATTGGTATTTCTCAATAGGCAATAACTGAGATTCAAGAAGAAGTCTTACTTCACCCTGGCTTTCCCTTGGCTTTGTGGGTAGATAATCTTTAAACTTCAAGAATTTTGAGCCTGAGAGGCATCCCAGCTCAGGGGAGATGCTGGTCACAACCCACTGCGATACAGGAGAGCTCAAAGGCTCTTGTTTAGAATCACTATTTATAGGGTCTGAGATAATTGACTTTCATCAGGGTCTTTTCCATTTCAGCCCAGCTTGATGATGGAATATGCCGGTCCTTTCTACCAGTTGTGCAAGCCCAGAACTTGCTCAGTCTTGGGAGTTCTGGTATCACCCCCTTTGGGCCACAACCCAAGTACAGATATACTTGTCAGGAGATATTGATTGTTACTCTTGTTCTTAAGCAATAAGAGAGGGAGGCAGAAACCAAGTGTGCTAAGGGAGTGCCCTAACACTTTGGTCCGCTGCCTTTGTCATTGTTCTCAATTGGTTGGAGAGGAGGGAGCAGAAACCAAGTGGGCCAAGGGGTCACCTTAACACTCTGGTCTACTGTCTTTCCTAATTCATTTGACTTGACATGTAGTCCATTTTCAAGCGATGGGGAAGATCGGAGTCAGGAGCATTAAGGAAGTGACTTTATGCTCTGATTCACTACCTTGCCCTGTTCATCTTGGGTTGGCATGTGACCCGGGGGGGGAAATTGCACTAAACACCGAGCAGCCCAAGAAAGGGGTAGGGGTTGCACCACCACAGTTCCCTTTCTTTCCAGACATACAGCCAAGCAGACACTGAGTTCATCACATGCTAAAGGTAACACAGGAGTAGTTGTCTGGCCTCAAGGACAGTACCAGATGCTTCAAAGGGAGATGCAAGAAGCCTCAGATTAAACCGATAAAGAATGACTTTCTCAAAGGGGAAGTTGTTAGAGATCTCTCGAACTTTCTGTCTCATCCTGGATGAATGATAACTTTCATCCAGAAACACATGGGCTTTGTCTCTTTTAACCCCTTAGTTCTCTTTCTTAAATCTCTCAGGTGTGTCTGTGAAAATGAGCGCTTTTTTTCTCCCTAAACCACTGTTAATAAAAGAAACAACTCACAAATCCAGTAACTCTATGTTTTTGTTTTGGTTTGATTTGTTTCAATTATTCTTCATCGCTAAAATCTTTTGTTGCTGGTCGTTATTGACTGCAAATCTTGTGCCTTGTCAGTGCAACTTTCTGTTTCTTGAGACACAGTGACTCCTACAGTTCTCCAGAAGAACTGCAGCTGTGCACAGTTCAGTACCTGTGAGCAGGTATATAAAAATATAAGTACATTGGCTCAGAAGACCACGATCTCTTTTTACAAACATGGATACTGTCTTTATAATCTTTTCATGATTTAAAAATAATGAAATGTGGGAAGAAATTCTGCATTCCCTCTCAAAACCCGTGTTCTGCACTGACATAGACATCAGCTTGACTTGACTGCCTACCTGAACTAAGAACAATGTATTCAGACAGGGGAAGAGACTCAAGAATGCTGTCTGCTTGACTGCCGGTTTCTCCTGACAGAGCCATATGTTTGAGAGACATCCATTACATTCTAGTTTTGAAATTAAAGTGAGAAGAACATTTTTCCTTTTAATTGTTTATTGGTGTCCAGTTTGAAAAAAAAAAAAAAAAAAGCAAACCACCAAATTCCCGTAACTGCGGAAATATATTAAAGCTTTTGTTTCAGGAGTGAAAAAAGATATCGGTCATTCAGTGCATCCCTGAGCTCTGAAGAACTGAGCCAACACCCATGGGGCTTTGATTTTTGCTATTATTTGGTCCAAGTCAGCTTCTCTTCCATGACTGAGTAGCCCAGGGGAAGCCAAATTCTCCTCCCGTGGTTGACATCAATGGTATCAATGGAGTGATTCTTAAGTAACATCAATGACAGGGTAAATGTAAATCTTATTCAATATTAAATTCAGTAAGATAGACGGGATCCAAGATCTTTACCCTGGTTTAGTCTTCTTTCCATCAGTCAAACAATTCAGAAGGTACACAAACCACCTGTGTGACACGACTAAGATTTAATGGCTTCAGCATACTAACTGAACAAAAGTCAAAGCAAAGATTTTATTGGCCTCTTCAACTCATTCCTCTCTGAGGCTAGTTTGTAACAAAAGTTTTTAATGGCTGAGCAGCATATTTCAGTACATGTGAATAAACTTATAAGTCTCAGGTTTCTGTGTATTCTCTGTATTACTCCACCTTGCATCAGCAAATGGAAAGTCAACAGACCTTGTTCTGAGAAGGGGAGAGAAATGATGTGCAGTACAAAGCTAGCAGAAAGCTGTGAGAAAAAAGAAGGGAAGAGAAAGTTGTTCTTATAGAGTATCTGTAAATATTCTGTAGGAGTATATAAAGAATGGACTTAGCCTAAGTTGACCACTGAGGAATGAGTAACAACATGTAGTAGTTACAGTAATGGACTCTCTGTTTACTTGGCCAATTTCCACTCTCAGTTTTACAAATGTAAAGTTCGTGATATGAATGTGTGACATCGCAAGCTACCTAACAAAAATGTCCTCCCTGTGACTACTGATAGCAAGCTATGGTCCTAAGTGGTACCTTTCACCGAAAAATTCCTTGGCACGCTTTGCCATACAGCTTCAATTTATTGGCAGAAATGGAAGCACAGTTATGCAAAATAAGTTGCTCTAAAAGAAAGATTTAGTAGCAAGACCACATTTTCTTGATCAGATAGTTGAGAGTTAGGTCCTCTCTTGCTATGAACTGCCTCTGCATCAGGAGGCTTTTCCAGTCTTGACATTAAGAGCTTCTTTGGTCAGGATCATTCCTATATCAACACGCATAAATGGCTTTGAGAACAGATCTTGTTTCATGTCCTGCCAAGAGTAAGGACAGGCCAAGACTGACCCCCCCACATCTAACTGTGCAGAAGGTGCTTGTGATTTTCTGTTCCGCTAAAACCCCGTCTTACTCAGAGAATATTCAGAAACAAGCAGAACTATGATTCAAATTTTGTTTTGTTTACAGTACAAAAAGATCTATTTTAGCATTGTTTTGCCAATTATCAGGCCTAGCATAAAGGACACGGCCAGCATAAAGATAAACCAATAACCAGATGGTATTTGATACAAAAGGGTCAGTACATGGGTGAGCACTGGGGGTACAAACAAGTCAGTCACATTATACATAATTGACATCAATCCCACTGACCCCAACAACGACACCCCACGACCAACAATGGGTGGAATAAATGGTGAAATGCATCTCCCATAGAAGGGATGGGAGACAACCCAGTCAACAAGCCAAACACATCAGACCAAGGAAGCCACACACTGAATCTCTACACAGCCCACATTTACAAAAGCCAGACCTGAGTGGAGCCCAGTCCCAGGGAGGCAGGAGGTCCTTCCCCAACAGGGAACTCTGCACAGGGCACCCACCTCACACACAGACACTGCCCCTCCTGCAAGGGGTCCCAGCTTTGATCCCTCAGTGGACACCTGACCTTGGGTTACTCAATGCAGACACCTGGGGCTCCTTTACCCAATGGCTCTGTCTGCCAGGCCGGAGCACCCTGGGGGGGAGCCTAAAGGGAAACTCACCCCCCTTTGGGAAGGGCTGTGGGAATCACCCATATGTCAACCTTAACTTGGGGCTTGGGGTTGAAACCCCAGCATTTCAAGCATCCAGAAAAGGGAAAATAAGTAGGGAAACAATGTAAAATGAACACTCCAAAGCAAACACATCCAAAATATTACCACGTTCATTGACACCAGCAATAAAACATCATAGCAATACCCTTCAGCATGCCCTGAAGCTGCACGATGATGCACAATTAAATATTTAATAAATATCAGAGTTAATTTTTAAAAGTCTCGACTAACATCAAGTGAAAGCCCAAACAGGAAGAAGAAACTCTGAAAACACAGGATATGGTCCAGGAAATACTTATATTGCAAAGACATTAGAATAGTGCTCAAAGTAATTAAAGTATCACCTTCCTGCTTCTGACTTCGATGGAATTCATATGTACCTCAGATGGCAAAAGTCCCACCTGATGTGTTGGGTTACAATACCTTACAAACACAAATATAGAATCTTGAAATCAATATAGAGCTGTAAAGAATTGTGTTGTACAATAGGAATATGTCGTGGTTTAAGTCCAGAGAGGAACTGAGCAACACACAGACACTTGCTCACTCCTTTCCCCCCAGGGATGAGGAGGAGAAAATAAAACAAAAGCCTCAGGGATCAAGACAAGCGCAGGGAGAGATGAATCACCAGTTATGGTCACGAGCAAAAGACAGACTCAATTTGGGAAAAAAAACACATCAATTTAGTTTGAACACCACCACCAGCAACAATTTATCAGTCAAATCAGAGAAGGACAGTGAGAAACACAACCACATCTTAAAAACACCTTCCCCCCACCCCTCCCTTCTTCCCGGACTCAGCTTTGCTCTCGATTTATCTCCCTTCTCCCCCACAACAGTGCAGCAGGGACAGGGGATGGGGGTTGCAGTCAATTCATCACCCCTTGTTTCTGCTGCTCCTTCCTCCTCAGGGGGAGGACTCCTTGTACTCTTTCCCTGCTTCAGTGTGGGGTCCTTCTTATGGGAGACAGTCCTCCATGAACTTCTCCAACGTGAGTCCTTCCCACAGGGCTGCAGCTCTTCCTAAACTGCTCTGGTGTGGGTCCCTCCTGCAGGCTGCCGTCCTCCCAGCACCATCCTGCCCCAGCGTGGGCTGCCCTCACAGTACCAGCCTTCTTTGGGTGCAGCCCCCTGCTCCAGCGTAGGGTCCTCTATGGGCTGCAGGTGGGCATCTGCCCCACCGTTAAACTCCATGGGTGCAGGGCACAGCCTGTCCTCTCACCGCAGGCTGCAGGGGGGTCTCTGCTCCAGCACAACTCCCCCTCCTCCTTTCTTCAGCTGGCCTCAGTGTTTGCATAGCTATTTCCCTTACTCTTCTTCCTCCTCTCAGGTTCCCCTTTTTAAATATGTTATCACAGATGTGCAGCCACCATTGCTAATTGTCTCAGCCGTGGGTCTGACTTGGAGCTGGGGGAGCTTCTAGAAGCTCTTCACAGGAGCCACCTCTGTAGCCCCCTCCCCTGCTACCAAAACCCTGCCACACACAAACCCAGCATAGAATAACATTCCAAGTCCCATGAGAACTAGCCCTTAATAGAGCACTAGAGAGCTAGGTATAATAAATAACCTTGAGCTTGATTCCATTGTTAACTGTGACCTGCTCTTGTAGAAGTGCCAGTGAGTTTTCTCCCTTTCACAAATTGCTTGTATCAAAGCATACCAGTCCTTCCATACCTTTTCATCTGACTTTTGTGAGTGTTACAACTTACCTTCATAGAATATAGCCTACTCCTAAATGGAACACTAAATAGTTCCTTGCAACTAAGATGTATGCTAGAGCTGATACGGCTTTAATCTCTTAAAATTACCACTACCCAAAAGACTGAACGGTACTGAATTAAAACTAAGGTCTTCATAAGAAAATACGCTTGTCCCTTGGAAGATGGGGGAAACATTTCAATTCACTGGTCTATCTTTTGTCCAGTGAAATTGATAGCAGTACTACCAGTCTTCTGGGACTGTACGACTGTACATCAATCAGACTTTGTGACTGTAATACTCTCCTTGTGTGGGATGCATCATCAGAAGCATCCCAAAGGGGAAGGATTTATCTTTCACTAAGTTCAGTAGATGTTGAGGAGCTGTAGTCCCTTAATAGGTTAGATCTAATGAATACCTCTCACTGTGCTCCTATTGACCATGGTTATGGAGCTTGAACTAATCTCATAAACAGACTTTGGGGCTTGGAATTGTATGGGAAAGGATAAATATGACTTGAATAAGATTTTGTTAAAACATTTGATCTGTGACACAGCTGTTGAACAAGTTATCAGAATCTTTGCAGTTTTTCAAATTATATCATCATAAAGCTGCCAACTGTACAGTGCTTGCTGGTAGCATTCCAAATCTGGAAGCCCATGCCAAATACCCATCCTCAGTGAATACCTTGTTTGCTTTCCCTCTACAACTAAAAGTACTTTATGTTGAGAGACTATTTTCATGCCATACAACAACACTTCCTGTGCTCTGCCCATCTGCAGAATGTCCTGCAGAATAATTATTTACTTTTGATAGAGCAGATTCCTCACTGCTTGGATTGCAGCCCCTGGAGTGATTGACACAATTACAAATTTCCTTCCTATTCTAGGAGAAAATAGTCAGTGAAATAAGTGAAAGCTACCCCATTTGAGGGAAATCTGCAGGGAGACAGAAATTATGTACTGTGAGAAGGAGAGAGAAGGGTTATGGCTGGAGTCAAGCAAGGTTAAGGAGTGGAGGGCTGTAAGAACTGCTTATATTAACGTCTTCACATGGATGAGAGCAGCTGAATCAACTACAAGAGTCATACTGAGAGTTTTTCTAAATGATGCCAGAATAGCCCGCTCATTCATCTGTCATCCACCTGGCCCCTTCAAGGCGCACACACATCTTGGACATTAAGCAGTAGTTAACAATGAATTGCCAGTCAAGCAGACTTTTTGAAGAGACTGAAAAAATGGAGGATAAGGATCAAAATTGTTGAGCTAGGATTTTCATATCTAATCCCACAGAATCTTCCCTTCAAACTCATCCTGGTTTCTTCCACAATGACTTCAGGAACTAATGAGATGAATTCTTCCAAGCTCTGTTCACTGTAGGAAAATATTTTCAAGAATTTAAATTTTCCTCAGGCGTTTTGACAAAATTCAAGAGAAAAATTGCAGAAGAGAAATAGAAGAGTGACGAAGAGTGAGCTGCTTAGTGAATTAATGGTGGCCCACAGGATCTTTAATCTTCCTGCTCAGAATTAATTTATCTTTGGTAGTTGTTAACTGGGATTTGTACAAGATGTTGTGTCTTTTAAGGCAATTAATTTACACAAGCTTAGACATTTCAGAAGGAACCATTACAGCCTTAGTTGTCCCTTCTGTTTAGTTTCTTCAAGAGAATGCAAGCAGGAAATCTGCATTGTGATTGGGAGTGGATCTATCACTTGAGGTAGCCTGGACTGAGATAGGTATAGCTCCAAATAGGCATTGAAGATAGCTTGCAGTCCTGCAGGTTCAAGCGTAAGTGAAAATTTTACCTTGCAGTACTCTATGGCATTCTTTATAGCACTAAGGGAGACAGAAAAGACAGTCTTACTGTTAAAATTAATTTGTTCCAAAAGTAAGACTTTGTACATAAAATCTCTCCTAGTTGACTTTAAAGTCAGTAAATGGAATATATGTTCCTGATAGTTTCAGTAGGTAGTATTACTATTCCTATGAGAATAGGATTTCCTTCTTCCAGTTTCTTAAGAGTGTTAAGTGAGTAGGACCTTGACCATAATCCTATTCAGGCTGATAGAACAATTTAATGCATTTTAATGCACTGCAGACAGCATAACAGTCATCTCCAAAAAGAAAGTTGAAATGTGGAACAGATACAAAGTGGAAGTCAACTTACTGGATACAGAAAAATATATTTTACACTGTCCTGGGTGTGTGAGAGTCAATTTAGAAATTAGCATTTATTTATGTGAATATCTCTGTGTTGGCTTTTTCAGGGATAGAGTTAATTTTCTTCACAGTAGCTAGTATGGGGCTATGTTTTGTATTTGTGTTGAAAATAGTGTTGATAATACAGGGATGTTTTCCATTATTGCTGAGCAGTGATTACACAGAGTCAAGGCCTTTTCTGCTTCGCACCCCACCCCACCAGAGAGTAGGCTGCACAAGTTGTGAGGGGACACACCCTGGACAGCTGACCCCAACAGACCAAAGGGATATTCCATTTCAGATGAAGTCATGCTCAGCATATAAAGCTGGGGAAAGAAGGAAGAGGGTACATTTGGAGTGATGGCATTTGTCTTCCCAAGTAACTGTTATGCATGATGGAGCCCTGCTTGCCTGGAGAGGGCTGAACACCTGTCTGCCAATGGGAAGTAATGAATGAATTCCTTATTTTGCTTTGCTTGTGCACATGGCTTTTGCTTTACCTGTAAAACTGTCCTATCTCAGCCCATGAGTTTTCTCACTTTTACAATTCTCTCCCACATCCTGCTGTGGGGGGAGTGAGTGAGCAGTTATGTGGTGCTTAGTTGCTGGCTAGAGTTAAACCACAACAATCTCAAATTAAAGAAATATTTAAGACTCTTTGGCTTTAAGATTCCCCTAATGAACTCACACAGAGTAGCTTGAGGTTGGAAGGAACATCTGGGGATTGTCTAGGCTGAAGTCTGCTCTTGAATCATTGCTAGAGCAGCTTGCTCACTGTTCAGTCAGGTTTTGAGTATCTCCAGAGATATTTGATATCCAAAGATATTCAGGGACTACAAACATAGCTGGGCAACCTGTTCTTGTGTTTGAGTACCCTTACAGTAAAAAAGAGGGAATTTACATTTAAACAGAATTTTCTGTAATTGAATTTATTCCTGTTACACAACTGAGAATAGTCTGACTCCATTTTCTTCATTCAGACATACATACTTATGAATTAGATCTTTCCTGGACCTTATCTTTTTAAGGCTAAACAAACCCAGATCTCTCAGCCTCTCCTTGTATGAAGGATGCTCCAGTCCCTTAATCATTTTTGTGGCCTTTTCCTGGAAGTGCCCCAGCATGGAATTACTCCATGTAGTTATTGTGCTGGGGAGTTCAGAATTGAACATGTATCCCAGATGTGATCCCACCAGTGCTGAGTAGAGGGTAATAACTTCCTTGATCTTCTGATAACACTTTTCTTAGTGCAGTCCCAGATGGTGTTGGTCTTTGCTGCTAGGGCACATTGCTGGCTCATCTTCAACTTTTCCATGAGGACTTCTACATCCCTTTCTTTGCAAAGCTGCTTTTCAGCTGGTTCTTCCCCAGCATGTACTGGTACTTGAGGTTATTTTTTCCCCAGGTACAAGTCATTGCATTTCTCTTTATTGAGCTTCATGAGGTTTCTCACTGCCTATTTCTTCATCCTGTCAAGGTCCCTCAGACTGGTGGCACAACCAATGGGTTTATCAACCAGTCCGCCCAATTTTGTGTCATCAAAACTGCTGAGAGTACACTCTGTCCCGCTGTCCAAGTAATTAAATGTTTAAAATGTTAAACTCTATTGTTCTTAGTATCAGCCTCTGAAGTACACCTCTAGCAACTGACTGTCCTCCAGCTGGACTTTACGCTGCTGATCAGAACTCTTTGAGACCAGCAGTTCAGCCATTTTTGAGTCCCTACACCCACACTTCTTGAGATAGATGTTATAAAGTATGAGCTTGCAGTGTGACAAAACTGGAAGGGAAACAGGGACAAAGTGAACAGTATTCTTGGATTTAGCAAGCCAAGGGGGAAAAAGACCATGTAAGACAGCTGAAAATGATTCCCATTAGTGTTAGTGGCTAGGTGGCAGATGAAACATACAGAGACATTACTGAAGCAGTAGTTTAAGAGATTTGAAAATGCATTAAATGAGGCATTAGAGAAAGACAGAATGAGAAGACTTGCAAAGTGCAAAGATTCACACAAATGATGAAGCAGACATTTCTTTTGAACTCTGCTCTCTGTGATTATTTCATTACAAGGACTGGCTATGTTTAGTGTCACTTGCTATTAAGATCAAGAAAAAAGTGTGTTAAGGAGATGGAGACTAGAGAAATGGAAAAAAACATAGGAAGTGGAGTAAGGTAAGGAAAAGACTGTAAGAAAAACCAGGCTTAAAACAAGTGTTAGTGATAGTGAACTGGAAATGTCTTCTGGAATACATTTTGATCTGACAGAGCTACTGAAAGAGGAGAGGGACAACAAAAAAGCTAAGCTTCACAGGCTTAACTTACCACCTCCCCAAGGTAGGGGACAAGCTAACTACAAACTCCATGCCCACAGGAGTATAGGAACCTTGGACATGATCAGTTACCTCAATATAAGTGTCTAGTTCTACTTGAGACTGTTTTGTCAATTATTAGGCCTAGCATAAAGGACACGGCCAGCATAAAGATAAACCAATAACCAGATGGTATTTGATACAAAAGGGTCAGTACATGGGTGAGCACTGGGGGTACAAACAAGTCAGTCACATTATACATAATCAACATCAATCCCACTGACCCCAACAACAACACCCCACGACCAACAATGGGTGGAATAAATGGTGAAATGCATCTCCCATAGAAGGGATGGGAGACAACCCAGTCAACAAGCCAAACACATCAGACCAAGGAAGCCACACACTGAATCTCTACACAGCCCACATTTACAAAAGCCAGACCTGAGTGGAGCCCAGTCCCAGGGAGGCAGGAGGTCCTTCCCCAACAGGGAACTCTGCACAGGGCACCCACCTCACACACAGACACTGCCCCTCCTGCAAGGGGTCCCAGCTTTGATCCCTCAGTGGGACACCTGACCGTGGGTTACTCACTGCAGACACCTGGGGCTCCTTTACCCAATGGCTCTGTCTGCCAGGCCGGAGCACCCTGGGGGGAAGCCTAAAGGGAAACTCACCCCCCTTTGGGAAGGGCTGTGGGAATCACCCAGATGTCAGCCTTAACTTGGGGCTTGGGGTTGAAACCCCAGCATTTCAGAGGCACTCAGGATGTCTGCACACAGCTGGCAAATACAACAAGAAACTATGAACGAACTTTGCAGTATTGGACTGACACCAGCATCAGATGTTAGGCAATTGAATCAGTCTTCAGTTCCATAGTCTGGGAGACGGGAGCTCCATTTTTTTAGGAATGGAATATCCCTAGTGTGCTATGGATGCACTTGAATAAGCCTAGAGCTCCTGCCATACTGCACACAACAGAACTACTCAACGAGAAGTTTTTCCCATGGGCCTGTAGGATGATTCTGATGCAGAAGACATCCTCATATCATATTGACAACCTTTCTGCACAATTATCTGTCTTGAGCCTGAGTTCACAGATGGCATGTTCTAAAGAGTGACATCCTTAAACTTTCTTCTGAAACCCATTTTTCTTCATGTAAAACCAATAATTCAGAATTCTTTAGGCTAGAAACCTAACTCCTTCACTCAAGGGAGATCAGTAGTTACAATCTTGATTCTGTCACATGGTGGACTTTGATATTGAAGAAGCAGCTGAGGTCTTCCACCATTTCCCTGACCTGTATTTTCTAGCCACTGCCTTCTTTCTACTCACCTCCATGTTTGTAGGAAAAATCTGCAAATGTATTTATACATGTCTAGGCAAATGTCATGCCTTATCCCATAGCTCTGCCTTCACCCCTTGTGTTCATGTCACTTAAAGAGTTTGAAGATTATGTATCAATGTAGTTCACTGACAACAAGATCATAGCAGGGTTATGATTGTTAACTGGTGTGAATACTGTAAGAAACATGTTTTTGGAAGATTCACTGTAAATCAGCAGATATATAACATAATCTCTGAAGAGACTAGCAGAGGAGATGATCAGATATATAATAATTTACAGGGCTGTGTAACTGACGAATACAGACAAGTTTTTACACGAAGCTTGTCAGCCATATATCCTTTTAGTTAATAAAACAAATGTAGCTACTTTTAATTTATCCTGCACAACTGGACCATGAGTAAGATAGTGTGATTTTCTGGCCTGCAGAAGAAGAGATAGGACAGAACAAGAAGAACCCTCACAGCTTTGTGCTAGATAGTGAGCCTTGTAATTCTGAGTGGATGTGCTAAATTAAAAAATGTTTTGATGATAGAAATAGTTGACCTTATAATGATATTTTTGCATAGCATGATGTGCAAGTAGAACAGATAAGCAAAAATATAAATCCACTGTCTTTAGCGCAGTTTAATGTTTGCCTGAATTTTTGCCTGCTGGCCAACAGTACTGTAGAATTAAAACCAGTTAATGAGATTGCTTTAAAGTTAAAAAGAGCTATTCTGGTAAGTGAACAGCTGTTTCTAGTAATTTTTAAGTCAAGGAGTGACAAAAATATCTGTCTTGCCTACACAGATAATCTTCAGCAACCTGCAAAATATCATTGTTCTTCATTGTCAAAATACATTTGCAAACAGCTATTGCAGTTAGTTCTCAATTGGTGAATATGTATTCTAAGTGTGGTGAATTGGAAAATAATTGTCTAATTACTAATTAAAGGAATACATTGCAATGTTTCCATGATACAGAACATTAGAAAAAAATTTGGTACTGATGTCTCTCTCCCTTGATATAGTGAGTTGATGATGATGACAAGTCCACACTCCAGACATCACTGGCATGTCTAAGTTTGAATAATGACAATGTTGTCATGGTGTCTGAAGTTTTACCACTGCTAGGAGAGATTTAAAGTCATTCCTTTGCTCCTGAAAACTGAAGGTACATACACACATGGACTACTTCTCTGACAAAAAAACCCTATTTTTGTTTGGGCTTCTCAGACCTGTGTGGTATATGAGTTCATATGACCAAAACAAGATGTACAAGAGATGGCATCATTCATCATTTTCAGTCCCTGCACTGAAGTATGATAGGTTACAAAACCAAATGTATTCCCTAGCAAATAATATTTCAGCAAGACTATCGTACACTTTACTGACAAACACATCTTTTACAGTGACAGAATTCTCTTGGGAACAGTCTTCTCATAAGTAAGATGTTTCTCTCCATTAACATTTTAAGACAGAATTACTTCAGTTCCTAATTCCATGGCATTGGTTTGCAGGACAAAGCTTGTTTGGAAGTCAAGGCTTCACTAAACAGTATAGCTATAATAGCTATTGTTTGAGAGATTCAAGACTTCACCCATGATATCTTGAGTGCAGCCAGGTCAGTGTCTGTGTAACATACTCCCAAACATGTCTTGTTAACATGAGCTAAGACATTCTGTACATACACCAACATAAGGTGTTTGATCATGAATTGCTTGGCTGTTTAACAAAGAAACTACCTTAGTAAGATGTGGACCCTAATGTTGTAAAGTTTTAGTACTGGTTAGCTTTTTAAATTGTTCTTTCAGCATCCTATCCATTCATTCAACCAAGCCATTATCTTGAGGATGGTAAACAATGTGGAATATCCATCTCTAGTCCTGGGCCCAGTCTTGGACATTAATGTGTTCCTTGGTCACTTTGTATTTGGTGAGGAGGTCTATACTGATTGACGAGTTGTTCTAACGCTTCAGTTGTGCTATGTTGATTAGCACACTTGATGGTGTTTAACAAAGAGCAGTGAACACATATTGCTGCACTCTCAAGGAAAGTGGGCCCATATAATCAATCTGCCAGGTATTCAAGGCCCATTGACTGCCCTTTATCCTTCCCCATGGCATATATAATGCCCTTAAGTGTAGCTGTGTACAAGTAGTACAATTACGTGCACGTTTTAGAAATATTTAGTGACAAAGGAGTTTGATTTTGAACAACTCCCCACGTGTGCACAGTGTGAGCTAATCGATGTCCACAAGGTATATGTGTGCTTATAGCCTGGGCATGTGCTTCAGTAGAGGTCATCTTATCTACTTCTCTATCATTTTGTGACTCAACGGAATCATTGTTTTGATGAGTTGAGACATGCCTTACTTTTAAAGGATGGCTTTGCACATATTGCCAGATTTGCTGCCATATATCTGCTCCCCCTATATAGGGTATCTTTGTATATGCCAGTCTTCTTGGGCCCAGCGTGGTAACCACATTGTGAGACTTTTGTATACAATCCAACTGTCAGTGTATAAATAGCGTGTGTTCCTTCCCAGGATAGCAAGAGATGCTGCAATCAATTCAGACCACTGACTATATGCCGGTAGACTAGTTTGCCATAATATAATTCCTGGTAATGCAGCATATGCAACTGCTCTGCACTGTCTTTGTCCAGTTTCTGCATATGTTGCAACTTCCCTCAGTAAACCAGGCATCTTGTGCTCTTCTATTAAGTCGTCATAAGGGAGAGCCTCCTCCACAGGAGATGGAGGGGCATGTCCAAGGGGGAGAGTTTCCCCCTACTGTGGGTATGTGATTAGATGACGCGGTTCCTATAAGAGTGCCATGTAGAGTGGTTACATGTGGTTTTCCTGTTAGAAATCATTGCTGTAAATAGAGTTTCCATTTCCAATGTGTGGCCGCCTGAGCTATCCCAGCATGGGCCCTCACAGAATCATCAGTAACCCAGCCAAGAATAAGTATGGGTGCGTGTACAGTGACATTATCTTGGCCTGAGATTCTATCAGTTTCTGTAGTTCCCAGACTACAGTTAAAACTTGCTTCTCCATTAGGGTATAATGTATGGCCAAGCCTTGTAATACCTTGGACAAAAATCCTACAGGTTCTTTCTGATTGTTCAGCCCAATCAACTGCCACAATCCCCACCAGACTGTATCATCTAGAACTGTTACTTCTAATTCAAAGGGGTATCCTTGCCTAGGAGTATATAATTGCACATGCTCAGACAAAAACTTCTTGCAGTCATCAAAGGCTTCCTGTTGTTGCCTGGTCCACTGCCAAAAAACCTTCTTAATTAATCTCTTCAGAGGGTGCATTAATTCCGCCAGATGTGGGGTAAAAGTTCCCCAATACCCCAAAAGACACAAAAAAGTTTGTTTTACTGTGATTAGCAGATGAAATTGCTGGACTCTTTGCTGTACCTTATTTTGTATTTCTCTAATCTGTCCATACCAAACTATTCCCAAAGGTTGTACGGTAGTACTAGGGCCCTGTATTTTCTTTGGATAAATCACCCAGCCTCAGTCCTGTAAATGTGCTTTCAGCGATTCAATCGCTGCTTCAACTTCTGTTGTGATTCTGACATATTCAGTAAATCATCTATATAATGGTAAACAGCCACGGTACCAGGCCATAGTGCCACATCAGCTGCTATCATCTGGTGGCAAAACGAGGGGCTGTGTTTGTATCCCTGGGGCAAGACTTGGAAATTATATCGCTTTTGTTGCCCGATAAAGGCAAACCAGTCTTGGTTTTCTGAAGCAATAGATACTGAAAAGAAAGCATTAGCAAGGTCTGTCACCACCTTCCAGGGCTGTACATTTTTGCTGATTTTTTTTCGATAAGAGTAACCATGTCTGGTACCGTAACTGCAAGTGGGAGATGACTTTGTTCAGTTCTCTGTAACCTACAGTCGTTCACCAAGTGCCGTCTGGTTTATGAACAGGCCAAATAGTATTATCAAAAGTAGTCATAGTTGCCCTAACAATTCCCACTTGTTGAAGGGCCTGAATAGTTTGAGTGATTTTGGCCTCCCCCCTGGAATATGATATTGTTTTGCAGTTACCACTTTGGCAGGCGAGGGCAGCACAACAGGATCCTGCTTCAGGAATCCTCACAAGACGGTTATAGATCAAACAGTAAAACCTGCTTGTGAAATCCCAAAGCAGAAATGACCATTTAAAGTTTCAAATATTCCTCCTGCCAATGGATACACACCCAAGATACGTTCTTTAATTGGGGTTAGGGTCAGGGTCAGGTTTAGGATTAGCATTAGGGTTAGGGGATAGAATTAGGGTTAGGTTTAGGGCTAGGGTTAGGGTTGGTTACGGCTAGGGTTATTTTTAGTTTTAGGGATTATGGTTAGTGTTAGTGTTAAAATTAGGTTTAGGTTTAGGGCTATGATTAGGATTAGGTTTAGGTTTAGGCTGAGTAACAGCCAAGAAGTCAGCCAAATAAGGCACTATTGTATTTACTTTACTAAATGATCAGTTCAGCAATTATTATTGAACGTGTTTATTTGTGCATTAATTTCAGGCTAATTCCAATCAGAAACTCCTCTGTGACTTGCTATAAAAAGACATAATTTCATTAGTTTACTTTTTAGTTTATAATTTCATTTTGAAACAGCTTTTAGCAGGCTGCCTTTTTATTGGCCACCTTTTTATGTGTTTTGAAATGATTTTAGTGCAGCTTCTATCAGATTTGCTGTATTGCCATCCCTATAAGCAAATCAATATGTTTTTATGTCCAGCAATAGTAATAATTTATTAATTTTTAATAATTTTAATGCAGTAAAGTAGAAAGAAGTAGAAGGAGGATTTTATTTTGATTGGTTGTGTTTTGATTGACTTCTGTTAACATTTATCTGTAAATAAGACACACACACAAAATACATGTATGTATGTGTATGTGTAGCATCTCTATCTTCCTGAACATACTGTTTTTTGAAAGAAAAGCCTGTTCTTTTTTGCTTTTTTCTAGAATCCACATCCAATTCAGTAAATTGTGCAGTACTGTCACCATGTGCTAGGCATGGGTGTATGCTGTCATGGCAGTGGCTGGTCTTGCTGCGTCTCTGGATGTGTGCCTGCAGCAACCCCCTGTGACGGAGCATGACTGCTCGAGGGATGATAGGTGTGCACGTATGCAGCCTCCTCTCACACCCCAGAAATAGAGATCTGCACTTGTCATGTGAGGGAGGAGGGATGTCCAGCAAGGGGAGCAGGAGTTGGCTGGAGGGGAGGCAGGGGAATGGGTACCAGCCTGCTGTGAGGTGCTTGTCCCTTGAAGATGCTGAGGCCCGTGGTGATGGGCTCTTCTGGGCCTTGCTGCCAAGCCTCCTTGTGATTTTGTGCTAAAATGTCACGAGATGAGACAGAAATAGCACAGGCTTTCCTGGCAGAAGCATGAGCTGCCACACATCGAGTGGGCAGGATTCATCAGTGCTGGGGCTGCTGCTCCTCGCTGGCTCTGTGCGGGGAGGGTGCGGTGCTGTGCAAGAGGCAGGCGTGGACGGCTTCGTGTTCAGTCCAGAGCATCTTGTGTTTCAGCCAAGAGTTTTCGTGTGAAGAGCCTCGTTGTTTCACATACTTCCATTTTAGAACAAATCATAAAACAGCTCTTGGAGAACACAGTCATACACATCATAAAGTACAGTAAAATAATAGTTGACAACCACGAGATGAGTTTTTTTGCTTATTCTCTTCTTCTGTGTAGGTGTCATGGTGTTAGATCGTAGTGGAAAACATGTGATTATATTTCACAGTCACGCAGCAATGTAAAATCTGAATCAATCATAACTTTTTAATAATGAAAAATCAGTAGATTATTTTCTGAAAGGAATTTATGGTATTTTTGATCTATATTGTAGAAAAGAAACTTTATTTTTTCTTAGCTTGAGTTTAATCTGTTCTTTTCATAAGCACAGGACTTCCTTTTATATGCAGTCAGTCTCACTGTTATCTGAGTATATATTTCCATGGTGGTCATTACTGTTAAAAGTAATTTAGCACACTTTAAAGAAGGTACTGTGTAGGTTTCAGTATCTGTAATAATATTGTTCAGCCAGCAAGAGGCCATTTTGTGCTTATTAACAAACAAAAACTCAACAGCCAAGGTTGAATGGCCATCTCCCACTCATCCCAGGACTCAGAAACAAGGAAGGGGTCGGTCAGTGTCTTCCTCCCTTTCTCTTGCCAGCAGCACACTACAGGAGATGCAGAGGTGTAAAGAGCCATAGGGCTTTTGCTTTCCATTTTCTCTGCTTCTAATGTTTGTTTCATATGAATCTTATACTGCTGAAATCTCTGTTGCTAAGAATTGGTTTTGCCTATTCTATTTTTTTTTTAAATGCAAAATACAGCATTGAATCTGCTGACTTCTGTAGTGTGTGGAGCTGAGATGAGCCCCCGAATGAGAGCGGGAAAGGGGTTTGGTGCATCGACAGCATCTGAGCAGATCAACATATTACTGCACAACCACAAAGCTATGCCACCCTCGTCGTTAGTATTGTTACACCCCTGGGCAGGGCAGCTCCAACCCTGACACAGACCAACACCACAAATAATGTGACTGTGAGGTTAATATGGGTTGGTGTGTTGGTGACTGGCAGCAGTCTGTCTTGTAGGTGATGAAGAGCAACCTGCTGAATGTAGCAGCATCTTGGTTAGATGATGTGCTCCTGATGAGGATGGATTCAGGACCCTGAAAAAGTCAAGAGGCAAAAGCAGTGGGTGGGGTGTGGCCAGCAGAGGGGATATAATGTCAGGGTTGTGGGGAGTCCTGTTTAGGCTTCATTAACTCTGGGGACAGGTGGTGAGCCTGGGGTTTGTCCCACAGGATGTGAATGTTGTGTCCTGTGGCTGTGTCCTAGTGTAATTTATGTTGCCTGTGTTCTGTCTTGTATATGGTGCCTTCCACAGGTCTCTGTTCTGCCCTGTGGGCTCTCTGCACTTGGCATGCAGCTTGGTACAGGTGTCTGTAGGGTCTCTAACACCTCAGTGCTTCAGCACAGCACCTGTCGAGTGCCTGTCTTGTGACTGGAGCTTAAAGCATATCTTCCATCACAGATGTTTCTGGAGGGTTGCCTTTGAGGACGTGATTTGTGCTGGACTGGCAACTCTGCTCTTGAAAGTTCTGTGTCCATAGAGATCCCCTTTAGCATTTCATCCCTGTGTCCTTAGGGGCTCCGGTCTTAAAGCCTGGCTTCTCACACATCCATTGTTCTGGTTTGGTATTGCATTGCAGCACTTGGTATAGGTTTTGACTACAATCTGAAAGTGCCTTGCTTTGAGGTGCTTGGTGTTGTCCAGCAACGCAGTGCTTGGTGCTTGGTGCTGTATTGTGGTTTGTCTGTGATCTAAGAGTGTTGCATTGTATGGCATTACATTTGCACATGCACTGAGCAGCTCTAAGTTTGTGCCTGTATTGTCTGGCCTTGCAGAGCCAGAGTAGAGGGCTAAGGTGACTTTTGGGTCTCTGCATGTGAGTGGGAGTTGGGCATATCACAACTCACTTGTGAGGTAGCATGAGGTAAGACAGTAAATCAGCAGTAGTTTTCATATTGTTTTTGCAGGCATCTTGTGGCAAGCCCCCAAAAATGGTTGAGGCATCAAGGTCTGAGGAGCAGCAGAACAGGCCTTGGAGCAGTTGGTCACTTTAGGGGGGGGGGCAGATCAGTCATTACTGCTCTGGATTTTCAAGTGCCATGGAGGACTGTGGCTGTGACGTGTTATTTTTGGAGTTGGGGCAGAGCAGGTGAGTGGAGCTGTACAGGGCTGCTCTCTCATGGATGAATTGTGTATTGAACAGCTTTGTGTTTTGTTTGGTGCAGGTAGCAGAGTGGCATGAGGTCATTAAGGGACTCTTGCATTTTGGTGATATGGCCACTATTGAGGATAGCCATTGAGCATGGACCATGACCCGTGGCACCATGAAAGCTAAGTAGCAGGGCAAAAGCCTGGTGGGGGTGGAGACCCTGTGTGTCCAAACGTTGGCATAATGGGAAGGTTTGTCTGTGGGAAGTCAGCCTCATGCAGATACAGGGAGTGAACATCTTGTGCCATTCCATGCCCTGGCAAAGCAGCTCTGAGATGAGTGGCTAGAGTTGTGCATAGTGTGTGTTCATACATGTTCCTTAGTTATCTGATGTGTTGATGTTTGTCTTGGCCTTCGTGCTTGAGCAGCCTCAGGCATACTCACATCCTACTGCATTCGCAGTAGCCATCTGTTGCATCTCTGCAGCCTCCAGTTACCAGCACAGCGCCAATTCTGACCTGTTTAGCAGTGTGACATAGAAGTGCAATGCTGCCCGTCTGGTTTAGCATTGTAGGTGCATTTCGCCAGTCTTTCTTGCAGCTCTTGCTTGTGCTTAGCCATGAGGTCGTTTCAATGACTCTCTGGAGAGTTCTTCCAGGGTTTTTTTCCCTGTGTCATCATAGTCAAGTCTTTTGCAGCATTTTGTCTCCATTGGTCGCTGTGGTTTTATCACCCATCTTTCGTACTGAGCTTTGGCATTCTCGCACGACAGGCCACACCAGAGCGTCTGTCACGCGGCCTTGGCATTGTTGTGCGTACTGTCAGGCTGTGCCTTCTGGTCTGGGATTAACTCTACCCTGTGTGGTATTCTTGCATCCTTAGGTCATGTTTGTAGAGCATGTACATGTGCATGTTTGAGGTGGAGCTATTTTGTGTAGAAATTCTGGTTGAGGTTGGAATAGTCCAAGCATGGGGCGGTAATCTGCTGATGAGCATGGCCTGTTTGGGTGGAGGTTGTATAGGCTGGTTTTAAACATAGCCAGTAGCTATTGGCAAGAATGTTCTAGAGTCCCTTCTTTTGTCTTTTGCAGGTGCCAGAGGGCCATTTGGATCCTGGGAGCAAATCCTTCTGTGAGATTTGCTGGAGCGTACAAATGGAAGCAAAGAAGGAGCAGGAGCAGTGCACAGAGGGAAACATATTCCCCTGCTTCCAGTTACAAAGGCTGATGCTGTAGAATCGCGTGGAGTGGTGGTGATGTTTTGAGGCGCACAGTGATGCTGTTCCGAGGACAGTTATAGAATTGGGGTGATCTGCCACTCTGGCAGGTGGGTGGTGAAATGGATATGTTTTGAATGAGGGGTGGGTTGAGTGGGTGCTGAATGAGTGTTAGTGTTGGAATGCATCTATCCTTGTATGGGTGGCTTTCTTTTATTTCAGGTTGTATTGAGATAATGTTTCTTTTCAAAAGAATTTAAAAAAAACCCACAAACTGGGGGATTTTTTTTCTCCCTGAGTTTATTTTCACCTGGTCCTGGCTGCTCTGAGGTGATGTTCATGGCCAGTGTTTGGGTCGTGGTCGGGCTCAGGCCAGGGTTTTTGCAGGCAGGGTGATGTTAGAGGCCCCTGGTAAGGGTGTTCCTGGGGAGCACCACAGACATGGGGTGATGGCGTGTTGTGGCAGTCAGGTGGCAGGAGGGATGAGGTGAGAGTGTGGGTGGGTTTGTGTGGTAGCTGAGCCAGTGGTGTGTTTAGAATGTGTCTGACTGTGTACAATTGTTTTTTGTTTTGATTTTTTGTTGCAGGTTATATGTGGAGTTGAGGTTTTTGGCTATTTGGAAATTCCTGGCTGCTCTGCATGGCAATGATCATCGCCAGTGTTTGGGTGCATGTTGGGCTTGGGCCAGGGTTTCTGAAGGGTACCTTGTGTCCTCGTGTCCCCATGTCCTCCGCATCCCTGTCCCCTTGCATCCCTCTGTCCCCATTCACCCCACACATCCCTGCCACCCCCCCATGTTCCTGTTCCTCGCTGTGTTTCTGTCTCCTTGTGTCCCTGTTCCCACCACGTGTCCCTGTCCCACCATGTGTCCCCATGTCCCCACTTGTCTCTGTCCCCCCATCTCCGTGCCACCCCATCCCCAACCCCACTATGTCCTCCCCATGACACTGCCCCCCCACATCCCTGTCCCCCTGCACATCCCACTCCCCTCCAATCCATGTTGTCCCCCGGGGGCCCTGTCCCCTGTCCCCCCGCCCCGCATCCCCCATGTCCCCCCTCCCAACAGGAGCAGTGGAACTCGGTGTGTCCTGCCCCCGCACCGTGTCAACTTTCGGCCAGCACCCTGCCCCGGGGATGGCCCCGCAGAGAGGGGAGGGGACACGGGGGCAATGGACAGGGATGGGAGGGGGAGAGGGGAGGGGGGGACGGGAAAGGAAGGGGGAATGTAGCGGGACAGGGATGGGGGGACGCAGGGACAGGGACATGGAAACGGGGTGGGGACAGACGGGATGGGGGTTAGGAGGGGGACAGGGATCGGGACAGGGGGACAGGGACTGGGAGGGACATGGGGACAAGGGTGGGGACAGGGGCATGAGGGGGTCGTGGGGCGACAGGGATGCAGACATTGGGGACAGGGGGGACAGGAGGATGGGGATGGAGGGAGACATTAGGAACGGGGGGAACATGGGGGACAAGGACTGCGGGGGGACAGGATGGGGAGGACGGGTAGGGCGGGGGGACATCCCAGTTCCCAGAGTCAGGGTAGCCGAGGGGGGGTGATCGATGGGGGGCTCTCCCCAAGGGTCTCACTCGGGGTGTCCCGTCCACCCCATTTCCTCACAGGCTCCTGACAGCTACCAACCTCCGGAGGCCCCGGGGCCGGGAGGGTTGATGGGGGGTTACCGCTCCCCATGGCCCACCCAACCTCCCCTGCTGCTCCCCCCACCGTCACCCCCTCCCCTGGCTGAAGGACGCAGCAGGGGGACACACACCCCTTGGACGACATCCTTTTGGGGGGGGGGGAACACCCACCCACGGAGGGGGCTAGTCCCCCGTTGGGGGGATCCAAGGGATCCTACCTGGACCCCAACACAACCAGCATGACGGGAGGGAACAGAGCCCATTTGAGGGGGTCCCGTCCCGTCTTCCCCCGCCCCCCCCCCCCCCCCCCGTTTTCTGCTGCTCTTACTCCGAGAAGGAGGAAGAGGAGGAGGAGGAGGAAGTTCACCACGAATACCACCACCCCCACCCCACCGCCGATTTTTGGCTGGGGACCCCTCCCCAGCCACTCCTTCCCCCTCCGATACTTCAGGAATTTGTCCCACCCCCTTCCCCCAGCCCCCGAGTTTTTTGGGGGCCGTCTATCCAGAGAGTGCCTCCCCCCCCGGCCCCTCCCCTGCCCTGGCCTCCTCCTCACCACCACCCCTTCCTTCACCCCCCATCTCCTTTTCGATTTCGGGGCTCCCCCCTTGGACGATCAATTCGAGGAACCCCCCGAATTTGTGAAAATTTATCGGACGGTTTGGCCAATATTATGAAAATGTTGGACGAATCCAGCGGCAAGAGGAGGGGAGGGCGGGGTCACCATTTTGCTCCCCCCTCCCCTCCAACCTCCTCCTCCGGTCCCTCTGCTCCTTCCCAGCCTCCCCCCCCCCCCTCGCTCGCCCCAAGGTGCCGCCTTCTGGGGGTCCCCCAGGTCAGGATTTCCCCAACCTCCCCCCCAGCTTTATCCCTTCGACAAACAGGATGAACCCCAAACCGCCGGATTTTTGAAATCTTTAGCGGCCGCTTTAGAAGGACAAAAAAACGGGGAGGCAAAAAAAGGGGATCCCCAAAACTTCTCCATCCCCACCGCCGACCCTCCAACTTGCTATCCCCCCCCGCCCCCGTCCAAAATTTACCGGTGCGAGATCTCCCCCACCCCCGAATGGGAGGTGTTGGAGATGAGCCGCGTCTGTGAGACCTTGGCAAAGCAAGGGGGGGTGTCACCTTCCCCCCCGCCGCCCCCCCCCCTCCACCAACAACCCCTAAATTAAGGGGCAACGATACCGAAGACCCTCCCCTTGTCACTGTGACCTTTGCTGTGCGTCCCGCTGCCCTCCCACCCCCCCGGCATCACCATCGAAAAGGGCGTAATCGCTGTGTTCAATTGTTGGGGTTCATATGGGGATGGAAAGGGGGGGGGGTGTTGGGAGGGGTTGGGGGTGTTGGAGGGGTTTTGGGGGTGTTTACACGGTTGGAGGTTCATATGGATATGGGAAGGGGGGGGTTGAGAGGGTGTGTGGGGGGTGTGTGTGTTTTATAGGGGTTGGAAGGAGGTTTGGGGCGCGTATGGGGATGGGGTGGCATGGGGGGGATTTGGAGGGTTTATCAGGAATTGTGGGGGTTGCAAGGAGGCTTGGGGTTCACGTAGGGATGGGGATGGGGATTTGAGTGCGTGGGGGGCTTGGAAGGGGGTTTGTGATTCATATGAGGCTGGGGGCGTTGGTGTTTTACAGGGATTTGGGGGGTTGCAGGGGGGTTGGGGGGTTACATGGGTGTTTGGGGTTCATATGGGGATGGGGGTTTGGGAAGTTTGGAAGGCAGTTGGGGGGTTTGGGGGTGGTTGGATTTATATGAGGATGGGGAGGTGATGGTTTGGGGTCTGGGGGGTTACATGAGGGTTTGGGGGGGTTCTACAGGGATCTGGGGTTCCTATAGGGCTGGGGGTTGGATGGAGTATAGGGGCTCATACAGGGATGTAGGGACTTGCCTGGGGGCTTATAAAGGGACGTGAAGTGTCATACAGGGACATGGAGGCTCTGTTGGGAGGGGGGGCTCTATGGGGACATGGGGGCTCTGTAGGGACATGGGGGCTCGAATGGGAACATGGGGGCCCTGCACAGGGCTTTTATCCCCCGCACTGGGCTCGACTCAGCTGAGTCAGTCGAGACTTCTCACTCAGGATGTGCTACAGGTTTTTTTGTTTTTATTTTCTGTGCTACAGCAGAGTTTTATGTCCTCACCGTCATGTCCTACGACCACTGCATTGCCATCTGCAAACCCCTGCACTATGGGACCCTCATGGGCCACAGAGCTTGTGCCCACGTGGCAGCAGCTGCCCGGAGCAGTGGAATTCTCTGGGCTCTGCTGCACACTGACAATACATTTTCACTGCCACTCTGCCAAGGCAATGCCGTGGACCAGTTCTGTGAAATCCCCCCAGTCCTCAAGCTCTCATGCTCAGATGCCTGCCTCAGGGAAGTTGGGCTTCCTGTGTTTCATGCCCGTTTAGCATTTGGCTGTTTTGTTTTCCCTGTGCTGTCCTATGCAGATCTTCAGGGCTGTGCTGAGGATCCCCTCTGAGCAGGGACAGCACAAAACCTTTTCCACATGCCTCCCTCACCTGGCTGTGGTCTCCTTGTTTATCAACACAGCCATGTTTGCCCACTTGAAGTCCCCCTCCATCTCGTCCCCAACCCTGGACCTGGTGGTGTTGTTTCTGTATTTGGTGGTGCCTCCAGCAGTGAGCCCCCTCATCTACAGCACGAGGAACAGGGAGATCAAGGGTACCCTGAGGAAAGTGTATGAATACGCATTAGTTCAGCATTAATAAGGTGCCCGCCACCCTCATATAACTCCCAGGAATTCAGTAAAATACCAGCCTATATTTTATTCTTCTGTTTCTTTGGTTTGTATTTGTTTGTTACACTTGTGATAATATTAATTGCAATTATGTGCTATTCATACAACTTCTTCTTAAGCTTAGAACCATTTTTTTCTGTCTGGTAAGCCTAATGTATGTACATAAGGAACCACCATAATAACCAAAGGGGCTCCTCAGGGCAGGGTCAGAAGGCTGGATGCCTCTTTCAAAGCTGGTGTCAGGAATATACCCAAGGAGCTGCTCCCTCAAAAGGACTTTTGCTTTTCTGGGGTTCTTGATGGATTCAGGGGGGCAAGTTCAGAGTCCCAGGGGGATCTGTTAGGGACCAAGGGCTGGACAAAGACCTCACTTCTTGGTTGCACATGTCCATGCAGACAGCAACTTATCTTTGATTTACCTGCCTGACACTGTCCCACCTGTAGTGGGGCTGATGGCAGATCCCATCCTGGAGAGGAATTGGGAGCTGCCAGGAGAGCTCACGGGATCTCCAGGGACAGTGTGTGATCTGGGTGGGCAGTGAGTGGCACCTCATAAAGTGAGTGACCATCCAAGGTGGAGTCTGCTGGAGGAAAAGATGTACCTGAGGACACCATGCGCTAATGAGAACCCTGCGATGCCAGGAGAGGCTGTGACACACCAGCAGGCAAAAGGTCACAAGACTGGAGAGTGGTTCAGGACACCCTCTTGGAAAGCCCATGGGATGGGTCTGCTGCCACCCTCCCTTGCCTTTTGTGCCATGGGAAACACCCCATGGTCCTGCCCAGCCCTGTCCTTGGCCCTTGAACCATCCAGGGAAGATGGAAAGGGCCTCAGCAGCAGTGAAACCCATCTGGCTGGGTCTGCTCCCCACCCCCACCAGCATGGCCAGCGGAGGGTAACCCCAGGGCACCAGGGCACCATAGTGCCCTTGCTCTGCAGAGCAGCACCGCCAGCTTGGGGTCCTGCAGGGAGCACGGGGAGTGAGCCAGGAACGGCTGGGCAGCCAGCACTGACACACTTGTGTTGGAAAGGCTCTCTGGGAGCAGCGGTGACTCTGGAGAAGAGCAAGGGAGCACTTCTGTGCTTGCAGGAGGAATCCATGAAAAAGAGAAACCTCTTTCTGCAGGCACCCACTCGGGGCCGAATGTGCTGTTGCTGGATCCAGAATATTGTGCTGGTGTCGAGGGAGAGGGGATGGCACCAGCTGCTGTGCCCTTCAGAAGCTGGGGCTGTGGGATGAGCACCTAGAGCTCTGCAGCACCCTGCAGCCCAGATTGGGCTTCTCTGTGGGGCTAAGCTGGGCAGTGGTCAGGGGAGGTGGGAAGGGCTGGGGAGGGGCTGGGCTGGGCTGGAACGTGCCCGAGAGAGGACACCACTTATGTTAGCTGAGCTATGTGACCATGCCAGGTGAGGACACGCTACAGTGGGTGTATGGTATAGAGCCCAGGCTCCTGGAAGGGAGCTGAGACATGCAGACGAAGGAGAGAGGAGGCCCCTCTGTGCCCTTGGTGGCATGGACAGACTGACAAGGAGTCCCAGGGCATTTATTAACCCCCAGACTCTCCCATTGGCCATTTCCAGCACGGGCCACTGTGGTGGTTTACTGGCTGGCAGCCAAACACCACCCAGCCGCTTGCTCACCCTCCCACACCCCATAGAATGGGGGAGAGAATTAGAGGGATATGGGTAAGGAGACTTGTAGTTTGAGATAACAACAATTTAATAACTGAAATCAGCTAATAACAATAATAATAATGATAGAAAGTACAAACAAATAATGCACAATTGCATTGTCATGTTGTCTCTGCTACATTTGGAGCTTGTAGCTGATGTATCTGACGCAGTCCATGCTCACGGTCTATAGGCTGAAGATGTCAATCCCAAGGAAGCTGCTGGGAACCAATTGCTGAATTTAGTCCTGACTTTATAAAAGTTAATTTTTCATTAACCTGGGTGATTCTTAATATGATGCCATTAATATAATCAACCATATCGATAATGATATGCAATGACAGGGTTATTTAGCATTTAACATCATACTGTTCCATTCATTGGCTATTTTCACCATTATCAAATCCCCTTGAGGCACACATCAGACTTCCCCATCCTTCTGCATTACCCACCAAGTGCACCCAGGTCCTGGGGCAAAAGTAATCCCACAAATGGGTTTACCTTTGCCAGAGGCAGGAATAACCCAGACTGTTTCCCCCAGCACATTTTAAATGCATGCTACAAGGGCTTTATCCCCATCTACAGTACACAGAAGGTTTGACTGGGCAGGGACAGCTCAACTGGCAGATCCTCTAGCTTTGACTAACCAGGTGGCTTTTATTAAATGAGTGTCCCAATGTTTTAGAGTCCCACACCCCATTGCTCTCAGTGTAGCTTTTAGCAGGCCATTGTACCACTCGATTTTCCCAGAGGCTGGTGCATGACAGGGGATGTGATATACTTACTCAATGCCATGCTCTCTGGCCCAGGTGTCTATGAGATTATTTCAGAAATGAGTCTCATTATCTGACTCAATTCTTCTGGGATGACATGTCACTGTAAGAATTGCTTTTCAAGGCCCAGGATAGCATTCTGGGAGGTGGCATGGGGCATGGGATATGTCTCCAGCCATCTGGTGGTTGCTCCCACCAATTTAAACACATGGTGCTCGCCTTGGCAGGTTTGTGGGAGTGTGAAATGGTCAATCTGTCAGGCCTCCCCATATCTATATTTTAGCCATTGTCCTCCATACCACAGAGGCTTTAACCACTTGGCTTGCTTGACTGCACCACACATTTCGCATTCGTGGATAACCAGTGCAACAGTGTCCATGGTCAAGTCCACCCCTCAATCCCGAGCCAATATATATGTTGCATCTCTTGACAGCCTGAGGAGTGAGACCCAGTGAGCTATAAAATATTCACCCCTATGTTGCCAGTCCAGATCCACCTGAGCCATGTTAATCTTAGCAGCTTGATTCACCTGACGGTTGTTTTAATGTTCTTCAGTGGCCCAGCTCTTGGGTACGTGAGCATCTACGTGACGTACTTTCACAACCAGGTTCTCTACCCAAGCAGCAATATCTTGCCACAATGGGGCAGCCCAGATTGGTTTGCCTCTACATTGCCAGTTGCTCTGCTTCCATTGCTGTAACCACCCCCACAGGGCATTTGCCACCATCCATGAGTCAGTACAGAGGTAGAGCACTGGCCCCCTTTCTCGCTCAGGGATACCTAAAGCCAGCTGGATGGCTTTCACCTCTGCAAATTGGCTCAGTTCACCTTTTCCTTCAGCAGCTTCTGCAACTCTGCGTATAGGACTCCATGCAGCAGCCTTCCAACACCGATGACTTCCTACAGTGCAGTAGGACCCACCAGTGAACAAGGCATATTGCTTCTCATTTTCTGACAGTTTATTATACAATGGGTCCTCTTCAGCACACATCACCTCCTCCTCTGGTGATATTCCAAAATCTTTGCCTTCTGGCCAGTCCATGATTAATCCCAGAATTCCTAGATGACTGGAGTTTCCCATTTGAGCCTGCTGTGTGATCACTGTGACCCACCTCCACGTGGCATCAGTGGCATGGTGTGTAGAAGGGACACTCCCTCTGAACACCCATCCCAGCACCAGCAGTCAGGGTTCCAGGAGGATCTCTGCTTCCATACCAACCACTTCTGAAGCAGATCGAACCACTTCATATGCTGCCAGTATCCCTTTTCCAGTTGGAGTATAGCAGGCCTTGGGTTCTCTATATCCCCAACACTAATATCCCAGGGGTTGACCCTGAGTCGTCCCTGGTGCTCTCTACCAGAGACTCCAGGTAGGGCCATTCTCCCCGCCTGTGGTGTAGAGCAGATTTAGCATCTTGTCCTGCCCAAACAGCCCAGGAGCTACTGCATGAACAATCTCCTGTCTAATTTGTTCAAAGTCTTGTTGTTGCTCGGGGCCCCATTTGAAATAATTCTTCTTCTGAGTCACTTGATAGAGAGGGCTTAAAATCAGACTGTAATTTGGGATATGCATTTTCCAAAAACTCACAACACCTAGGCAAGCTTGTGTTTCCTTTTTACTAGTTGGTAGAGACATAGCTGCTATCTTGCTGATCACATTCATTGGGATCTGATGACATCTGTCTTGCCATTTTATTCCTAAAAACTGGATGTCCTGTGCAGGTCCCTTGACTTCATCTTTTGGTAAAACCAGCTTTCAGAAGGATTGGAATTATTGTATTCCCTTTCTCAAAAACTTCTACTGTATTGTCTCTTATGATGATGTCATGAATGTATTGCAGGTGTTGCGGAGCTTCACCCTGTTCCAGTGCAGGCAAATGGTGGGGCTGTGTTTCCACCCCTGGGACAGTTGATTCCAAGTGTACTGGACAGTCCTCCAGGCAAAAGCAAACTGCAGCCTGCACCCTGCTGCCAAAGGGACTGAGAAAAATGCATTGGCGATATCAATTGTGATGTAACCACTTGGCTGCTTTCGACTGCAGTTCACAGTGAAGCTCTAGCATGTCCAGCAAGGCAGCACTCAGTGGCAGCGTGACTTCATTCAGGCCATGATAATCTACGGTTAGTCTCCATTCTTCATTAGATTTTCACACTGGCTGTATGAGACTATTAAAGGGTGAGTGAGTTTTGCTGATCACCCTTTGGGTCTCCAGCTGATGAATCAGCTTATGGATGGCAATCAGAGAGTTCTGATGTGATGTTTCCACCAGTGCCCCATTGTGGTAGTGATTGGCACCTGCTGTTTACCAACCTTCAGCAACCCCACAACAGAAGGGTCCTCCAAGAGACCTTGCAAAGTGAACAACTGTTCAAGTTCCTCCATGTCCAAGGCTCTACCAAAGGCCCACCAGTAACGCTTTGGGTCCCTGAAATACCCTCTCCTGAGGTAGTCTATGACCAGGATGCACGGGGCCTCTGCGCCAGTCACAGTGGGCTGTTTTTGTCACTCATTCCCCATTAGACTCATTTCAGCTTCTAACACAGCTGTTGGGATCCGCCGTCATTCTTGAACAGGTGCGTTCTGCCCCTTTATAGCTCGATGACATTAAGGTACATTGTGCACCTGTACCTAGCAGTGTCTTATACTCCATTGGATCTGATGTGCCAGGCCATCACATCCACAGTCCAATAAACCTGGATGTCCCTTTCCTCCACCTGGCTGGAGGCAGGGCCCCCCTAGTTCTGGTCATAGGATTCTCCACTCATTTCATGTAAAAATGACACAGAAGTCCTTTCAAAAGGATCAGTAGTAAGATCAGCCCTTCTAATCTGTCTGGGGAATTCCCTGCTGGAGACTTGAGTGGCATTTTTCCTGGAAGAATGCCCTTTTGTGATTGTTTTTCCTCACAACTCACATACCGGTGCCTCTAGGATTGATGTAGGTTTTCCACAACACTTCCTCATGTCCTCTCTATTGTCACACAGGTGAAACCACAGGGTACTGCATGATGTATACCTTCTACCTTTTGAGGAGGGGAACGCTTACTCCTAGTAGCTGAGATGTGGGCCTGTACAGGTGGGGAGTAGGACCTATCCTGTTTGAATTGCTGGAGCTCCTGGGACAGTTTCTCAGCTAATATGTCTGGCAGTCTCTCCATAGCTGAGACAAGGGAGGAGGACAGACTTTTTTCCTACTGATGGAGTTGGACAGCCAATTCATCAACTGTTGGTCCCTTTTCATCTTTCAAGTCCATTATTGCTGATGTGTTAACATGTGACAATGGCATGCTCTGTACAACCTTCTGCCAGGTGGGTTGTGGGCATCAGACTTCATCTGGATCTGTGAGTAACTGCACATCGTCTGGGTCATAAAAAACCATATCCCACATGACAAATTCCCTCAACTTTTCTCCATTGTTGTCCACTTGCTTGGATGATATAAAACCTCTTCCTTGAAGGGATAACTTTCCCTCATGCCTG
Organism: Athene noctua; assembly: GCF_965140245.1. Lineage (NCBI taxonomy): Eukaryota > Metazoa > Chordata > Aves > Strigiformes > Strigidae > Athene > Athene noctua. Next base: position 9,110,139 of record NC_134039.1, read on the forward strand.
ACAGAAGCCACCCCTAGAGGCTGAGGGTTTTTGTCTCTTTTTGCTTTATCAGTGCCCCATTCCCTAGACAGGGATCCCAGCTGCTTGGCTTCCCTACTCTAATTCCAAGCTGCTGGCTCCATTATCCCAGCATCAGAGCAGCCAGGTGATAATGTGCTCACCTGGATGGCAGCTGAAATCCTCTCGCATATCTTGCAGCTCACTCAGGGATAGGGATTGGGTGATTATCCGAGTTTCTGCCTATTCCTTCCATTCTCATGACCTTGGTTCATCTTCATCCTTTACTAAACAGATATTTTTGTGTACTTCACCTTCTGTAGAGGGGTGACTTGATAACTGCATTGGTTGGTTTTTATGTCAGCTGCAACAACCATCACTGGAGTCTGAGTAGCTGCAGTGCCTCTCGCCGCAGTCTGAGTAGCCACAGTGCTTGTCACAGGAGTTGATTTCTGGGTGGTATTCTTAAATAGTTGCTTGACCCTAAACAGGACCTGAACCACATGCAGGGTTACTAGCAATAGGACCATACTGGCTTCACCATCTCAAGGATATTCAAAATTTTCAAAATTCTCAAACACTATTGTAATTAGCCTGTCAGAGAAGCAGAAGATGGGGGAAGATATCTCCTCTATAGGTTGGTTTACTGAGGAGAAATGGTAAGAAGTGTAATTATTAACAGTACCCAGGAGATGGCACCCGAGGTAAGGAGATGATGGCAATGCTGACTAGATTGGTCTCACAATCAGTGTTACACAGTACAGATGAATCACACCCTTGATACAGACTCCAGAGCTGATAACCAGCACAACACGGATCAAGGAAGGTGTTACATCCCACAGCTCTAATAACAACTATGAGAGTAAATCAGTCAACACCGTGAACAGTGACTATTAAACAAATATAATGAATATTTATAACAAATTTGTTTTAACATGCTCTAGTCACATCTGTTGTTATCTCAATGTGTTGAACCCAATGTTGGTCACCAAAAGGGACTGTTGTGGTTTAACCCCAGCCAGTGGCCAAGCACCACTTGCAGGTGCTTGTTCACCGCCCCTCTCTGTAGTGAGATGGGGGATAGAATCAGAAAAGAAAAACACATGGCTTGAGATAAAGACAGTTTAATAGGAGAGAAGAGGAAGGGGAAAAAATAATAATAAAACAACAACAATAATAGAATATTCACAGAATCCAGAATCATCTAGGTTGGAAAAGACCTTGAAGATCATTGAGTCCAACCCTTAACCTAACATTGACAGTTCCCAACTACACCAGATCCCTAAGCGCTACATCAGCCTGACTCTTAAACCCCTCCGGGGATGGGGACTCCACCACATCCCTGGGCAGCCCATTCCAGCACCCAACAACCCCTTCTGAAAAGAAATGCTTCTTAATATCCAGTCTAAACCTTCCCTGGCACAGCTTGATGCCATTCCCTCTTGTCCTATCGTTTAAGACTTGGTTAAAGAGACTCATCCCCAGCTCTCTGCACCCTCCTCTCAGGGAGCTGTAGAGGGCCATGAGGTCTCCCCTCAGCCTCCTCTTCTCCAGACTAAACCCCCCCAGTTCCCTCAGCCGCTCCCATCAGACCTGTGCTCCAGACCCTGCACCAGCTCCGTTGCGCTTCTCTGGACACGCTCGAGTCATTCAATGTCCTTTTTGGAGTGAGGGGCCCAAAACTGAACACAGGAATCGAGGTGCGGCCTCACCAGTGCCGAGTACAGGGGTGAGATCCCTTCCCTGTCCCTGCTGGCCACGCTATTGCTGACACAAGCCAGGATGCCATTGGCCTTCTTGGCCACTTGAGCACACTGCTGGCTCCTGTTCAGTAGGTCACTGACCATCTCCTCCTGGAATGCAGGGGGGTCGTTCTCCCAGTCTCTGTCTTCTGGCTGAGGAGGCTGGATTCCCTCAGTACAGCTAGTCTTGCTATTAAAGACTGAGGCACAGAAGGCATTAAGCACCTCAGCCTTCTCCTCATCACTTGTTACCATGTCTCCTCCTGTGTCTAGCAGGGGATGAAGGCTCTCCCTGGTGTTTCTTTTGCACTTGGCAAACTTATAGAAACAATTCTTCTTGTCCTTGATTGCTGCAGACAGATTAATTTCCAGCTGGGCTTTAGACCTCCTGATTTCCACCCTGCATAGACTCACAGCATCTTTGTAATCACTGTGAGTCACAAAAATTGAAGGACTCTGCCTTAACCTCCCAGAGACCCTCAGTTCCCTGTTGGGATCTTCCCCATCCCCACTGTGCCCGGCAGGAGTCTGGGGGAGGTCTCTGCTATTTCACACCCCCCCTCCTGCAAACACAGTTCCCCCACTGGCACCCCCAAAACCTGAAAATGTTGGGATTATTGTGGAATGAATAATTTGAATTAAAGGAATTAAGCTGCAATTAACAGAACAACAAAGCATTAATAATTGTTTGTGTGTGTGTAAAACGCGGCCCGCTGCAGCTGCGGAGTTCTCCGGCCAAGGAAGCGGCCGGCGAGGAGCTACAGGGTCCTAGTGCCCGCCCGCTGGGTCATCGGTACTGCGGTTGGTTTGGGCTCAGTGTTCTCAGTGTTCCATGTGAAATACCTCCTCTAGCAGGAGGCAGTCATTCTGTGTCGATTGTTGTCTTGAATTTGGGTGCATGCTCTGCGGGGAGAGTGCACCTCTGAACCATCTGCCTAATGGAAATATTGTCAAAAGATCATCTACAACCTTACAGGGGTTGTTGGTTTTACTAGGGGTCGTCGATGCTAGTTATGAAGAGAAAAATCAAAATTATGGTCTGTACCCCTATGTTCAGTAACAAAAGGGTCAAAAAATTGTTCAGCTTGTTTATTTTACTGCGGCTCCCCCTAATAGTATACCAAGAAGCCGCAATTACTCAGGATTTGGATCAGCAGGTACCCCTTAAATATTTTTGCATTCAAACAGTGACACAAGGTTAACTTCTGGTAAAATGTACTCTCGTTAAAACTAAAAAATCTGTTGGGCTGACAGGCATTTTAGACACTGGTGCAGATGTGACCATAATATCTGTGAGCAGATTGGCTGTTAGCCCTGGTACCTCAAATGCTTTTCAGGGCTGGTGGTCATGCGGTAACAATTTAATGCAAGGATCTCATTCATGTAAGGGGCCCAGAAAACTGGGTAGCAAATATTCATCCATTCATATTGGAAAACCCCTATCACATTTTGGGGTCATGACCGTATGACTCAATGGGGAACTCAAGTTGGATCAAATTTGTCTTAATCACCACTGTAGCACAACCCACCCTGAAACCCACCCTGACACTAACCTTGTAAACCGAATCACCGGTGTGTATTGTCCTGCAACAACTTAAAACTGTTATTAAGACTTTAAAAGATTTACAGACACTGTTAGGAACCATAAATTGGATACAGCCGTCGTGGGCCCAACTCGTGATGATCTGCATAGCTTATTTGATATTTTGTGAAAAGACCCTTCACTGACATCACCCAAAGTACTTACAGAGAAGGCAAAACAAGATCTTCACCGCATAGCTAACACCATCTCCAACAGACAAGCATCGCAAGTTCACTGCATTCCCCCACAGGACAAGCCATTGTAGAAAGAGTATGCCAAACCTTGAAAGTGCTTTTGCAAAAACAAAAGGGGGGAGAGATCTCGGCTCCAGGTCAACCATATGCTCTGCTGTTTCAGTGCGATGAAAAACGCATGCATTTTTCCCACCAGAATGCCAGGGCAATACAAAAACAATTTTCTTTATCAGCTTGCCCTGAATACCAGAAAGACTCCATCTCTTCAAACCTTTTAAACATTCCCCTGTCTTACAGGTGTCACCAATATTGTGTCGTTTTTCATTGTCTTTCATCACAAGTACCAGATCAACAAGAAGTCCAAAGTAAAGCTCAAGTGTTAACAAAAACCGAGAAAGGGGTAACTGAGAAGGACCATATATTTTCATAACCTGGGGAAGAGGTTATGCTTGTGTCTCCACAGGTCTCGGTCTCCAGTGGTTACCGGCAAGGTGTGTGCGACCATACCTGAGGCGTGAGAGGCAGCCAGCACTCAGGATCCAGCTGTGGGTGCTGTGAGTGCCCCTGTGTGGACAGTTTGTGACATCTTCGACTGATCTTTTAAACAGAATGTCTGAGTAATGTTTGCTACTGCAACAGAACAAATTGCGCTACAGTTGCCAATTCTTTTAAGAGAAAATGCTAACAGTAATTGCAACTCCTTAATGAAATATATAGACTTCCTAGTCACTGGTGCAAGATGTAGTTTAGATAAAATGTAGTTATTAATAAGGATGAAATACTGTAAGAATGTGTGTATTCAACTTTCTTTGTTTAGTAATATTAAGAATTAAGAGCTCAAGTGTTTAACCTGATTTAGAAACTCCCTTGGTTTTCCCCCTGGAGTGGTGGCCAGGCTCCAGGTGGAACCCAACAGGAGGATGAAATCAGATGTTTCCGCTCAAAGAAAGCTGCCCGTGATTTTGGCCTGTTGCTTTAAGGGCTGGACCTGCTTGCAGCGACTTTGGATGCCTCACCTACGGATGGACGCATCACGTAGGGTTTCCAGGCTGTGAGGAAGGGCACTCTAATTTCTCGCTGTATCCAGGGTTCCCTAGCAATTGCGGATCTGAATGTTAGTACCGTACCTTCCTTACCGTTTCTTTTGTAGTATTTAGTCATATCCCTTGAATATGGGTAGTATGGGATGCTTTGTACTTGACAGGGTACCTTTGACAGTTTATTGTGGTGCTTAGGGATAGTGTTATTGATTGTAGTAATTATTAAAATAGCATATGGTTGTATAAAGAGAAATATTAGTAAATTTATGCTTGTGCAGCCTGCACAAAAAGAAAAAGGGGGAATTGTTGGAGAAGGGCTTGCAGAACAAGGTCATGGATCTGTGCAGGAGCTAATTACAGCCATCTGATGTAAACAAAGGCAAAACCCAGGGTACAGTTATGCTAACACAGGACTGTTATGCTAACAAAGGGAGAAACTGAGGTACAGAGCAGCCTTGATTATGATGGCAAAGAACTTTGGGAAAAAAAAAGCAAGCCAGAAGAAGGAGGATGTTGTGACATTGCTGAAATGCCACAAGCGGTTGGGATATTATAATGTAACATTTAGATGTATCCAATAGGTTTGTGAGCAGTAGGCATGGTTATTGTAGAGTGCTTGTATAAGGTGTGACTTCCTTCAATAAAGTTGAAGCTTGCTCTATCATTCACATTGAATCGACTGCTTGCTTCCTCCGTCCACCGCAGGCATCAGTGCTCTGTGCCATCAAATCCTTGTCTAAGATTTCCTTTTCACAGCCTCAACAGCGCTAAGATCCACAAAAATATCAGAATTATCAGCAGAACACGGGCAAAATATGTGCTGAAAGACATATGATACCAATGTATTTTGAGCTTGACCAGAGATACACTTTTAAAAGAGAATTGTTTGTTGTCAGAAGTCATCACCACTTGCAAACTGCCAGTTTAACCTTTGGAGAATGCAGTTGGCTGGAACTGAATGGGTGAGTGTCCCTCCCCATCTGGGGAAGGCAGGACAGCTGCTGGGGATGTCCCCTCGCATCGGGGGAGGGCAGGAGCTCGACGGAAGCCAGGCCCTCTCCTCCCCTCTCCCTCGGGGCTCACTACAGAAGAGATGGCACCTCTGCACGAGGGGCGGTGGTGGCGGATGGGAAAGAAAGGCCCACGCAACCCTTGACCATCAACCCAAGAACTGCTTATTGGTGGGAGATGTTGCGGGTGAGCCCGCGGGAAGTCCACAGAGTTTGTTCTCGGTTAAACAGGGCTTTCCCCTTGTGAACCTGGGTTGGCTAGGACCAATGACGGCACTGTCTCCCAAGTGTTTTTCAGTAACTCTCAGAATGACCTCCATAACGTTACCTGGCACTGAAGTGAGACCGATCACTTGAAAACAATACATTTGTGGGGCTCAGTGACTTTATGACTATCAATTTACACCACTGAAAAAAAAAAAAAAAAGGAGCACCACGTTCTTAATGTTATAGCTTAAAAATCCCAATAGGTAAGGCACCACCAAAGCATGAAGCTGGGCATGGAAATGGAAAGCTTCCAAAAAGATCCTCCTACTAAAAGGCAGAGGCCAGGAGAGGTAACAGGAGTGCAGATTCAGTCGCCGAAGTGCCAAATAACAGAGGCAGGAAGCATTTTTATTCTTTTGTTGTTTATTGTGCCTGATCCACCTCCATGGGCTCCACACTGTCCTGTGGTCTGCTGTCTCGCCTGGGCAGCTGGTAGGGAGCCGGTAGATTCACCTGTAAAAGGAGTCAGCTTTAGAACACTCTTTTCTGCTAAGGATATTCTTAAGAGTAGAAATCATTAATAATTAGATTCTGTTTTCTAGGTTTAGATTATTAGAGCATGGGTGCACTAGAAACAATACTGACAGCACAACCCAGTATGCACAGGCGCTCCCAGAACAATACTGATAATTTAATGCATATGCTGCTTACTGGTGCCCTGTACAACCCTCATCGTGCCTGCTCTAAAACCCAGTCAAGCCTAATCATGAAAAATTAACCTTAGGCTTTAAGTTGTAGACGTGACAAAAGGTAAGCAATAAGTGATTAACTTGGGATAAGTCGGAGCTGTGGAATATAATGGACTTTTGAAACTGAGGAGGAATTAGTATTGTATTACATGTTAGCAAGACTCCTATCAATATAAGACGCTTTTTGCCAGCTGTTGCCACTCACTGAGGTGGTGGTCCAACTCTGAGCTGTTAATCAAGCAAGCCTAGAGATACACCGAGTCTGGTGAAATCCTTTAACATACCTCCATGGGCTCCACGCCATCCTTTGGTGCGCTGTGAGGCCTGGGCGGCTGGGAGGGAGCTGGCCGTGCGCTCCTGAGGTACTGCTGGAGCTGTCTCATGCAGGGGGTGCGGGATAGCTGGGGTACTTCGCAGACGACCCCTGTGATAGATCCCACGGCCACTGATGATGATTCTTGAGGAGGATCCACCTCCATGGGCTCCACACCGTCCTTGGCTGCGCTGTCACAGCTGGGCCTCAGACCGTGTCCTGGCAGAGAGTCACGGCGGGGCCCCATGCTGTTCCCCCGCGTGTCCACGGCTCTGTGCTGGCCCACGCCGGTTCCATGAGATGACACAGAGGTTCTCATGGCACGAAGGGCGATATTTCTCCTCCTCCTCCTCTCAAGGTCCTTCTGGCTCCTGGGAGGTGCCCTCTTCTTTGGCGGTGGCGGGAACCTTGTCTCTGCTCTCGCCGACTCTGCTGTGTGCCCACCTGCCTCGCTGCTCCGGCTGCTCCCTGGCAGGCACACACGCTTGGCCCCCACGCTGTTCTCTGGAGGGCCTGCAGCCCGGTGCCGCTTGCCGCTCATCCGAGTAGCCAGGTTTAACACGCCCTTGGCAAGGCCAATCACGCCCATGTCACGAGGAGGAATGGTGTTGTTCTTCCTCCACTGATATCCCTCCTTCCGGCTGCTGGGAGGCGCTGCACTCGTTGGCGGCGGTGGCAGCGGTCTCTGCATGGTGCCACGCTGAGGTGGGCAGCCATCTGCCTCGCTGCTCCGGCTCCTCTTTCTTCCAAGCATGCTTGGCTTCTGAGGGCCTGGAAGCTCGGCAACTGGTGGCCCAGGTGCAGGCTCCCAGGTTCTATAGGGCCCCGTGAGGTGCCTGGTGACAGAAGCCACTGTGATGTCGACTGTTACTATGGCCAAGGGGTGCGGCCAGCTGTGGCGGGGCTGGGCGTGGCGGGCCTGTGGCCTGAGTGACGCCCAAAGGTGGGAGAAGGAGGAGGGTCGCGGGGGCTGAGGGCCCCTTTCCCGCGGCTCAATCCCACCCACCTGCCATGGTGCTTGCCCAAGAGAAAGGCTGCCCCTTGGGCACAGGGACTGCCCTCCACCTCCCCTCGTGAGCCCTGGGCTCCAGCCCCCTCCTCATCCCCTGCCTGGGTTCCCCTCGTCAAGACGGTGCCAACCATGTTCCAGGAGGCTCGGGGGTCCTCAGCGACCCTCCGCCGAGCCAGTGCCTGGGAAGAGGCACAGCCCCCCGCGCTCGGCAGTGCCTGAGAGGGGGCAAAGCATCCAAACATCCCGCCAGCGGGCAAGGGACGCCCAGCCCGCCCGCGCGAGGTCTGCCAGCTCTCCGTAAAGACTTGCTGATTGCCAACTCCCACAGGCAAATAAAGATCTGACATACAAGGAACTGGTTAAAAAAGTTGCTGTTGTAGAAGCACCAGCGTACATACGTAATTGCAGCAGTGCCAGATGCAATTCAAGGACTAGGCTCTAAGAAGCTATGGTGCAGATCTGCTGCTGTGCTCCACTCTGCCAGTTTGCACGGCCCAGAGAACACAGCTGTCTGCTGCAGCATCACATCATGCACTGGCATGATCTCGTGAATTAGGGACAGTCGACTGCAACATTCCTACAGACTTGGTGGCGTGCTTCACCCAAACCATGTGTGTACAATCATGAACACTTTTTTGTGTTTTCAGGTCAATTTGGAAAAAGAGTAAAGATTAAGCATGAGCAAACCAATTGTTTTCTGAAATATTCTTTCACTAACTGTTTTTCTTTGAATTTTTCTTTAAATAACTTCCTAAAGCCATGTGCATGTAAAGCAATCTCTACAAAAGTCTGTTTATGAAGAACAAGGACTTTTGATACAACACACAAAGGAAATACAGGTGAAGATATTGCCCTTTTTTTTTTTTGCATATACGAGAATATTAGAAAAAATAAATTAAATTAAAAATATTATTTTTATAATAAAATATTATAGAGACCTCCCCCAGGCCCTGCCTTAACCTCCCAGAGACCCTCAGTTCCCTGTTGGGATCTTCCCCATCCCCACTGTGCCCGGCAGGAGTCTGGGGGAGGTCTCTGCTATTTCACACCCCCCCTCCTGCAAACACAGTTCCCCCACTGGGACCCCCAAAACCTGAAAATGTTGGGATTATTGTGGAATTAATAATTTGAATTAAAGGAATTAAGCTGCAATTAACAGAACAACAGAGCATTAATGATAGTCACTTTTAAGCCCGTTTTACAGTCATAGTCTGGTGCAAAATCAACTGCCCAGCTCAAAAACATAACACTGCCCTGCGCCTTGTGCTTTCTTCACAAGCAGGGCTAAGACAGGAGATTGCCTTATGGACTCCTTTAATCTCAAAGCAATTGATGCCTTTGGGCAGATTTTCCACACAGGAACACCCCCTTTGTTCAAGTCAAGGATCTCCATGGCGGGATCGCCTCATTCGCAAGGTCCTGTCAGCCTCCTGGGAACGCTGCAAGGTGAAAAACGATCTGTAAGCGACTAGAGAGGGAGTCTGTATTGAACACTAGCTGCTATTTCAGAGGTGATGTGTGATTCATTGGTCCTTCAGCTAACGTCATACTGAATATTCACCTCTCAGGCTCAGAGGGTCCTTCCTGCAATTGCAGCTGAAAGGAAGGAACAGTCTCTAGGTGTCTGCCACAGACAAATACACATCAGGATCCCATAATGCACCAACGCACTTCCAGAAGAAGAAATTCACGTGCAAAAAACATGCTCTCAGTTTAAAACCACCATTCGGGTAACTGCCTGATACAATTCCATCTGTCTAGTAAAAGCAACAGGTCCCTCCCCTCACCTGAGGTGTGTGGGTGCGTATGCCCTGTCGCGAACCCTCTGCGTCACTGACAATGTAAACGTGTCATCAGCATTCAAGTTAGAAGATGAACGATGTCTAAATTAAGGACACACTTGTGTTAGAAGACTAACGGCGTCTAGATTAACGACAGCTAAAAGCAAAAACAATTCATGCTTGTTAGGGGAGAAACAGATAATCAGGGAATCTCTCGAATAACAAAGCAGAAATCTATCTACCGCTTGTGCACGCTTAGTAGCGCTTGTTGAAAGTGCTGAGAGGAACCAGATGTTGAAATGAGCATGTGCCAGAGCAACACACGGATTTGCTGTCACAAGAACGTATAAGGACTTGTTTTTCTAATAAACGTTAGAGCTTGACTGTTCGCCATATCGGTGTGTGTCTTGTCTCTCAGCCTCGCCCTGCAGAAATAAGGCCTCCTGCAACAGAGCTGTTTCAGACCCCCGACGGCCCCGCTGTCAGCGCTGCTCTGAGCTGACCCAGGGCAGTTCCACACGCAGCCTTAGGCCATTCTGATTACATTAGGATGACACTTTTTTTTTTTTTTTTTTTTTTTCCCTACTGCTTCTAGAAGGGTTGAAAGCGTACTCTGAAAATGTTGCTGAAAGAGCATGTTGTTTTATCCTAACGAATTACGCGGAAAACGTTCTGTCTCTCTATTTTGACAGCAGAGCCAAGAAGACATGCAAGTCAATATAAAAGGAGAACGCTAATGGGCACAGGAGAAAGAGAGGAAGCGAGTACTTCAATTTACAAGGAAAACCTCAACTCAAACAAGGGAATTATCCGCTGGAAAATCCAAAAGTGATAAAATGACAAATTCTGAAAATAAGATGCAGGAAGTACACGATAACATTTCAAAATCTCAATGGCCTTCCATAGATGTACTAAGTTTAATCTGTTCTGAAAATCTGGCAGATGAAATTATTTTTATAGACTATGTTTTAAGGCATAATTCCTAATATGAATCAAAACCATTTGTTTTACTTAGTTGTCTCAGAGGAGTTTTAATGGAAACAACACCAGTGATCCATTCTTGAAAGCAGCTGTTTCGGTGTAAAAGCGATTTTTAGAGGGTTTAGCTGTTTGCCGGATGTTTGGGGGCTCAGTCTGAGTATAATTGTGAGAGTTTGCCAGTTTAGCAGGGCAGCACAACTGTGTTAGGAACTACATGATCTTCACAACCAAACTCTCAGAACTGACTGAAATCCTTTTGACACACAGTTTGAACTGAAGTGTAGAAGATCGGGTAAAGAGCAAGAACAAAGCGAGAGGCAGACTGGCAAGAAGGATACTTTAATATCCCTTTCGGAAGAAACAAACCTCACACCCAGTTGTTACATAGATGGAACTTCCAGCTTTGTCCCGGGCGTTTGCCCATTTTGGCGTGTACCTGACCTTTGCTCATTCTTAGAACACAATCAGTCTGGGAGGAGAGCCCTTGCGATGTCTTGCTGTAGCACTGGGATCCAGCACTTATCTGTAACTAGGAATGTAAAAGTGTTTTTCTCCCTCGGAGCCTTTTCTTCATTGTGACTGTTCAGAAGGTGGGGACAGATCGGATACCTCCCAGGGTGCCTTCGAGCTGAAATGATTCTACCGCTCTAGGAGAAATACAGCCACACGTCTCTCTAGCCTACTTTATGGAGGGTATCTTGCATCAACCTCAGGTGGTAATGATGTAATTTTTATCCGATTTAGAAATCCAATTTTTAAGCATGGAAATTTAGAGCAGCTCTACTGATTGTAAACATGCAGGCAGTTGGGCCTCACTTTCCTTAACCGAGAGAAGAGAAATCTAGAGTACCTGCTTTAGCTGAGAGTTAGAAAATGTAAAAAAACAGACCAGAAATCTCTTGTTAAAATCAAGGACTAAACGTGCTGAAAATATTTCCTGCCCCCTCACTAGACATCGCACTTTCAAATTGTAGTACACGATGGCTTGCGGCCACGTGTTCTATGTCGTCTGCCTGAGGCAATTTAAAATCTTACTCCGAGGGATATTGTGTCCAGTTAGAGAAGGCCCGGCCTAGCCGTTACCTCAGAGGGCAGCGACAAGTTCTCAGGTGAGCAGCCCTTTTGTCTGACAGCGGAAATGAGGAATAGAGTCGGCTTCTGTGGGAAAATCCTGTCAGCGCTCAAAAGACCAAACTGGGGTGACTTCTCCATGGGCGGGAGGTGCAGGGTGTGCTGGGCCATACTCACAGGCCCATTCAGTGCTGCACAGCTTGGGGCTCCCAGCATCTCTGCCAGCATCACTGTAGGATTATCTACACTGTCCTCCTTCTCTTTTGAATGGCATCTCAGAAAACCAGCATCTGAAGAGATGCTTGATAGAATCGGAGTGCCTTTCCAAACTGGGTCATGAAGGTTTAGCAGCTCCTGATGCAATGTCACCCACTCCCCACCCCAAAAAGGCGCCCCAACAAGCCAGCGGCAAAAGAAAATCATTTTCTAGCATTTTAACATGCCGTTATGCCCAGCACAGGATCGGGCTGAGCGAGAGGTGCAGCTCAAGGGAAAGACAGAGAAAAGCAGGAGGAGAAGGACATGGCCACGAGAGCGATACTTGTCCGCTCCTGGATTGTTGTGGAACCACAACCTCAGTGCACTGTTCTCCTCCCTCTTCACTGGAGCTTCCTGCAGAGAAATGAAAATCTTGTTCTCTTGAGCCATCCATTGCTCATCCCAGAAAGTCATAGCTGCTAAAAAATACCTCATCACTGCACAATGAATACATGGGTCAGTGATGTATTACCCGGTCCTGAGAGGCCTTAACTACTCTTGACTGAAATCAGAGGAACAGACAGGCACCAGTGCTCTGTGTCATCAAACCCTTGTCTAAGATTTCCTTTTCACAGCCTCAACAGCGCTAAGATCCACAAAAATATCAGAATTATCAGCAGAACACGGGCAAAATATGTGCTGAAAGACATATGATACCAATGTATTTTGAGCTTGACCAGAGATACATTTTTAAAAGAGAATTGTTTGTTGTCAGAAGTCATCACCACTTGCAAACTGCCAGTTTAACCTTTGGAGAATGCAGTTGGCTGGAACTGAATGGGTGAGTGTCCCTCCCCATCTGGGGAAGGCAGGACAGCTGCTGGGGATGTCCCCTCGCATCGGGGGAGGGCAGGAGCTCGACGGAAGCCAGGCCCTCTCCTCCCCTCTCCCTCGGGGCTCACTACAGAAGAGATGGCACCTCTGCACGAGGGGCGGTGGTGGCGGATGGGAAAGAAGGGCCCACGCAACCCTTGACCATCAACCCAAGAACTGCTTATTGGTGGGAGATGTTGCGGGTGAGCCCGCGGGAAGTCCACAGAGTTTGTTCTCGGTTAAACAGGGCTTTCCCCTTGTGAACCTGGGTTGGCTAGGACCAGTGACGGCACTGTCTCCCAAGTGTTTTTCAGTAACTCCCAGAATGACCTCCATAACGTTACCTGGCACTGAAGTGAGACCGATCACTTGAAGCAATACATTTATAGGGCTCAGTGACTTTATGACTATCATTTTACACCACTGGAAAAAAAAAAAAAAAAAAAAAAAAAAAGGAGCACCACGTTCTTAATGTTATAGCTTAAAAATCCCAATAGGTAAGGCACCACCAAAGCATGAAGCTGGGCATGGAAATGGAAAGCTTCCAAAAAGATCCTCCTACTAAAAGGCAGAGGCCAGGAGAGGTAACAGGAGTGCAGATTCAGTCGCCGAAGTGCCAAATAACAGAGGCAGGAAGCATTTTTATTCTTTTGTTGTTTATTGTGCCTGATCCACCTCCATGGGCTCCACACTGTCCTGTGGTCTGCTGTCTCGCCTGGGCAGCTGGTAGGGAGCCGGTAGATTCACCTGTAAAAGGAGTCAGCTTTAGAACACTCTTTTCTGCTAAGGATATTCTTAAGAGTAGAAATCATTAATAATTAGATTCTGTTTTCTAGGTTTAGATTATTAGAGCATGGGTGCACTAGAAACAATACTGACAGCACAACCCAGTATGCACAGGCGCTCCCAGAACAATACTGATAATTTAATGCATATGCTGCTTACTGGTGCCCTGTACAACCCTCATCGTGCCTGCTCTAAAACCCAGTCAAGCCTAATCATGAAAAATTAACCTTAGGCTTTAAGTTGTAGACGTGACAAAAGGTAAGCAATAAGTGATTAACTTGGGATAAGTCGGAGCTGTGGAATATAATGGACTTTTGAAACTGAGGAGGAATTAGTATTGTATTACATGTTAGCAAGACTCCTATCAATATAAGACGCTTTTTGCCAGCTGTTGCCACTCACTGAGGTGGTGGTCCAACTCTGAGCTGTTAATCAAGCAAGCCTAGAGATACCCCGAGTCTGGTGAAATCCTTTAACATACCTCCATGGGCTCCACGCCATCCTTTGGTGCGCTGTGAGGCCTGGGCGGCTGGGAGGGAGCTGGCCGTGCGCTCCTGAGGTACTGCTGGAGCTGTCTCATGCAGGGGGTGCGGGATAGCTGGGGTACTTCGCAGACGACCCCTGTGGTAGATCCCACGGCCACTGATGATGATTCTTGAGGAGGATCCACCTCCATGGGCTCCACGCCGTCCTTGGCTGCGCTGTCACAGCTGGGCCTCAGACCGTGTCCTGGCAGAGAGTCACGGCGGGGCCCCATGCTGTTCCCCCGCGTGTCCACGGCTCTGTGCTGGCCCACGCCGGTTCCATGAGATGACACAGAGGTTCTCATGGCACGAAGGGCGATATTTCTCCTCCTCCTCCTCTCAAGGTCCTTCTGGCTCCTGGGAGGTGCCCTCTTCTTTGGCGGTGGCGGGAACCTTGTCTCTGCTCTCGCCGACTCTGCTGTGTGCCCACCTGCCTCGCTGCTCCGGCTGCTCCCTGGCAGGCACACACGCTTGGCCCCCACGCTGTTCTCTGGAGGGCCTGCAGCCCGGTGGCGCTTGCCGCTCATCCGAGTAGCCAGGTTTAACACGCCCTTGGCAAGGCCAATCACGCCCATGTCACGAGGAGGAATGGTGTTGTTCCTCCTCCACTGATATCCCTCCTTCCGGCTGCTGGGAGGCGCTGCACTCGTTGGCGGCGGTGGCAGCGGTCTCTGCATGGTGCCACGCTGAGGTGGGCAGCCATCTGCCTCGCTGCTCCGGCTCCTCTTTCTTCCAAGCATGCTTGGCTTCTGAGGGCCTGGAAGCTCGGCAACTGGTGGCCCAGGTGCAGGCTCCCAGGTTCTATAGGGCCCCGTGAGGTGCCTGGCGACAGAAGCCACTGTGATGTCGACTGTTACTATGGCCAAGGGGTGCGGCCAGCTGTGGCGGGGCTGGGCGTGGCGGGCCTGTGGCCTGAGTGACGCCCAAAGGTGGGAGAAGGAGGAGGGTCGCGGGGGCTGAGGGCCCCTTTCCCGCGGCTCACTCCCACCCACCTGCCATGGTGCTTGCCCAAGAGAAAGGCTGCCCCTTGGGCACAGGGACTGCCCTCCACCTCCCCTCGTGAGCCCTGGGCTCCAGCCCCCTCCTCATCCCCTGCCTGGGTTCCCCTCGTCGAGACGGTGCCAACCATGTTCCAGGAGGCTCGGGGGTCCTCAGCGACCCTCCGCCGAGCCAGTGCCTGGGAAGAGGCACAGCCCCCCGCGCTCGGCAGTGCCTGAGAGGGGGCAAAGCATCCAAACATCCCGCCGGCGGGCAAGGGACGCCCAGCCCGCCCGCGCGAGGTCTGCCAGCTCTCCGTAAAGACTTGCTGATTGCCAACTCCCACAGGCAAATAAAGATCTGACATACAAGGAACTGGTTAAAAAAGTTGCTGTTGTAGAAGCACCAGCGTACATACGTAATTGCAGCAGTGCCAGATGCAATTCAAGGACTAGGCTCTAAGAAGCTATGGTGCAGATCTGCTGCTGTGCTCCACTCTGCCAGTTTGCACGGCCCAGAGAACACAGCTGTCTGCTGCAGCATCACATCATGCACTGGCATGATCTCGTGAAGTAGGGACAGTCGACTGCAACATTCCTACAGACTTGGTGGCATGCTTCACCCAAACCATGTGTGTACAATCATGAACACTTTTTTGTGTTTTCAGGTCAATTTGGAAAAAGAGTAAAGATTAAGCATGAGCAAACCAATTGTTTTCTGAAATTTTCTTTCACTAACTGTTTTTCTTTGATTTATTCTTTGAATAACTTCTTAAAGTCATGTGTATATACAGCAATATATAGAAAGCTGTCTGTATGGAGAACAAGTATTTTTGATACAAATGAAAAAGTAAATACAGGTGAAGATAAATTCTCCTGGATTTGCACTTCTTCAGACAGAATCTTTGAGGATCCTGGGCTGCCTTTTTCAGTGAAGCTTGGTCCAGCCTTTTTGGGGGATACCTGGATCATACCTGAGTCTCTCCTAGGACTTGCATGCTTCTTATCTTACACATATTACTGCAGAAGAGCCTGTCAGCACCATGATCTCCACTCCCTGATCTTAGTAGTTATTCTTTTTTGCCTTTGTGCACGGCTAATGCAGATACCTGCTTTCTCTCATTCTTCTTTAGATCTTTGACAGAATTTTGTTTATCTGGGCCAATTCAATTCCCAGCCAGCAGCTTTGTGCAGTGAATTGATGACCTGGTCGCTCCATTCCTTGTTGTGTTCCTCTCTGAGTATGTTGGTAAGTGACTTTTGCTGTTTGAAGCACGGTGCTGCCTCTTGACCACAATGTTTGAAATGGTGTGAAGCGCTGGCATCAGACCAATCTGCCTTGCTGGAGGGGATGATTTTTGTGTTCTTCCTTCAGCGCCAGGCTGGAGATGCATCTTGACCTCTTTCTGTTTTCTGCTGCTTGAATTGAGTTCAGTTTCAGAACCTTGCTGAGCTCCATGCAAGTTGAAGTGCTAAGGATGGATTTGCATTTGAGTGTATTGAACATCCTCACAGTTTGGAGGAGAGTGGGGTCTTTTAGGTGCTGAGGGAGTTTAGGCAAAGCTCTGATACACAGAGTTGGAGGAGGGGAGGGTCTTGCTCTCAAAGCTTGAGCTTGGAGCTAGTTCTTGCTCTAGAAGGAATGAGTGAAGTATAAAGAAGCCCTCCTTATTTAAATAAGGATTCCTGTCCCCTGTTGCTAATACAGGTGTGTTTCTCAAGCCAAGAGTTTCAGAAAGCAAATTGACTTCTCCCTGCTGCTTTTGGCTTTCCTGTCAGCCAGTTGCTTGTTGCTGGAGATCAAGTAATTTCCATCTGTAGCATTTTTATTCTTTCTCCAGCTCTCGCTGTGTTTTGGGATGCTGTTAGTGCTGGGATGCCATAATCCCAGGGGCTCTTAGTTTTCACTGTAAAGAGAAGAATAAAGGAATTTATAAGACTGTAGTAGTGACAGAGAAATTCTGTTGAACAATATTTTTAAGGTCGGATCCAAAGCTCGTTGAAGTCAGTGGCAGGCTTCCGCGGGCTAGCTGAGGCTTTGGAAGCTAGTACTGACCTGCCTCTTCCAAGGGTGTTGCAAAGAGGAAAGCCACCTCGGTTTCCACTCTGGTAGCCAGTGAGGTCAAGATTGATCCCTTGGAAGTGCTGCTGCTCCTCACACCCTTCACACACGGGAGGTGGGGGGTGGCTGCGGGGACGGACGGGTGTCTCGGGTACCGCTCTCCCTCTCCCGGTACCCTCCGGCCGCTCCATGCTGCAGCCACAGGGCTGCTTCCAGCCGTTGTCTGCCAGGCCTCTATGGTCTGCAGTGAGGCAGGCTGGGAGGGCAGTCCTCCAGCTCTCCGGTCTCCAGCGAGAGACATTCCCATGCAGAGATTTGGTTAACCCAGCAAGTGGTAATTCCTCCTTTTAAAACACCCGCTTTGTTCTGGGTGTCTGACTGAATGTTTTTCCTGCAAAGGCGGCACCATCAGCAGCAGCAGCACTAGTGGTGGTGGTGGCCCCAGCCCAGCGGTGGGTGAGCGCAGGGGGACAGGGCTGATTTCCTGGGGGGGCGGGGGCGGGGAGCACTGGGGAAGGGGGAAGCTTTGGTCTAAAACCCCAAACTTTTCCATGGTTCTGAATTTCTTTTTTTAAAAAGAAGGTTTGTTGTCACAGTTCGGGCTGTTCACACATTCTGATGTGTGACTGTTCTTGTCCTTTTACCTTGAACTTGGCAGGTTTTTGTTGTCCATACGGGTCCGTTGTGTCTGCGGGGTTTATCTATCAGGTTACACCAGGGAAAGTTAAATTTAGCCCTTTATTTTTCCTTCAGGTGTGAAAGAAGTGACGTATTTAATATTTTCTGCTCTGTGGTGATTTGAGTTGGAGGAGTTTAATCTGATTAAACACCTCAGAGCGGTGCTTCAGAGGGTGTCAGTCACCAAAGCCAAGAGGTGCTGATCAGAAACTGGCATTAAGCCCGAGGGCGAGAGCTGGCCCAGGCGGGTTCTTGCCTTCTGCTGGACGTGTTTTCCCAGCTCAGAGGTGCTGGGAAATATGGGGGTGTGAGCAGGGGGTGTCCTGGAGCCCAGCCCCTTTGCAGAGCCTTGCTGCTCCTCAGGCTCTCAGGACAGAGTTCAGTTTTTGGGGTGAGCTGCTATTTTGCACCTTTTCCAAAAGACAAAGTCTGTTTTTTCAAGTTGGAACGACCTGCTCCATGTTCAGAACAGAATCTCTTGATATCTGTGGGCAGGGCAGAAATCTCACCCAATTAAGGTACAAGAAGTAATTAACAAGTAATTAAAGGACAAGTTTCTGTGTGCTGGGATCCTGGGGGTTCTTCTGGTTGGGAAACCCGGCAGCAGCCCTTGCTCTGAGGCTGCAAACAGCCGGCAGAGCTGCTGCCGTGGGGGGCACTGCTTCAGCCTCCCCCGTCAGCTGCTCCTTCATCTCCACCTCCCCCGCCTGCAGCAGCTCTGCATAAAACAGTCTCTTCTCTCTGCATGACGCTGTGGCTGTTGGTTGCTGTAAATGTGCTGTAACCAGTCGCCATGGTGTTTCTTTGCAAGTCCGTCCCGCCCGCTGTGCTGTCAGTCTGCAGATGGTCACCTCGTTCCTAGGTGAGCGTTGGTGCTTCTCCTGGGGTCTCCTGTGTATCCAGGCTGTTCAGGCAGCCTTGCTGCTGCTGCCTCTTCCCTGTTTCTAAACCCTGACCCCCTTCCTGCCCCAGTGACAAACATCCCTGGGCAGCCGTGGCGAGTCCCCAGCTCCTTCCATGCAGTGGCTGCTCCGTGCTGCTCCTGTGCCATCTTTCTACTCAAGGGCAGCTCCTGGGGCAGCTCCTCATCCTGAGGAGACCATGGAGATTGTCACAGGCTGCTCTGTGCTAGGCACTTGGGACAGCTGCATCTTCTTAAATGTTGAGAAAATGCCCGTGTGAAAATGGAATTAATCATCGCAGTTATTGATAAGGAAGAATTCATCAAGATTGATGTTGCACTTTAGAGTACCTTATCTATTTGGAGCAGTTGTTAACCAGCCTTAATGTTGTTGATGTCCCCAACCCTTCCACCCCATGTTAGGGCCCCGTTTGCGATGCCCCAGGTACAGTCCACAGTAAGTGACTTTGCTGTTTTCCTCACCATCATCAGCATGGTGCTCATGGACCTGGATCATTGGACAGGTATCCCCCGTCCCTGAAGCTCCATGTCCCCCATATGTTCAAGGTAATGGGGGAGTTTGTCACGGAGCTGGTTTCAGCCCTTGGGGGTGCCACAAGGGGATGTCAGGGCAGGACAGGGCTGAGTCTGGAGGAGTAATTAGTGGAAAAAAAGACTCTACAACTTGAATAGAGTTATAAAGCAGGTATGTTTACTCCAGCCAGGGTGCAAGGGGATTTCTCCACAAAGCTTGCACACTCACCGCACATTTTACCAAAAGCTGATAGAGTGTGGATATCCATATTCATTGGATTACGTAACACAAACATACATATGCATGAGTAAGGCTGGGTTAGTTAGAAAGGCTGGTGTCAGCAGTTTATGTCATCTTTGCACCTGCGCATTGCCTCCTGGTTGAGGAGTTTTCTTTTATTGGTATGTGGGACCAGAGGTTGGGCTTCTGTAGATGTGACTTCTTTTTTCTCTTGGTGTTTGTTCCAGCCAAGACCATGAACGTGGTGCCTCAGGCCGATGAGATTGGGAGCCTCTGTGAGAAGCTGAACAGCCTGGACACCGAGACTGTGTTTGAGGCCTGCACCAAAATAGGAAAGGTAACTGGCCCCAAAACAGTGGGATGGGGGCCAGCTCCTGGGCTCCTGCGTGTCTCCCTGCTCCCCTGCAGAGAGTCTCTCTGTCTCCAGAGCGAGCTACCAGGACAGGGTGTGTTAGCAAGTAGCTTTGGCTTCTGGCTTTTCATTGAGCCAAGAGTGTCCTTTAGGCACGCTGGGGGAAATACCGTGATGTGTGTGTTTGTGCACACGTCTGTGGGCGAGTGCTCTTGTCAGAATACACATTTGGTATATAAGCAAACCCCATGGGGGTGACACTTCCAAGCGGGTGAGCTGCGTCAGAGGTAAACGGCACTGCATGCCCAGCAGGAGGGTCAAGGGATTGCCCCCTGCGTGACTGCCGAGCTAACAGTCCTGCCAAGTTCCCTTTCCTTTCTGAAATGCGGGAGCAGAGCTGTGACACGGTCTCTCCCGTTCCTGACTTGTTTCCAGGCTGTTTGGAAATGCATCCCCCCAGCACAGGCTACAGACTTTCTGACTGCCATCCTGGACAACTTGCGGCATGTCACACCCGTACGTGCCAGAGCGTTGTGGAAGTGGGTGTTTGCCTTCCTGGAGGAATGCAGAAAGGAAATACTCCAGGAGGTAAAGGGGACCTTTTTCTCCAATTGTCTTTGTCTTTTCTCCTGCTGGCTGTTGCACTACACCCTGCGCAGCTGGCAGGGGCTGAAGAAACGCCGCCAGTGTGCCGAGCCCAGGGGCTACTGCTGGTCAGAGTCGTGCATCAGCACCTGCTGCTGGCGTCTGCCCCAGCTTGTGATGAGGATACAGGCGCTTGTCCAAAGTCTCCTGCTGGCCCAGGTCCTTCCCATGAGTGAGGCCCTGGGAGGCACCAACCTTGCTGTTCCTGCCCTTCCTCCGAGAACAATCCCAGTGCTCCCTGCCCTGGGACCCACTTCACCCTGCTCTTTTTCAGGGGTCCCCAGTTCCCTGTCCTGTGAGCTGTGCTGACCACGCTAGCTTTGCCATGGTTTGGACACTTGTTCCTTGCTCTCGCTGCTTTCCCTGGCTGTGGTGTGACCCAGCCTGCAAGGGGCTCTTCCTTTAGCCCCCCAGTTGCTGCCCCTTTGTAGCCTGGCAGCCTCTGGCCTTGAGCTGTGCCTGCCTGACCAGGCTCCTGTCCTCCTCCTCCGCTCGCACTCGGCTGCGCTCCACTCGGGCTCGAGGGCCGCCAGCGGCTCGTGCAGTCCAGGCTGCCTCCGTGGCAGTCCGCTGCCAACAGGAGGTCGGTCGCAGGGTAGGCAGCCGTTGGAGAAGCTGGACTCTTCCTCAGGACGAGGGACATGGCTGTCTCTTTGACCTTATCATGGCCATGACTTCTAGCTGTGAAAGGCTCAGACAAACACCCCTTTCCTTCGGGGGCAGATCCTCTGTGTAGGGAAGGGGTTGGTACTTCGGGAAAGGAGATTAGAGACAAGGAAAAGTGTCCCTGAAGAACTGGGTTCCTCTGGAAGTGGTCACGTGCCCTTGCAGAAACCCTGCAAGGCACCTTCAGGGTCTTGAAGAACGTGTTTTGTTTTGGTCTTGCATCGCTACAGACACATGGGGAGGGTTACTCAAGCGCTGGGTGTGAAATGTGTCCCTGCCCTCTGCGTGCACACAGGGCACGCAGCTGCTCCCGCAGTTGGGCCCAGGCACATACAGGGACTGAGGCTGCGCCTGTGAGTGCGTGTGTGTGTGTGCGTATGAGTGTGTGCGTGTGTGCATGTGAGTGCGTGTGCGTGTGTGTGGACGATTGCCAAGTGCACACTCACCTCCAGCCGTGGGTCAGGGTCAGGGTCAGGCAGGGTGGGAGGGCGGAGGTTTCGAGCTGGCTCTGGACTCTGTGTGGCAGGAGCGGGCGTTGCTCATGTGCTGAGTGACTGTGTCTGGGCCCTGCAAGGCGAGGTAAAGGATGCACTGAGCCCTTCTCTCTCCGCTTCTTCCATCCAGGTGCCCCAAATCCTGAACACCCTTTGCACCTACATGCAGCAGAGCACTCAGAGGCCCTTCCTGATCCATGTAGTGTTTCTCCTTGCCCAGGCTTTGCCCTCCTGTGTCCTGTCATGCGTGATTCTCCCCCCAGCACTGCCCAGTGACACTGTGGGGATGCAGCAGGGGAAAAGGGGGACACTGTGGGGAGCAGGGAGCACTGAGGGATCAGGGTGGGAACTGAGGGGGTCACCACAGGTCACGGGGGTGTGGGCAGGGGGCAGAAGGGGGGCACTGGGGCATAGGGGGGGGAATGTTGGGGGGATCTTAAAAGGTCAGCAGTAGCCGAGGGGCTGAGCAGAGGGTCGGAGTGTAGCAGAGGCTTCTGTCTGGCCCGTCGGACCCCTGCCCATCACCCCAGGCCCCACTGGTACTGTTCCTCACCCCCAAGGATGAAAACAAGGACATGAGTCCCCAATTTGTGACTTCCTTTCACACTGAAAAGTCTTCCTTGTGCACCCTGGCACCTGATCTCATTAAGATGGTAGAGGATGAGCAGATAGACACAAAAAGCAGCTGTCAGCTGCCAAGCACTGACCCCATCCAACTCCATCCCTCTCCCCACCAGAGCTCATGTGCTGAAAGCAATTCTAGCATCAGTCCAGAAGGTTCCATGTTCAGCACTTTGTACTGTGTGCTGGGCTCCCTGCAAACATCAGGAAAGAAAGAGAAATTAAGCGCTCCTCTATTTTGCAATGTGCAATATTTTATTAAATTACATTGGGTGTATGTAGGGAAATTTATGAAGGAAAATGGTCATACAGTACAATGTTGGACAATCCTGACTGGTTTGCTGAACTGCAGTTGTCCTTGAAGTCACCTTTGAAGCCATATAAGGCAAAACCCTTAGTAAACAACCGTGTCAGCAACATGTAGAATGGGATGCTGCAGCCACAAGTGGCAGTGCCCTCAGACAAAGTTGCTTCATGGGACTCTTACACTGTGCCAATGAAGAGTCAGTTGTGGCGCGTGAACTGAGCTCAGGGACCAATCACGAGTTTTTATTGCATGCGTGATCATCGCACGTTCTACGTTTATGTTCTATATACTGGCCAGATGCCTCATAAAGTTGGAACAAGTTTGTAAATCATATTGGTGTGTACGCTTGTTAACTGGGCTCTACCCCTACTGTGACAGGTGTAATTATTGAGCACATATGCTCTTGTTAAGTGGCTTTGGGAAGTAGATATTTATGTGCGACCTGCAAACATGTTTTAGCAAGCTGCAGGTTTCTACGGAGATACATGCCTTTATTGCTAGCCCAGGAGTAGAATATTTAGCACCAACTAGAGTGAATAGTGCAAAGAGGCTGTAGATGTGTAGTCACTTAGGAATGTACAATACTTAGAGTAAGTATGATTCACAGGGTTCTGGGAATCTTTGACCTGCAGAATTGAAGGAGCCATAAGAAAAAGAGACAAAACCCATTTCTGGCAGTTCCTAGCCCACCGTGTTCCTTAAAGTCACATTGTTTCCTCTTCCTGTTTTGTGTTGTTTAGATTTACCTCAGAGACATATAGTAAGAATAATAACTAATCATCTGGTTCTTCTTCTTAATTCTGATTGACATGCAAACACCCACCACATATTTTCCAACTTTCCATCTTTTCCCACCATTACAGCTCACAAAAATGCATGAAATGTACATAAAGGCGTTGCAGGATTTTTCTTTTTTTTTCTCACTAACATCACTGATGGACAAAGAAGGTTTCCTCCCTAGCTAATTACTTAGAGGCTTGTCCAGGAGTATTTCCAGGCTAGTGGAAGCTGGGAAGTTATATTCATCCGTAGAGCAGAAGAATGCAGTGATTAAATGGGATGAGAGTTTCAATGATTTTTAAAGAAGCCTGTTTAACAAATCTTGGATTTGGGTCTGATATTATGGCAATGCATGTGCGTTATACTGATGGAGGTAAAAAGCTATCTGTGTCTTATGGGATGGAGGTGCAGAGGTCTATATTGGAGAAAAGGGAGTGTGCATTGTAACATATACAGTAGTGACCTACAGGGTTAATTTCAGGGCACTGGTGTATGTGCTTGGAGTTCTAAATTACATAACTGACTTAGAAAACAGTAGTCAGTAATCTGCCAAAAATTGCTTTATTCTGAAGATCACCTGTACAGCTGATGAAAGCATGTGTTTCCAAAAGAAAATTATTCTTTTTGTTTTCTAAACACAGAGTACAGTGTTATAATGAGCATGTGCACACTAAACAGCCAATTTAATTAAGCTTCCGTAAGCATAATGCAGGATGAATTCAAGGATAGTCAGCATTAGCTCTGGCTGATTTCAGTGTTACAAAAAGACTTTAAATTCCAGCACATTTTGTACACACTTCCTTGCCACGTCAGTGTCTAGCACGGATCAGACCTGCTGCCATGCAGATTGCTGCTCACACTCCCCATTTGTGCAAGCGTTTGACAGCCACTGCATTTTTTTGGTGTTAGAAAGTAGTGAGTGTCATGGTTCATCTAACAGGTATTTTGGAAATGTTGAATAATGTCACTGAGCTCTGGGGGAATTGAGTGGATGTTTGAGGAGTTGCCTTCCCCAAAACTGAAGAACCTGTAGCAGGTGAATTGCTGCGGCCATGAAGGTCAAATTTTCTGTCCGATGTTACGTAAATCACTGCAGTCAGGTATAACCCTGGCTGACTAAAGCCACAGCAAACACGGCCATTTACACCAACAGAGACAAGACCTTTCCTCTAATCTGGCAGTCTATGTACCAAATTAAGATGAACCTTAAATGGCGTAGCTAATGAGAAATATGACTTAAGTGTTTCTTTTAATTTTAAAGGAACAGTCAGCTGAATCTACTTTATCGCTTGATTTGCATCCTTTAATGTGTACTGTAAATTAAAAACCGTTTTTAAAATCTGCTGAAATTCTTTTTCACCTCCCTTCTAGGCCACCTTCTCTTTGTCATTGCTGTGTACATTGTAAGTAACTGCTCTACTACATGTTTGGCTGTTGCTCCAAAAAAGAAAGTATATGTTTAAAAAGTATATGTTAAAAGAAGCCCTGTAGCAACATGTGCTAGTCATAGGCAGAGGCCAGGTGTATTATTCTGTGGGAACAGCAGTCAAGAAAACCAACGGCTAAGGACAGTGGGCAATGGATCATGAAGCGTGTCATGTCGGTGTGCTGTCAGGGCAGTCTGGGCACACTTTGCCTTAGAAAGTGCTGTGAAGTTGCAGGGAAGTGGCTGATCTGTGGAGAAACAGTAGAAGGTTGCCTAATGGCATGTAGCAGTTTTAAGACTGATTTAATGCTTTTGCCATAATAACGAAAAGACGTAAGAAAACAGCTTTGGTGTTTCATTCTTTCCTTGCTTTGAGACAAACAGAAGTTTCTTCTGGGTGTTCAGTGCGTTTTAGTTTGAAACAAAAGAAATTAAAATCCAGAAGAGACTTGGTCTGGTATACTTTTCTTTCGTATGAAGTATATCCCCTATGTAAACATCTCAGGTGAGAAGCATGTTCTGCTGCAGCTGGGACTTCAAAAATTACACCGGAGAAGTGGCAAATCTCCAAAACGATGTTTTGTACATGATCAGCCTCATAAATAGTGAGCTCAGGATTCTGAGTCTGTGTATTGCAGCTATTAAGCATCTTTCTGAAATCAGGCCTGCAGAGCCAACATGCCTGTAGTGGGAGAAGGAAAGAGAGCAGCACGTGCAATTGCACAGAGAATGAAACTGGTGAGTCTGAAGAAAGAAGAAAGAAGAAAGGTGGTCCAAAAGTTGAAGGGGAAGAATAGCAAAGTGCTCGCTTTGCAAGCTAAGAAGATGTGTTATTTGCGAACCATGTGTATTATCTACAAATCTGGGAAAATATGGAAATTGAAGGAAAAAGTAGTAATAATATGTACTTTAACAGGTCACAAAAAGGTAGCTGAAAGTGATGACAATACCTATTTTTAAAACCACATTTTTTTAAAATATTGATATTATTGTACAGATTGGTGGAGCATGTAGCATGTTTATCTGCTTGCCGTTTGTCTAAAGCCGCATACTCTTCAAAACAATAACATATTTCTCTCAAGTTTCCAACTGTTGTAAAAATGTATTTGAGCACTACTACAGTTTAAAACAGAAAGCAAAACAACCAGAAGATGCATTTTCTGTTCTGTTTAGGGGGAGCAGAAAGGAAAATAACCTTATCCATGTTTCCTTGCAGTTCTTCCGCTTGAATATAGAATGATACGGTGCAACAGTAGATAATTATGAAAGTGGCGTTTGACAGTGCCAGCTATTGCTAGAAAAGCAGAACCAAAATGAGTACTTTTTAATTGTGTATGTCTAAATTCAGCAGAAAAATGAAGGGTACTTGTTCATCTTTTACTTATTCCAAGGTCATTTTAGCTATGTGGATATCAGTTTGACCTTGGTTTTATGGCTACTTTTTAAAAAACTGATGTATCATACAGTAGCATCAGAGACGCAGAAAGCTTGCAACTACTGGCATGTGGGTGAATGCCAGTGGCTGTATTTTGGCTAAGACTACTAAGCCTGATTATCCCTCCCCCCCTTTCACTGATGACATTAAAGTTCATGTAACACGTTAGAAGACTGATCCTGATACCCTAAAACTGCTTTAGATTTAGCAAATCACTGAAGATTAGTTTTCTGTAGTGCTTGAGCTTTAAGTAAAATGTGAAGAGAATGAAATATTTTTAACATGCATCCAAAAATTCTATGGAAAGTAACTTGCTAATGATGAAAACCCTTTGAAGACAAAGGCTTAATGATCTGGATGCATCTTAATACTTAGTCTCCTTTATCAGGTCTTTCAGCTAGCAAGCATGAAAGCTGACTTCTCCACCTGCCCTTTGAAGGATGGTATTTGTTTTATTATACAAGCCTAACTAATGATAATGGTAAGAAAAATGAAAGATTTATAGGGGCAGCCTGAGATCAATTTTAAGCTTTCATTCCAGGTCATAGCATTGCTGATCCTTCTTACAGCCTCAGTCCTGTTGTTCATCTCTACCAGAGAAACACCCGACTCTAAAACAATGCACATTTTTGGCTTGTAATCTTTAGGGGAAAGAAAACATGTCCCCTCTGTGTTGTTTTCCTCATGAAGCATCTGGATGGCAAAGTAAGAGCAGGAAAGGTTGGAGCAGCTTGGGAGTAACTTGTTCTTCCTCAGGTCCAGGCAGGTACCTCTCAGGAGTTTATTGCTGCTTCACAAAACTAGTGGTCTTCAGCTGAAGCTGTCCTCTTGTCTTCAAAGACAGACAAATCTCCTGTTACCCCTGCTGAGCTTCTGAAGAATTAGATTGCCGCAAAGCTTCAGGGAATCAGAGGAAGCAGCTCTCAAGTCTATAGGCATCTGTAGACTAAATGTTCAGAAGGAGAAATAAAGGATGACCTACTCATCTCCTGACCAGAGAAATGATGTGGAGAAATCTGACTTCACCATCCTAGGTAAGTTCAGGACTGAAATTTAATTTAGCCAAATGGAAAGTCTGTTTTTATTGACTTTTTTTTTTTTTTCCCTTCCAATTATATCTTTCTTTTCACCTAGTTGCATCTTGGACCTGAATTTGCAATCACTTGTATCCTTTGTCCCTTTCTCCGCTGATCCAGGATATACTTTCTCTTCCAAAACCTGTTTAAACGTTTGGGATTTTTTCCCTGTATATTTAGGTTTAGCCTCTCTGTCTTTCTCATTCTGAATGCTGTGAGAGCCAAAACCAGCATAAACCCTTTAGCAACAACATTTTGCAATATGGAGAAGAGGAAGGATGCAGCTGCCTAATGGTTTACTTCCTGAATGGATTTTGTATGCTCTCTCTTCTTGAATCTCCATGCCTGATCTCTTCTGCAGTCTCTGTTCCAATACATTTAATCTTCTATTCTGTGTTTGTAGCTACCTCCTCTCTTGGTGCTCCTTAGCACTGGTCCACCTCTTTTGCTGTTTTCTTCTTCATTCATCTGCCTGTCATCTATCCACAGAATTAGAGCACCTGAGCAAAGCCAACAAAATTTCAATTCTTGGCACAAAGTTTAAACGTCCTTTAGAATTTTCCCTATTGCAGATCCTGTTGATGTAAAAAGGAAAAGCATCTTCAACAATTAAATGATACATCGTTATAGGAATCTGCCCTCTTCTAACAAAGTTTCATGTTTAGAAAAAGTGATGTACAAAATGTATGAGCAAAGGCATCTGGAATCGTGGCCAGCAGAGGGCACTTCAGCTTGACATTGAGAATAGTGCCGAAAGCTCCTGTCTAAACACCTTTAAACTGGCTTTGTTTAAAAACAGAATATTTTTTAAAAAATGTTAATGAGAATCTTTTAGGCAAGGAGTATTTGCATTGTGATTGGTGCTCTATTGGCCTTGTCTTCTACAAACTATCTATCTGCAGCCAAACACCGTTGTACCATGGAAGAATCTGGGAACTGAAGGAGAAAAAACACTCCCCATATAGCTGCCAGTCATGCCTTTTTCTGAAAACGCCATAATGAAAACCTGTGAACTGGTGGTTGTTGACTGTTTAACTTCTGAACTCTCTCCCCATGTTGTATGTTACTTAAAAGGGTAGTGGAGAATAAAATAAAAAGTTCCATCTTTTAGCTATTAGCTGTGGGACTGGACTTGAAAGAATCAGACAGGATGGCGCGCCCTGCTTCACTGTTGTTATTAGAAGGGGACGTACTGGAACTTGTAGGCCATAAACCTTGGGAAGCCTGATAAGGGGAATAAAGAAGTGCTGATGTGGGGGAGAGTTACTGCCCCTGTGAGTCATGCGGTGCAGGAGAGAAAGAAAACTTAAAGTCTCTGGAAAACAACTTAGTCGTAAACATTCCAGTTGTTAGAGTTTAATTAGCTACCAACCAACAAGCTCTGATAAAGAATGTTGAAGTATAGCAGCCAATCAATGTAAAACACGTGTCTTCTGATTTCTTCTAATTTTCTATATAAGTGAGTGTTTTGTGTAATAAACTGACTGTCTCTGCTTGCATCAAGCTGTGTCCCGTCTCTCAGTCGCGGCAGTTAGCATCTGCACTAGAGAGGTGTCCACCTGTTGGGATTCTAGAGGACTTTCTGTGAGAGAATGGACATGTGAGCAGTCCTGCGTGAGAACAAGACTGATAAGAGCCTCAACCGAGCATGAATGCGATAATGACATAACCCTGAATGAGGGGGGAGGAACTCGATGAGACAAACAACCCCCGGAAGGAGTTGGGACGGAAGAGGAAGTTCCACAAGGCAGGAAGCCTGGCAAGGCTGATGTGGCACTTTTTATCCAATCATAAGAAGGTTTAAAGCGCGGGCTAAGTGAACTGTCTAATCTTGAGGACTTGTACTGCATGTTACTCACGTGTGCGGGAGAACATTATAAAAGGGCTTTCTTAGTTGTAATAAGACATTTAGTTGTGTTGGCATTGCTTGATCATATTGGTCGTGTGCGTGCTCAGCTCTCCCGCATCCACCCACCTTATTAGTGGGAAGATCAAGATCCCAACTGCAGGACAACACTCTGTGATACTTTACCTCTTTGTGATCCTTTACCTCTTTGCAATACCTTGAACTACGAGCAGCAGCCGTGCAACTTAAAAATGAGTAAGGGGATGTTTTGCACAGCCCACTTGGCTGGAGCAGGTGTGATAGCAGATCTACTTCTCAGTTCTCGTCTTTTCCACCTACCTGGTGATACTGTGCCCTAGGTGGTGTGTTTGGCTCTGTCTGAGTTCACCTGATAGTTGCTGCAAGGCTGTTCCTCACGAACATGCCTCATTGGAGAGGCTGTGTTGAAGAGCCATGAGCAGGGCAGGAGCAGCCTCTTAGGCTGCCTGTTGGCTGTTAATATATGTTTTCCACTTAAGTCAGGGGTCTGACTGAGTGCTCCTGCTCCTCCACTCCTTGCCACTGGCATCCACGTTGATGCTACACCGCCAGCTGCTCCACGCCAGAAAGCTGCACGTCCTGCAGTAGCAAGGTGAAAATCCATACTGCCGAGTTACACAGCAGAGGTCCTAGTGAGCAGAAATTGAACCCTGCCCCACACAACCTTCCCTGTACCATGCATCATCCCAGTCCCTGTTCTTTTTCTCTTTATGGATCTTACAGTAGGCTGAGTCATGGGGGAATGGCTGTGACTATTATCAAGGGCTGGAGGATCAAAAAAACCTAAACTGCCTTGAAGGGGGAAATGGGGAGTAGGTCAAGTGAGGATATTTGGAAATAATGTTCATTTTCTGAAAATGATTTCCTGGAGGCTCGTGATATCTGCAGGACTGAACTCTGTGAAAACTTGTTCTAGCAGCCAGCTCCTGACCCAGTAACGTTCAGAGCAATGCAAATCCTTTGCTCACTGGTGAATCTATTTTGCCTCATCCTGAGAATTTCTGCTTTGGAGCTGTATCACTTAGGTGACTGTTCTGCATTGCTGCAGTGGATTCCTCATGGAGTAGGCAAAAGCAGGCTTCTTTTGCTTGACCAGTACTTCCAGGAGTCAATGAGGAATGACTTTTTTCATTATGCAATAAGAGGCTTGAGGGATTTTTAAAGTGAAATCAATGCTTTTCCTGCCAGGACACTCAGTTGCCATTAAAATAAGGTGCTAGTTCAGTCTCATTTTGGCAGACTAGAAGTGTACGTGGTTCTCACCCTTTTAGGCTTTGAGCTCTGGATTGAAGCTTTGGGTTTTCCCAGGGATTTCTTCTTGAGAAGAGTTATTTCCCATAGCTCTAGTTTATTTTCTTGACAGATTCTAATGAAAGGCATTCTGCTGATTTGCCAAATAAACTAACCTTTATAATTCTTAAGAGTGTATCAGTAATGTATTATGCTACTGTTGAGTATTGTACAGTGGTAGATAACTCTTAAGAAAGCCCAAACATCCCCTTAAAATATATAAACCTTGCTTTATAGGAGCTCTGCAGGTAGAGTACTCTGTAGCAGTCCAGGCCCTGCAGTATATTTTAAGGTCTCTATCTGTGCCATTGCAGCCTTTGAGTTTATCTGGTTAAATTTTTTTGTGTATGCTTCTGTCATTATAGTCGTCTGTTTTAAATTTGTCAGCAGTTTTGAACACTTACCAAATAATTCATTATGAAGCTTTTAAAATATTGTGTCTCTGACCCTGTTTTCATGGCTAACAGGACAGTTCTCTGTTTTCTCCATCCTATGGTGAGCACTAATTTTGTTTTTATATGGTAAAGTGTAACAAAATTATTTTGTATTGTTGGATTCTGTTGTACTGATAAGAGTGTCTATAAAACCTGAACAGATCCTATTTAAGTCCTATGAAACATCAGGAAACACATGTGATGTCCCTTTTATTTAACAATGAAGGAAGGAAATTTTGCATCGATATGCAAAGAGCTGTTGAAGTCCCTTCACAACAATTTAAAATCCCTTCTGTCCATGAGAGTGACTTTTTATATTTCAGGAGGAAGATAATAACAGAATGCAGAATGCAGAACTTCCTAAATTTTTATTCTTATTTATTCTTAATGTCTTAGTAGTGTGCTGAAAGTGGACTTCTGATTGCTGTTTGGAAATCAAATGGCAGCTTTGTTGTTTCTCCAGTAACATACCTGCTTTTGGAAAGTTCATGAAAGTTGATGAGTATGAGTCACTATTAGCTGTTTTCTTGGCTTTCACTGAAATTACTGTGATTTTTCACATGATCCTTCGTTCTTCCGTTTTTCACCCACCTGCCCCATTTCCTGAATCCCCTTCAGCAGTTTAGTGAATTACTCACCTGCATTGTATTATCTCAGGAGTTGTCTCTTGCCTCTCAGCCTGCAGATTCAACTAGCTGAAGCGCAACAGCACTAGACAATTATTCCCATAGGTGGACTGTGGCATGCCTATGGCTTTCTGCAGAAAACATAGATCAAAGCCAAACTGCATTAAATGCAAGTAATTTCTGGTGCTATCTTGCAATGCTATTATCATTGCTTACTCTTAAAAAGTTCTTGGGTAGCTGACTCCCATTGAAGTCAGTGAGCATGGGGTTCCTAATTGTCTTCAGAGGATATAGGCCCTGGTTAATAATTCATTCTCTCAAAACATTTCATGTTGAGAGGCAAAACAGTGGATAACTCTGTACATATGTGCAAACATATCTTCCCAGGCCTTTTTTGCTAGTATGCTTGCAAATCTTGAGGTTGTATACATGCTGTAGAAGCAAAGTAAGTCTTTTTCAAGACATGATGTGATTGTCTAGCCTGGCACTGGGATGATAAACCATGGCCAAATTGTTCTTTTCAAAAGCATTCATGTTTTAAAATTAATTAAAAATGGATAGCCAGGACAGTCTTTCATTACCACTATAATGACAAATGCCTACCCACGCTCTTTTTCATTCATCCAGCTCAAGAGCATTCTTAAAATTTAAAAGCTATAATGAAGAGCATGTGAACTAGATGGACAGCTGCATCAGAAATTACATTAAAGGAGAGGAACAGAGCATTTGATGAAGTGAAGCTACTGCTTGAGGCTCAAAAATATCTTGGGAGAAAACTGAGCCAAATATTCTGTATAGGCCTTTATTTCTGTGGGTGTCTGTTTTGAGGGATGGTAGTTATTTACTAAGGGGGAAGATTTTTTGAAAGTAGAGAACAGAATAGGTACTCAGATTCTATGAAAATCCATAGAAGTGTGATTCCCAGATGATGCCAATGCCTTTGAAGTCTACGTTTCATCTCTCCAGCCCTGTATTTGCAGCATGGGTTATTAATGCTTTAGAAAAAAGAGTAGGTGAGAGTTAAGACATCGTCACTAGATATTTTTATTAAGGTTTACTGTCATCTAGTATCTGGTGGTATGCATAAGTTCAGCCAGAAGCCCTGTTTCTCATACTGCTAGTCCTACATTCTCCTGCTTCTCACATAATACTTTCGGACTGCTTTTGGAATAATTTTCCTCAGTAATTTTTAATGGTTTGTAAATTCTGACCTTCAGGTGTCAAGATCAAGTCTGGCCCTTCAATTCAATCTGCTTTTATGCAGAAATCAGGCTGATGCTATATTTACTGACCAGGGAGGATGGGACAAGGTCCAGCGCACCCAGCACTGTGTCTTGCAGGCACGAAGCTGCTGGCACTGCGTGTTTGTGGGCAGGCCTGTGAGCGTGATGTGCCTTGTGCCCTGCGTCCTGCTTTGTGCTGAGATATCTCCAGTTCACAGCCACATTCACCACGTACACCATCCCACTTCAAAGTCCCTGAGTGCTGCACACAATCGTCTCATGCAAAACCCACCTCTGCAAGTGGAGAGGGGCACTCCTCCACCTCTCACATACCTGAGAAACATTCATGCTGTCTGCTGGTTACCGTGATGCTTCTCATGACACCAGGAATAGCTGAAGGTAGAAATACAAATTTCACCTGCAAGAATTAAACCAGACACCAAAGAAAATAGAAGCCATCACATGGAAATAAAAGCCCTGCTTCTCTCTGTGCATGTTTCCCAGAAGCTCCTGAGATGTTGGAGAGGTCTCTCATGCTGTCACCCACCTGTCTTTTCAGCTGGGGTCCAGTCTCTGAGTAAAAAACCTTGAGTTCAGCATTTAGTGAAGAAGATCTTGGCTTAAACACAATTGCACCCTTAAATGCCTAGCTCATACCCAAGGTTAAAAAGCTTCCTTCCTCTCAGTTATTCCCGTGACTCATCACTTCATTAAGTGAACAATTTAGATGTTCCTTTTAAAGGATTATTGAATTGCTTTGCCCAGCCTAGAGACATTGCTTTCCCCTGAACACAGCTGGGTAGAGCCACCTTCTGTCTAGAGGTAAGCAGACTAGTTATTGGTCCTGCTACTTTATTGAACTATAGTTTAATAATTAAACTATGTTGTGGTAAGCACTCCCTCTGAGTTGGACAAATATTGTATTGTGCAGTATTTGTACTTTGCATGACTGCATAGTCTGAAGCCCACAAGGAAAAAGGAATGGAAATATTTTTTGGGGTGAACATGCTTGGCAGGGTTAGTCACAATGTAGGTTGCATTTTTGTCTGATCCAGCTTGGAATCAGGCTCGTCCTAGATCTGGCACTTGCAGTGGATCTTCCTGCTCCTTCCAAAGGCAATAATGGTGGAAAAAGCCTGGTGGTCCTTGTGTTTCTGGGTAGTGTGACAGGGACTAAGTTACTGCTGGAGGATGCTGTGTGAGAGATGTGGCTCAGCCCTGCCATGCAGTGGCAACCAGCTCTTAGATGAGAGTGGGAAGCATTGTAGAGGTTGTTCTCAGCTGCTACAGACCTCTTAAAAGAATCACAGAATACAGAAAGAAACCAACAGGAGTGAAAATGGTTGTCATCCTCCTT
Organism: Athene noctua; assembly: GCF_965140245.1. NCBI lineage: Eukaryota > Metazoa > Chordata > Aves > Strigiformes > Strigidae > Athene > Athene noctua. Next base: position 9,144,209 of record NC_134039.1, read on the forward strand.
GGAAGGTGACAAATCCTATGGTGTTACAAAGAGAAAGTATTTTCTGGCTGCAGGTATGGTTTTGAAAAGCAAAACAATGAGGCAAAAACCCAGCAGATCTCTCCCCAGAAGCACCCCAACAAATGAGCTTGGAAAGGCTCTGGAGGGACAAGACAACAGCTGGGTTACTGGCATTGTGGTTTCTACAGCTGTGCACCCTGAGGTCAAAAACCAGCTAAACCCAACCAGCTAAACCCAACCAGCTAAACCCAACCCAACTGAACCATCACTGTACTTTCTCTCAGTAGTAGTGCTGATAGGATTCAGCTTACAAGATGACACTTCCCTTACCAAAGTTCTCCTGATAACTGTGCAGTTTTAGGAGAATGTGAGTGCACAGGATATAGGCAAAGAGGTACATTTCAGCATGTGCCTCTTGCCTCACCAAGCTCATTCTCCTTATTTCTTCTCCTCTGGTGATATTTCTGCATTTCTGCTCTTTCTCCACCTTTGTCCTGGAGTAGAGATGTCGTACAAAATGTCTCTGTTGGCAAAATGAGAAGTGCCAGCCTGCGTGAGGTGAATGCTGGAGGATTTTTCTGTCTTGTTAAAGGCTGGGACTGGTAGAAATCATGCGGAACCTGCCAAATACTCTACACCAATGCTTGCCTCTGGCTCAGATACCTCTGCTCATTATCCATGCCACCTTGACAGCCCTCCCAGTAGCAAGATTGCCCTGGATGATGTCAGACGACAAGAGAACCCAGAGCAGAGCAGAAGTGTCAGTAGGTGGGCAGAGAAAGGGAATGGAGGCAGGCTGATGGCATTGGACCTGCAGCAAACCAGCTTCCTGGCCAGCGCCAACAAGGCCCTGGGGCTCTGAGGGCCTATGGCTGTGCACCCCAGCAGGTGGGGGCCACCACTGTGGGGCGAGGGGGAGAAGGAAAGGAACGGGGAGAAGGGGAAGAAAGCAGCACCCAGAAGCAAGGTCCGAGAACTAGTAATTTATTGTCTTTTTCTTCAAAAAAAGGTTTGCTGCAGCCCTGCTAGTGCTGCTGGCGGGGCAGCCTCTTGCAGGGCTGGGGAGAGTCCTGGGGGCCTGAGGCCCTCCTCTTTGGGGAGGTGCCAGGACCCCCCAGTTGAGCGGCCCCTGCTGCAGCAGGGAGTGGAGGGGCTGCAGCTGCAGCCCTGGGCAGAGGGACCTGCCACCGCCGCCTGCCCCGGCTCCTCCTGGGGCTGCTGCTCTGCCAGGACAGGAGCAGGTGATGGGTGGCCGGGACCCTGCGGAGGGCAGCCTCCGAGGTGCTGGCTTGCTCCTCCCTGTTGGAGCTGTCAGGGCTGGTGGAGGAGGCCGAGCTGGAGTCAGGAGACCCACCGTGGGAGGTGGTGGGTCTGGGGCTGGATGCAGGGCCATCATGTTCCCCTCTGGCAGTGGCAGCATGGGGGTCCTGCTGGCCCACGTGCCCGCGGATCTCCGTGGTGCACAGGCGCACGGCGGCAGCAATGAGCTGGCTGACAAGCGTTGGTGCATTTCCTCTCAGGCAGTTCTGCATGTTCTGCACTAACACTGCCTCATCCAGCCCCAAGAGGCAGAGGTGGATCACAGTGAGTCCCTCTGCTGTACCTGCCTTCCACCACTGGCCATCGAAGAGCCCCAGGAGCCCCCGTCACATCCACAGCAGCAGGGGCCTGATGTTTTTTCGGTGTCTCCTGAAAAAGTCCACCCAGACCTCTGGAGGGAAGCGAGAATGACTCGAGCGTGTCCAGAGAAGGGCAACGGAGCTGGTGCAGGGTCTGGAGCACAGGTCTGATGGGAGCGGCTGAGGGAACTGGGGGGGTTTAGTCTGGAGAAGAGGAGGCTGAGGGGAGACCTCATCGCCTTCTACAGCTCCCTGAAAGGAGGGTGCAGAGAGGGGGGATGAGTCTCGTTAACCAAGGAACAAGCAATAGGACAAGAGGGAATGGCCTCAAGCTATGCCAGGGAAGGTTTAGACTGGAGAATAGTCTGGAGAAAATCTGAGCACAATCACTAGTAAGGGGTTGAATGTTAAAAAATTCTTAGAGGTAAATAATTTATTTATGAACAATTTATTTGAAATTTTTTTAAATTAATTTGAAATTTATTTGAAAAGTATTACAGAGTAAAGGTGGTCTTGAACACAAAAATCTTCCCTTGCTCATATGACAAGATAAACCTTTTTTCTTCCATTTATTTTTCTGGGTTTGAGCCCTAAATGCTGCTGATATCTTATCTCAGGCTGCCCGTGTATCAAGCGGTTCATTACTAAAGTGACAAACCAAGTCATGATTGTCCAGAAGTAAAAAGGGGGAGATGTGGAGAAATTTTTGAAAGACAACGGTCACATGGTCCTTGATACTGAAATGAACAATTCTCTGCTGTTTGCCTCTGTATAAAGAACTATTGTTCAGCATTCCTCTCTGGCTTGCCACTGCATAGAGAGCTATTGTTCAGCAAATTCTTTTAACTAGAGATAAGCTGTGATGTTAAAACCTCAGGTAGGACGTCCATGGCTGGTGCCTCTCGTGTGTGCTTCTTAGGTTGTACCAATGAAATATGAATTACATTGTGTGGACAGTAGCATAGAACCAATTACAGTTTGTTTACCTTTGCATAATCACTCTCTAACAGTATATAAGATGCTCTGTACTTAATAAAATTGGATCAAGCTTGCAAACCATATGGGTATTATTCTTGATACCCGGGCTCTATCCATCAGCAAGGATGTGTGCAAGGGTTTTGCTTTTGTGTCCTAGCTTTTGTGGGAGACAGACAAGCTTTGTGGGATAAGAACAGTGGGACTAATGATGGGCATTTCTAGAGAATTGTGTGAGGAATATAATGGTGATTCATGTTATGAAATACATTGACCTATAATGCAGACATACAAGAATCAGATGGGCTGTAATAATTTCGCAATACATATGTTAAAAGAGAAGTTACTGCGGTTTCAGTCGGTCGGAGGCTTTGTAACCTCAGACTATGTTATGACTATGTTGAACTTTTGACTATGCTGTTATTGCACATGGGCAGAGGGAGAGCGGAAAAGTGTGAGTGAACCCCCTCAACAACACCAGAAAATCCAAGACGGTTCCAGAAGTTCCACTACGCTTGTGCAGACCAAAGATGGATACTTTTTGGAAGAGAGATGCCCCTTTATGAATATGTATTAAAACAGACTATAAAAAGAGTGGGTTTGTTTTGAACAGTGTGCATCGGTTGTGGAGAGGTGACTCCCTGGCGTACTCAGCGTGATTTTGCTTGTTCCTATTTCAAATAGAATTATAAATTTGGCTTCTGCTTCTAAATTTATAACAGTTGTGTGCCTTCAGAGCTCTTGGCCAATGTCAGCCACTTTGTCTGCTGCCCTGCAAATGCTGCTTGCTGGGAAGGAGAAACCCGGCTGTGCTGAGTGAGTGCTTCTCCCCACCTGTTTTTCAGCTCACTTTGCCAGTGACACTAAAGAGAGGGCTGCCCTTATGTGCAGGGACTGTGGATTGCACAGAGATACAGCCCAGCAAGCTTGAAAGCATGGAGGGGCCAGTCCGACCTCCCCAGGGCCCTCTCTCGAGTTCAGGAAAGGCAGGGAGCAGCGTGTCCACCGAGGCAGAAAAGCTGTCCGAGCAGACCAACCTCAGCCTTGTCCTCTGGCTGAGTGCTCACACCCGGATCTGTAATTAGGTTTTCTCAGTCTAACTCTGTTCTCTGCGTCCTGATGTTTTCTTGCAGCCTGATACTGTGCCTCCTCCAGCTCTGACTGTGCCCGATAGCTCAGCTGAGACAGGGTATTTTTTATGGCTTTGCTACAATAAAACACTCACACACGCTTGACGTTTCTAACGTGTTTTCCTGAACATGTGATTACAAAGGTAATTTACAATAAAGAAATCAAATAAACAAGAAATTAAAGCACAATACATTTATACATAGTATTTGAAAGGGTTTGAATGATTATCAGGTTCCAAAACATTAAGACTTTAAAACATCGCTTTTAATGATCTATCTCATCCCTCTTTCTCTCTGCCTCAGCCAACTGGTGCCCAGGGACAGAGCGGACTTTAGGTTTTGATATTGAAGGATGTAGGGCACAAAGAGTGCAGGGCCACCAGGCAGCAACTGCAGAGTGATGCTCTCATACTGTAAATGGGACTTGTCCCTCCTGAGTACTGAAAGCCCACATGATAGTTGGTACAACAGGAGGTGCTACAGCCAGAAGGTCTTAGAGGAGGCAGAATGCTGCTCCAGTATCTCCTCTTTATTCCTGTCTGAGAGACAGTATTGACATACCCAAAGGCTTCATCATCATGAGGTTCTGCAAAATCAAGTTCTTTCATTAAATGTTTTTTATTAACTCCGTGCTCCACCTTCCTGCACAGAGACTCCATATGAGACAAAAGGATGACAGAGTTCGGATCACTTGGAGTTAAGTCCACTGTGATACCAGTATCACTGATGCTTCCAAGAGAAAACTCACCCAATTCCTTCAGTGAAGAAGGTGGGTTTAGAGGACAGGCATTTTGAGCTCTGAAGATGTTCTGAATGAGGTGCTCCACGTCTAGGCTATAAGGCACCACATCAGCCTGGATGGCCTGTTCCACCATCACATTGCTGATTTTCTCCTCCTCCTGGAAAGAAGTTAGTTTTTCATCCAGAACATTTTCAAGCAGAACTGGAGGGAGCTGGATCACCCAATTCAGAGGCTGTGGTGGTCAAACTCTCTTCAGATTAATCAGTCCCATTAGCTGTGTCCTTATTAAAAAGCAGCCCACCGTCTGCCACCTCCTCCAGAGCCTCTGTGGTGAGGCCATCTGGCATCATGGCACACAATGCTAATGGTCACAGGTGTACTCCAGGCACTGCTCATCTCTCACGGTGCTGTTCTGAGCCATCCCCATGCTCTGGAGCAAAGCTTCCAGTTTTCAATGCTTATGTCTATGAAGTTTTTCTGAATTTTGTCTTTATCAACCAAGCCGTTTTTCTTGCTTTCAGTAACCTGCTTGAGTTCTTTAATTTCCCTTCTTGCTTCCACGAAGGCCAGCTCCAACTCCACATGGTTACATTCTTCTTCAATCGAGTCTTCCTTCATCTGTTCCAGTTGAACCTTGAGTTCTTCTATTTCTGTTTCCCTCTAGCTAAATAAAAATGTTGTAACACTGCTGCTGACTGGTCAGTTAAAGAGTCAATGCAACTGGGATGGCCATACTGTGGAGATGCTCCTAGAAGGAAGCCAGTTCCTCCATGCACCATTTACTGCTGCCTCTGAGAGAGCTGGCAGAGATGTAACCAGCTGCTGAGTCACGCTGGCTGAGCACTAACTGGACTCCCTGACCTCACCACACAGCCAGCAGCCTTGTGGGCTGTGCCGTAATCCTGCACATTTTGAGGTGCAAGTGGTGGCCTCTAGGTCAGGTCCAAACAGTACAGCACTTAACGTCTCACCTATTGCCTCAGCCTTGGAGGGAATGGGGGATGGCTCCCTGGATGCGTCCCCCACGCCTGCCAGCAGCTTGGCACATGCAGCCAGAGCCAACACAGGCCACAGGCAGCAGGACAGCTTGGGGCTGCAGGCACCTGGCTTGCTTTGCACCCACCCAGCCCTGCGTGGAGACAGGGGCTGCTGCCTCAACCTGCAAGCAAGTGGGGAGAGGGGGCCCCCATGTGAGATCCAGCCCTCACAGATGTAGAAGTTGGGCAATCTGGAGCTGGACAAGGGGTCCCTGGGGCTCCATCCAGCCCCACCTTTGTGCTCGCTTGGGTTTTGTATGCTGGAGAGCCAGCTCTCAGAGTGCAGCTTTAGTAGAAGAGACAACATCTATTCCTGTGTCTGTTCCATTGTCACTTCTTTGCTTAGCGTCCATACAAAGGGCTATGGTGAAAAATTCAATATCCAATTAACAAAAACACAAGCGGGCACACTGGTTTGTATAAGAGCTTTTCTTTCACTACAGGAGAAGCGGGACATTGCTAATCATATTTCACTGAATGAAGTACAACAGGAGATTAAGGAAACACATGCTTGCGTAGAAAGTGTTTTATGTATAAAAGGTCTCGATGCTGAATTAGACTGATAAAAAATTAGCCTTTAAAAATATTCTGTTGAGAAAGTTCAAAAAAAGATAAAAGAGACAGCCATATCCAGAACTAAACTGCATGGTACATATTCACTGAGCACGCTATGAAACCTGAAACACCAGAAGACAACCTAATCAGACTGATCACATTTCAAATTTTTCGTGAAAACTTTATGTGGTCAAGAAAAGATTCAGGATTACCACCCCTAAATGCTCCGGAATTATTCTTTCTAACTCTGATTTCTGAAGTGAAACACACATTTCTCTTAAGTTTGCTCTCAGATTCCTTCATCTTTGCTTTCAAATGCTGTATTGTAACTTCCTTCTGTTGCAGAGGACTCAAATACTGCACTCAATTTTGTGGCTTGATGCTGTGATTGTCAACACAAGAAATGTATCTCTCTGCCTGAAAAGGAAAAAACCCAAACCATCTCGTAACATCACTCCTACAGTTCTTCAGTCCTGGTGAAAAGAAAAAGACTGATGGATACAGAGAGAAAGATACAAATAGACTGATACAAAGCTTGACTCATTTGGGGCTCCCCAGTGTCTGCATAAGTGACTCCCTCTGGCAAAAAGTACTTGAGGAAAAGGCTGATTTGTGGCTATAGTGCAAAGTTTACTATTTACTATACTTGGTTTCAGTGCCATTACATCAAACGAGACATTTAACTTTAAACTACCCAGACATCCCCTCACACAAAATGGGTGGTGTGCCCCAGAGCAGGCAGCCAAGCCACTGCCAAGGGCACCCAGCTCCAGTGTTGACAAAGGGCCCTTTTCACGGGAAGCAGGTAGGCTGGCTCTAGACTTGTAGGATAGAATCCATTATTCCAGACGTAAGGGCTACAGCTGGAGGGAAACCAACATGGTTAAAGCATATTGGATTATCCTCATCGTGCAACACATTACATATCTTATTTTACAGAGAGAACAAAGTTCTCTAAACACTAAAACAGATAGGGAACTGTGAGTAGCCAGGAAGAAAGAAAAGTCCTGAAGTCATCAGCACATTCTGTCACTGACTCTGGGGCTCTCAGTCTGAATTACATGATCTTGGGAAACCTCGGCTGTTTTCACATTTCTCTGTGGATGGCACAGGTCCCATTGACTCCATCAGACCATCCACATTCCCTGAACCTCCAGCTACATTAAGTAATGAGAGGACTACAGCCTGGACCGTGACAAAAGAACCACGTTTCAGCTTTCCCCAGCCAGGCCTGCAGAAAGATGCCCGTGCATGGAGGTTTTTGATAAGACTGCTTTCATGCTCCTCAGCAAGCGGCCTGAGGGACCACAGAGTGCAGTGAAAACAGATTTTGTTTGAGCCACTGTTCTTTTCTGCCTTTGGCAAACTGGGTGCTTCAGCCGTCATTGTCAGCTATTCATTTGCTTAGATATAGTTCAAAGCCCACTGGGAGCAGGCTAAAATGGTAGTAAAACTGACAAAGAAAAGCATGGCCTTTCCCTTGTTCCTTCCAGTTTCCCTCAGACAGATCTACCATTCTTCTCCCACTCTGTATTAAAAAATCTGACTGTCAACTGTGTGCTTGAAGGCAATCGATACTTGCACTGCCCAGCAGCTGCCAGAGGGTTGGGGTGCTCTGGGGACAGATTCTTGACGTGCATTCCCCGCCTGCTCACTTGGTTTGTCTTCCCTCACTACTCTGCTGATGGCTTCATCCTCTCATGGAAGTTGTTCTTCCAAACTGTAATGAAAGGGCTGGTCTGTAAAAAAATAGGGGAAAAGCAAATCCATCCAGCAAAAGAAAAGGCTTGAACATAAACATCTAAATACCACAGGATTATGAAGCAAAATCTCTTCTCAAAATTGTCTGACTTGGTTTCCTCCCTTCTCTGAAAATGCAACAGTTTATAAGTAACAGATGGTTGAGTGGCTGCTGCAAATCTTCATCATGTCCCTGCGGTTTGAGTGATTTTAATAATTACTTTGCAATGAAGTGCAGGGCTGTGGTTTGTGACAACACTGAAATGTTTCATAGCAAGTCAAGTCAAACAGTTGAAAGTGAACATATTGCAAAGGAGACATCTCTTTCCACTTTGTACAGCACAATATCAACTCTTGTGTGAGGCAGAATTTGCAGACTGTGTAACACAGCAATGCATTTGAAGGACCACTGTTAGAGAGGACTTCTGTCCAATTAAGTAGGTCAGTAGGCTCTAATTTAAAGTTACATTTAAATGCACAATAATATATAAAATGATACATAATCTTACTGCAAGGAAGGTGATTTTAGACCTTCATGTTATACTTAGTATTGTTTTTCCCCCCTGCAAGTACTTTTACTTGTTTGATTTAATCTAGAGAGCGCTTAAGTAACATTTAATTTTCTAATAGTCTCATGACACAGATAGTAAACTGCTTATTAAGCATCATTCAGCGGATCTGCACACCGGGGCACACTGCAACCTTGCAGACGTCTTTGTGACTTAAGCATATGGGTGTCCTGATGACAGCCCTCCTGCCAGCCCTTCCAGAAAGGTCAGGAAAGCAGCTCTGTCCATTTGAACTCTTTCCACCTACTCCAGAAAATGTAACCAGCAGGGATTGGTGGGCAGAGCACAACATGCACCGCTCCACCCAAACGCCCCCATATCCACAAGCTGTCTGGATTTGCACTTCAGACAGGATAGGGAGAAATCTTACAGAAATCTTTTATGAAGGGTGCATTTACATAGATAATCAGGATTTTTTTAAAAAAATTGCATATAGTTTTATTTCTATAAATGTTGGGCAAGGGTGTTTAAGAAAAAAGCATCAAAGACAATATTGTCTACTTCTTCCTACAAAAAATAAGGTCATGATCTGGAAAGGTATATTCTGAGCTGACAGTTTATTACAAAGACAAAACAGTGAAAAGATGAAAAGGTTAAGGTTATCTGGTTAGAAGTACTGCTGTTAACTAACATACACCCAGTTGTCTGCTCCTCCACTCCAACCAATGCCTTTTCTGTCTTACCTGATGGTACTCCCATACTTGTTATGAATAAACAACAAAAGAAAACCAGTTGGCTGATCTGGCATATTGACAAATTTTTGTTCCCCAAATACAGCTTTTTTTTCTTCTTTCTCATATCACAGTTCTTATCAGAGTAAGTGCTGACCAAGAGCATAGCGGTACCCAAATTAACACTCACAATACTGATACTGTATGTATTAGCTACAAGATCTTACATAGTATTCTGTCTCTGCACTAGCAACACTTGCACTATCCAGGAAAAACTGCTTTGCTTACTTGTAAGAAAAATAAGATATTTTCCTTCCAGCAGCAGACACCTGGACTTCACGTACTGAAATACTGCCCTTGCTCCTTGAAGAGCTAAAATCGACTTCACTCACTGGAAAGGAAAAGGAAAGAGTGAAAACATGATAGAAATTAGAACTCAAAGACTGTTTTCAAAATAACAATGAATCACAAAAATAGGAAAAGTGGAAAAATGGGAAAAGTTCAAGAATATCTGTGACAGGAACACTGAGAGCTGAGCAGCAGAACCGGATGCCTGAAACTCAGGATGCATATGAGCTTATTAAAACTTAGTCAACCCTGCAGCCCCAGGATGAAAAGCAAAATTTGCCATAAGCTATTCCATTATTTACTAGAACTCACACCTTGAAACTACTAAAAAAAACTAATAGACTTCAAGTGTCACCTACTGAAAAGAACAGTAAACCCCTGCCCAGTATATTGATTGGTTGCCTCAACTATATTCTTATAGTAATAAAGCCAAGTCTGAGGGCAATGCATTTCAAGTTATGACTGCTGTCTTTTGCTGCTTTTTTCCCCCAGTAGCACCCTCATCATTAAGAAACATTAATGACAGACATGAAGCCTGTGCTTTTTCTGCCTATTAATCCTTGAGGCTCTGCAGTCACGCTGCATTCTGCCAATTCCAGCAAACACTCACAGCCTGCCAAGTGCCCGGATGTCAAAGCCAACAGCTTACTATTACTTACAGAGTTTCAGAAGGGAGGAACAGGAGACCTGTAATGAAGTGCCTCAGTGTGGAAGCAAGACAAGGCTCATAATACTAATAAAATATGAAACTCTATAGGTTTTTCATTTCTTTTAAATATATTTTATGCAACAGCATATCTAAAGATACACTACTATAAAGTAGGTTACATTATCTCCCCATCAGACCATCTGGGACATGCACCTCATCCAGCAGTAAGAACTGGATGAGTCTTCCCATCCTCTCAGTTTATCACGGCCCTCTCCAGATCCTCCATAAATCCACCCATTACGATGCCTGCCTGTTGTCATTACCCCCTGCTACGTGGTGGAATCCAAACAGGCTTGAGTTTCCCACAGCTACCACCTCCAGCAGGAGACCCTACCCAAGCCCCACACCCAACACAACTAAGCTCTACGGTCTGAAGTTTGGAGCAAAGTTGGGCAACGTCTACCTAGTTGTTCTTCCAGATGCTGGTTTTTATTTTACTTTCTTAACTGTGGTGTATTTATTGGAACAGGGACTGGACATGCATTTCTCCCGTCTCCTTGGCTCTTCCTGAGCTCAGACTCATAACGTCAGATAAGAACAAAACCAGAATCAAGGCATCTAAAGAACAACTTCCGCAGGATTTAGATATCTAGGCACATAACAGCAAGTAAAATAACACTGTTTAAACAGGCTAAGTATTCAAAATGCCACTGCTATCTGCAAAAACCTGCTTAGTTGTTTGAGGTCGAGCTTCTACTCTTGAGCCCAGCAACCACCAACTTACCCGATGTCCTTATACCATAGGGAAATCAAATAAGTGCGATTTGTATGACTAAGATAAAGACATTCCCTTAGCTTTCTAGGCCTGTCACAAACTGTTCATAAACAAGAAACTGTTCGTAAAGAGGATGTCTCAAACAACTCAAGTGGGATGTCCTGTGGGGGAGAAGCAGAGCGAGCTCTGCAGAGGTGGGGCAGTGGGCTGTTTCTTTCCCCCTCCCTCCTATTGTTGCGCAGAGACAGAATTTGCCTAACTGTGCATGTACAAGACAGAGAAAATGAGAACCTTCTGAAACAACCTAATTCATATGCACAAGAAAGACTATATAAAGGCAATACCTCACATGTATCTTTGTTGACCCATCACCTACAGACCAAGCCAGCTACTCTGCGACAATACGGGATCCAAAGGTGGTGATTCCCCTTTTCCTTTCCCCTCCTCCTCTCTTTTCTCTTTCCTCTTTTTACTCTCTCTCTCTCTTTCTTACATATATTCATGTGTATAAGGTTTGCACAAATCGAATTGGGATCAGTTGATCATTGATGGGTTATTAAGAAAACAGTATTATCACCAAAGTGCCTTTATTTATTCCCTGGACAGTTATCAGCTGATTGTTGCCAAATTGTCTCCACTCACTTATTAAAGGGGTCAGTTAATAAGGTCATCAGCACAATTGTTCTTCTGAGTCATTGTCCACCCGGCCTGCCCTGCGTCTCTCCAAGCAGAATCTGACTCTTTCACCGTCATGCAGGCTCCCAGGGAATTCAAAAGATTCACCCTCCTCATAACCCACTGCATGGGATGACACAATGCCTACATATAAATACAGATATATAAGCAGAAGGAATATATAGACATATCCACTCAATATTGCTCAAAAGTTATTAAAAGTAAGCACTCTGAGGGATACAAAAATTTTTAGGTGAGTAATTTGGTCAGCAAAAACCAAAGTTCAGAGAATACTGAAACTGCTTACGATTTGAAGTAAACATGGCCAGAAAATGGAAAACTAGAATTTTCTACTTTGTGTCTGAAATGACACTTCAGTTTTGAAAACTGTCACGTTTCTCTATTCTTTTAAAAAAGGTGTAAACCCATTTAAAAGTCTCCCCAAACATTCTAAATATTTTAGATTGATTATCATCTTTGTTCAGTATGAAACAAAGGTTTTCTTTAATGTTTTGATTGGACAGCAACCCCCAAATCAGTTATTTGCATAGCTCCACTTTGAATATTGTAAGATGGCAGACAAAAAAGAAATAGGGGATGTAAAGAAAAGTAGAAAACTAAATAATCTATCAATTCTTGAGTAAACATTGATCAGAAAACAGTTCAAATCCCAGGATTCTCATTTTAAAATAATAACACAGAGGAATTCTAAAAAAGCTGAACAATAATGGTAACAGGATTACAGGGCACTGTTTATGAAAGGAGATTAAAGGAATGCAATTTGTATATTCTAAAATTAAAATAAATACTGGCAACACTGTTTATCATGGGAGGAGGAATATAGCTGGAAAACTGTAAAGAAAACCATGTAACAGCAACACAGGATTCTGGCTGCAAAGCATGTTATTTCATAAAAATTTACTTGAAATAAAAACTTATGGTTGGTGGGAGTTGTGTATAGTAAAATGTAGCTGGAATAGGTTCAGAATAGTTTAACCAGAGAATCAGAAAGCTATTTTAAACATTGGCATAAATAATAGAGATTGTAATTTAAAAGAACTCTCTTAAGGAAAGATTCTTAATGGCCTCTTTCACATGAACAGTATTTTCTTCTGTGGAGGTGAAGAGGCTAAAAACCACAGAAAACAGTCAGGAAAAGCAGAAAATTCACTTCAGTAAATACACAAATTGCAAAGCATAATCTAGCTTGACCTCACATATATCTTAAAACAAATACTTAAGAGTGTACAGTGTATATAGCATCGGCTTCTCTTTTTGACTCATATTTGATACTGGATTAGCAAAGGAGAGAAAAAAAATGATTGAATTGTTACCATAAATTTGGTGTCAAAAGAAGCCCCTAAGACTTAGTCTGAAGTTTTAGAAGACAGGCATTCTATATAGCAGCGCTGATGCATGGGAGATCATTCCACCTAACAGCCATGCTGAAAGACAAAAGCACATTTATTATATACAATAAAAGAAATCAATATTCATGTAATTTCCGAGAAGTACACACCTATTTTCAGAGGATCTAATGCATATATTAATGCATTGCACAAGCGTACTAAAATTCAGGGAAGGATCTCTGAAGGGCTTCCATGGGGATTTTCCGTGGTCTCTGGTGGTCCCTAGTGGTGATTGAAGGGTGTCTCTTAATGTCCTTTCTATGAACTCTGAGGTTTTTTTCATATATGGCCTTGTCTTGGCTCATTGCTCAGTCTGTAAAGTTTCTCAGCTTTCTTATCTTTGACTACCACAGATGTCTGTTGGTTTCTCTGCCCTCCCTGGGATGTACCCATCATAGTGGCAAAAATTATGTCCTTGGTGCATTCTTGTCTGAAGCTCCTTACAACAATTAGTACCAACTGCTTGCAGGCATCAGCTAGGAGGCATCAGAATATACAAAAATAAAATTTTTTGACTAAAGATCACAGCTATTGCCATCTTCCATACCTGCCTCAACTCTGACCTCTAGACTGCAGTACCCTTCTCACAGCACATCTTTTCCAGAGGCAGGAGCACATCCCCACAATACCCCAGACATCTGCATCTCTACCAACAGGCGTTTGGAGCTAAAAGACAAATCGGCTGGCACTGGTCTCACCCCATCCACCAGCCTGGTGGCTCAGACACTCCCTGCACAATCCCATATCTGCATCCCCCCCCACTCACTGGGATCTGCAGCTGGAGCCATGGCTCTCTCACAGGCCAAGCTCAAGGCAAAGCTCGGGACTGCAGGCATCCCGAGGCAAGAATCTCCCTTTAATGGTGGGCACCCCGCTTTCTGTATTCTGGAGCTGTATCAGGACAATTAATGGACCAGCAGGAGAGGGAGAAAGGAGTGCCTTCTGGGTGCCTGATGGGAACTTGGCTTCAAACCCCCAATACAACAGTTACTAAATTACACAAAGTGGAAGAGCTTCCCAGGAGCAGACTTCCTGCATCCCCTCAGCCTGCTATCAGGAGACACTTCCTTTGTGAGACTCTTCCAAAAGAGGCAAACAGACCTAAACAGAAGTTCCTTTTCCCTTTACTGAACTAAGTAAAAGGGATGTCCTTTTATTTTCTTTGTGAGGAAGGAGATAAGTACCTAACTGCAGATGATTTGTGCCTGAGACCCTGAACTGCAGCTGGCCTGTGTAGCTACTGCAGTAGCCATGTCAGTGGGCACTCCTGCCTGCCCCCCCCAAGGGGTCTTCTTGCGCACCCCACTTTGGAGACAAATCATCTACACTTATCTGAACTGCCACATCATTTACTGATTTTCCTCTGCTTTTCTTCTTTTTTATTTCTGTCTTTCTTTTCCTTCTCTGCTTTCAGCTGAGGCTTTCTGGTTTTGCCACCATTCCATCAATCTGCAACTTTATGATAAATGTGGGTCTATGCTGGGTTTCCCTGGTTGCTCTTTACAAGAAGCTGGATGTACAAAAAGCCTCTGGGAGGCAGTGTGTTCTGTGAAGAGAAAAAGGGAAAAAGAAACAGGGGTGTTAAGAGCAACAGTGCCGTCAATGGATCTCCCCCTGCCAGCCCTGCTCCTGCTCCTGCTCAGAAACAAGCTCTCAAAGGCAGGTGGGAGCATCTGCTGCCACCTGAGGCTCACTGATGGGGAGGCTGGGGACGTGGGAAGGGGGAAGGCACCTGGCCTCCTCTGTATCCTGAGATCCTCTGCATCTCCCTTCCCTCTGCCGCTTGCTCTGTGCTGAAACAGGCCAGGGAGGTGCAATCCCACCAAGGCCCCGCTCTCTGCTCTGCCTACCTTCCTCCTGGCAGGCGGGAGAGCACTGGGCAAGAAGGGGCGTGCTATGCTCGGAGGAGAGGACACTGTCCAGCCTGTGGGCAGGTCACAGGATGGAGTGATGGTGCTGACCCACAGCTCTTGCCACCAGTCATCCCTGTTTCTCCACAGCAGCAAGACAACAAAGTTGCTTGGGTAGAATGGCCATGTGTCTGCCTGGCTCTGCGGAAGGCAGTGGTTGCAGCCAGGGATCCCTCAGGACTCGTGCTCCCACAGGCGTGACCCTGCCCTCGCTCTCCTTTTGCTACCATCACTGCATGCCACTCAGTTCTCCCAACACTGCCAGGAAAAGAGGAGAATACTGGTTATGAAACCACCCTAGTCAGGGCCTTACAGAAACACCTCTGCCCAGCAGCTCTGCAGGGCACTGCCCACCTCCCACCCCTGAAAAGGCACTGTTGTAAAAGGAACAAGCTCTAGAAAACTCTTTTCTCTTAGGATATTATTATTAGCAGGAATAATTAATAAATAGATATTGTTTTATAGGTTTAATTAATAGAGCACAGGTGCTCTAGGAACAATACTGACAGTTTAAGCAACTTAGAAAGGCTAAGTAATGAAGAGCTAGACATAGATTAAGTATATGTTAAATAGAACATTTTGAGTCTTTTCTCAGAAGTCTAAAAGTGAATTATGATTAAGATTGTTCAGAAGATAATTAACTATGATGACCAAAGACTGTGTCAGTGAATAGTAGTGTCCAAAGAGGAATTAGGACGAAACGAAGCTGAAACTGTGGAATACTATGGATTTTTGAAATTGATGATGAACTGAGAGTTGAAAGTTCCTGGAAAATCCCCAAAGACTCTTTGTATTGTATGTTGTATCATAAATATAGAGCACACTTTTTGTTAGCTCTTGCCACTCACTGAGGTGATGGCCCAGCTCTGAGTTGTTAATAAAGCAAGCCTAGAGATACCCAGTCTGGTGAAATCCTTTAACACTGTTAGGGATGAGTGTGGAAACGGGGTCGTCAGGGAGAAAGTCTTGCACCCAGTTGTGACAGAGGACTGTGGGCAAGATGCAGCAGTTCTGCTCAGTTCAGCTCTGTTCCCCTCCTGAGGGGAACCACTGATGTCTAGCAAGCCCAGCCCTGTGTTCGAGCTTTGGTTTCAGGAATCTGATCCACACTGTGGGCTGGAGCAGCGCTGCCCTGGACTGAGGGAAGAATCCCTGAGGTTGGTCCCCAGCTTCACAGGAAGGAAGGAAGGAAACTGGCACTGATGATTTCTGCTATGATACCTGCAAAATAGTGTCAGGAGGGTTGGCAGCGCAAAAGAACCCCAAAATCCTGCTGCCCCAATCCTCTTTGCAGGTGTAGGTCTTGGTAGAGCTCTGCACATCAGTGGTGGCACCTGTAAGGGAGGGAGAACAGATTACTGCAAGAGGCTGCAGACTAGGAGGACTTGGTGCTCAAACACTATTTCTGGTGTCGCTGGCCAGCTCCACATCAGTTGGTCCCATTCTCGTCACCAGGCTGGTAGGTGTTCACAGCTGTGCAGGGCAGTGACGGCATCCCTGTTCCTGGTGACTGCTGCTCTCACAGTGCCACAAGGAGAAGGTCTGAGGGGCTGGGAGACAACATGTGCCCAGGGGAATAACAGCAGAGCAAAGCTGAGGGCTTGCTGCATGGGCAGCAAAGGGAGACCCAGCCGTTCCCTTTCCAAAGGCAGTGGAGAGGAAGAGAGCCCCTTCATCAGCAGAGGAACATGTGCTGGGGCAGCACCAGAGGCAGCCATGCAGAGGCCAAGAGCAGGACTGGGAGGGAGTCTGAGAGAGCCATGCTGCCACAGCCTTGCTCGACAACTCCATGAAGCATTTAAGCTCCTACACTTTGGAGACCAGTGCCCGGAGCAGCCTCCTCTGGAGAGTGCTACAGACAAGCGCAGGGCAAGGAGATGGGGCTGCTTTCCAGGGCCCAGTCAGACGTCTTGGCGTAGACTACTTCCAAAGCCGTCATGGACACTGCCTGGTTCACTTCCTGAACTTCCTCGGAGAGATGTGAATGAACATAGAAGAGGACCATGTCAGCAGGCAGGCCAGAGTGGCTACTAGCACCCACAGAGGCAAAGGGTACCTATGAGAGATGCAAGTCAAGTCTTGTCCACAGAGCTGAGCAATGCTCTGCTGCTGGTGCAAGCCATAAGGACTGAGGAACAGTATCTGTGGCCGCAGCCACAGCCCTGAGGTGGGTTGATGAAGGTCCACACCCCCTTGTCCCCATGCTCTCCAGGTCAGCCTGGAGATGGGCTCAGGCCCCAGCGGCAATGGTTTACTCCGTCAGCAGGCCTGGGCCTTACCACTGCTTCAGGAGCCCGGCCAGGGCAGCTACAGGCACTGGCGTGCCGAGGGAAGGCTCTCGGGAGTCCTCCGCTGCCTTAAGTTGCCCAGTTACACTGGGCCTGGAGAAGGGCCTGCACAGGCAGAAGCTCACCGAGCAAGCCCCTGGCAAAGGCTGAGCCCACCCACAACCCCAAGGAGTGCTTTCTCAGGGGTTCTGCCCAGCCAAGCCTCCTTCCCCAAAACTCAGTGTCACCTTCTTTGCACTGCTGATCTCCAACCTCAGTCGAGCCACCTCCTCCAGGAGAAGCTGCATCTTTTGGGTTTGCTCTGCCAACTAAGCCTGCAAATCCCTGCAGGAAGAGGAAGGCCGCTCTTGTCAGAGAGCTGCCCATGCCCTCTGGGGAGCGTCTGAGCTCAGGAAGGAGCAGAGAGATGTGTGCTTTCTCTGCTTTGCACCGCCTTCCTTTCCTCACCAGGTGGAGCAAAAGGCAAAGGCTGGAGGGAAGTACGGGAGCCCTGGCTGTCAGGAAAATGAGTGCAGGCAGCACAAGGCCAGCCAGCGCTTCTGCACAGAACCAGCTCCAGCTCAGGAAACGTCTCTTACCTCTGGGTCTCCAGCTGCACTGCAAACACACTTGTCAGCTCCTGAAAAGGAAAAACACTCCATTAGAGTCTCCACTGCCAGAGCTGTGGGGCTTCCCAGGAGAGACTTCCCTAGGAAGACATGGCAAAAGCTGCTGCTTCTTTGGGTCACCCTGCATGAAAGCAGAAGGACCCGTGACTTACCCAGCCACTGTCAGCAGTGCTCTCTTGCAGGAAGCGCCCATCCTGCCAGAGTCACTGACCATCAGTCCGTTTGCCCGCATTGTCCACACCGGCCACAAGGTCCTGCAGTAACCAGCAGCTGCAATTCACACCACAAAGAGAGTTATTTGACCAGGGTTGCCAGCGATGTCTGCAGACATCTTGTCTCCTTCCTGTTGCCTTTGGGGTGGGGGAGCAGGTTAGCTGAGGAGGTGGGGAACATGGGGCGCAGAAAGAGGACATGCCTCTGACCCGGAGCCATCACCCCAGGCAGGCTTGAGGGGACTGTGCAGTCTTCACCTTCAGGTGTGCTCAGTGCCCCAGAGCTGTTCCTCATTTCCCCTCACTTCTTCGGAGAGCACCAAGACGAGGCTGCACGGGCTAGGAGAGGGGCCTCTCCATCAGTAATCCCCCTGCGTGGCACCCCTGGAAAAGCCCAGTTCATGCTTCAAAATGCCTATGCCCTTTTCTCGCAGACTTGCAGACTAGGCAAGCCGTTTGCTCCAGCGGCCAGAGCAGCAGCATGTCTGGGAGACTACCAGTTCTACTGGTAGTCCAAAAGCAAGTCCTAGTCAAAAACATACTCAGGAAGCACCTGGGTCACGGGAGTTTCCACACAGACTGGCCCAGAAGAAAAGCTGGCAGCCAGCGTGTTTGCTCATGCAAATACACCAAGAGCCACTGGGAGCAGTAAGAAGGCAGCTTGCAAGAACCTCTTCTTCTGCAGGGCTATCTTTTGCTTGAAAAAGAGGGAGTCCTGTGTCTATCAGCAAGCCAAGTCTTGAGCAAAGCTCTTCACATGTGTATTTCCGTTTTCAGGCTGAAAAGCCACTGTTTGGGAAGCCGGCTGCTGACAGAGAGCTGACAGAGCAGCACCCAGGAGGAACACAATTTCCATCTGCACCGTTCAACACTGCTGGCAGCTCTTCCCCAAAGGGAGGGCTCCGGGCGCACCTTCCAAAATGGAATGAAAATAATTGCAGGAAGTGAAGAGGTTGAGCAAATGAAGACCACTTTTCCGCAGTATTTCCAGGGTGGGCCTTGCTCTCTCTTTGGCTGAGCAAGCAATTCTCACTTGAGATCACACAGCTATCTCGTAGGGGGTGTCTCTCTGCATGGCTCTGAAGGGCGGGAGCCTTGTCCTGTCTGGCTGTCCTCCCAGAGACCCCTCCCACACCTGCACAGGCTCTTGCCTGGGCTGAGGAAAATCCTTCCCCTGCGGAGACATGGCTCTGCACCCAAGCATCTGGCTATGCAGCAGTTTGTCCTACCATGGCCAAAGTTCGGTCCTCTGGCAAACGCCCGGGAGTGAAGCTGCCGAGGGGCTTTGCTCTAGCTTTTCCCTGAGAATGGCCACAGCGTGAGCAGTTCCTGAGCTTCCATGCCCAAGTGGGAGTCCCAGGCTGCTGGCTGGGGAACACCCCCTGGTCTCCCTTTGGCTTGCACTAGCCCTCAGACATCCCCTTTCTCCCCATCTCCATCCACAGCAGAAACACGTAGTATGTACATGGCAAAGATGGATGTGCTCAGCAGGTATCTCTCCCCAGGGAGACTGGGGCACCTGCCAGATGGCAAGCAAAGCTGAAGACTGCACCTGGACAACGAAACCAGTTAGGCCTGTCTCTTGAGGTGTCTTGTTGAGGATCCCCATCCATGCATGTTTTATCTCCTTGTAGGGAGGTGGGCATTGAGTCCTACGGGGTCCCTCCCTGAGGCAAAGAGCAGGGCAGCATCCACTTCTCCTGCCACTTGGCAGGACATTTGGCAAGAGCTTTGTCACAGCGCAGCTTTCTGGGTTCACCCCCCAGGACTTCCCAGCAAGCAACAGTGCTGAACTTACTTGCAAGTGCTGTGGCCTTGTTGTGCTTTGCAGGCCCTGGAGTGACAGGGCTGGGAGTCGATGGCGATAACAGTATCTCCAGATCCACCTCCAGGCAGTGGTTCCTATGGGAGGAAAAAGAAAGAGAGAAATGCCAATTGCCGAGCTTCCCCACACTGTGTGAGCCCAGGCCTCAGGAAGCCTCCCAGGGGCACCCCTGCTGCAGTGAGAGAGGGCAACACAGCTGGGCTGCTTCCAGGGGTCCCCCCTCTCCTTTCCCCATCCTTTCCTTTACAGATCTGCAGTGGCAGAAGAGGAAGCAAGCTGGCAGCAGCAGCCCCCCACTGCGGGAAGCCCACCAGCAGCAGAGCACCATTCTCACCCTGGCCCTCCCTGCTCCCTGGCCCCTGGCCCCAACCTGCTCCTCGGCAGGCACCACTCTGTGGCCGTTCACAGAGCGGGCACAGGGTGCTGTTCCCCACTGTGACCCCCCTACTGCTTCCCTGGGTGCTGGTGGTCTCCTGACCCCTCTCCTCCCCGCACAGCTCCCCCTCAGCCAGGCAGGACCATGCCTCAAGGCTCAGGCAGGCCCAGTCTCAGGCCTCAGGGCCTCACTCAGTCCTGTGCCAGTGAAGGCTGGCTGGTTCCTGGGTATAACAATAGCCCATAAATGACGACAGCTTCTGACAGAGGTGTCAGCAGCATCTAAATCATGGCAAGTCTGCCATGCCAAATGGATTGCTTTTTTGTCGACTGCATACCAGTTTTGTCAACTACATATCGTGAATATGCGGTGTATTCTCCCCTCAACTTCATGTGTTATTTTCAGTTCCACTCTGACTCTTCTATGCAGTACAGTCTCTTTTAAAACCCAGGCTGCATGCTATCTGATGAACCAAAATGTAGCTGACCAACTGTAGAAATGCCACTGACTGTCTCACATCTTTAAGGCAGATAGCTTCCTTAGGACAGGGATTATATGATTCCAGAATAATTCCAGGAAATCTGTTTTACTTGTTGGTAGTTGTTAATCCCATCTTGACTGTTGTTTACATATTACATTTCATTTTGGAAAATGTAATATAGAGTAAGATCTTCCTTTCTTTTTTAGATCCCACACAGGCTATATTTCTCCTTTATTTTTGGCATTCCAGCAGTAGCCACCACACTTGTAAATTTCTCATGTTGACCTGTTGTTGTGTCAAGAACCTAAGGTGTGGCACCAGCATTGGCTTCTGTACAGTTGCACGTGGAAGAATGTCAAGGATATAGGTGATGGAGGTCAGTACAGCTATTTCCCAGATTCTTTATGACAAATCCCTTTATGCTTTTTTAAGGCAGGAGAGATGTCTATTTCACGCTGTAGCATATTGTTGCTTATGTTGTCCTTGGCTGGGTTTCTCTGTCACGCACTTTCCCTGTACATGTTCACTTGCAGGACTCTCCACTAGCCATCACGTCGTGTAGATTCATTGCACATGTGCATTCTCACATATAAGCTTCGTAAGCTCACACCCTTTGCTCCCTGCCTTGGGTTGTCTCTCCATGGTGCCAGGAACCTCCCTGCTTGCTATTTACCTCACTCAGGTAATTACTGGGGAACCCCTGCTTGGACACCAAGGTAATAAAAATCTTTTGATCATCTCTGTGTGTATGGTTTTTGAGTATCCAACCCTGCTTGGGTCTGATAAGGTGTTACCACTGGTGGAGGCCAGTCCGGTGTCATTGCCTGGATCTGACAAGTAGTGTAGTTGGCAGGATGCACAAACAGCACTGTTGTGGTTGAAAACGGCAAAAGGGGAAAATGAGAGCTCAGATGGGGCTGCTCATTCATGTGGTACGCCAGAATGGCCCCAGACAGAGTGGTGGGGTTTGATAGATGCTTTGCTTACTAAGTTGGCCAGTCCAGAAGATTGCCCAGAATTGGCAAAGGGGGAAGAAATAACCCCAAGGGACATTGAACTGACTTTATGGAGCCTGCCTTTCCATGACACTTCAGAAACATCATGAAAGTTGGCAGGAAATTTAGGTTGGGCTCTGCTAACCAGAATTAAGGTGTTGGATGATGATGTATTAGCATTATAATAATGGTGAAAGAGCTAGAACATGAAAATGGAGATTTACGGGATGCAAAAACTATAGTGAAAGAGGTTATTACCACCCAAACAGAGAAGAGTTAGGTTTTAACCCATAAAATTGAGCAACTAGTGTTGAGAACAGCGAATAAGCATCAGGGGCAGTATGGGAAGACTCTGGCAACCATTGGACAAGTTCTGACTGTTGTGTTGTGTCCCACACGGAATCCTGAAGAGCAGGATAGTAATATTTGGAGTACTTCTGATTCAGACTCTGAGACTGAATATGAAATGGAACCAGGACCAACCCTTGTGCAAGCTAGACCACTGGTACAAATGTGGGAAAACCAGCAAATAGGTGGTAATGTGATTGATCAGTATAGGACATACACCCTGAAAGAAATATGTGAGCTTCTAATGACATTCCAACAGCAACCCAGTGAGTCTTTGCTAACTTGGATGGTTAGAGCTTGGGATAATGGGGTGGAGTCATTGTCCTTATTGAGGGATGAGCTAAATTTAATGAATGAATCTTTTATCCATGGATGCTCATGTTCAAAATTGTTTGGCTCGGATAACATCTCCGTGTGATGGTGCCGGTAATCCTGTGCAAGCTGCTTCACTATATCAATGACTATGTTGTAGGTGCATATCCTACACCTGGTGAGCTAGCAGCTGTGGTAGGAAACAGGCGAACCATAGAAGAAGGGATAGGCATGTTACAACTGGGAGTAGCTATTGGATTAACAGATGGTGCTGGTCCTGATTAGGTGGTGATAACTCAACAAATGAAAACACAGTTTCTTAAAGGGGCCCTGAATGGGTTAAAGCCCTTCTGTTGGGAACTGTGATGTGTTCTGGTAAACCAAATGAGGGACCTAATAACAGTGAGTGGTGGGCCAGAGAAACAGGTTAGAGTGGTGAGGAAAGGTAAAGCCAAGATGTTCAGGTGGAGCATTGAAAATTACTAGCAAAGCCACCAGGAGACAAATGTGAATGGATTTGTTGCAGGCAGAGTGTCAAAAGATGAGATAAATGGCTTACCAACCTCAGAGCTTTTTCAGAGATGGCAGAGACTACCTGCTAATCTCAAAATCATGTGAAACCCTCAGCTGTCCCTGCTCCTAGTACTCCATGGAAGTTACCTGGAAAAAGGCAATGAAGGGAAGGTGGGCCCCCCAAACTCCGAGCGTCTGTTGCAGCTCACCACCTGGGCACCGATGGCTGTATGTACCCTTATGTATTCAGTGGCACTTGGGCAGAGAGATATTGATTTTACCTTTAGTGGATACTGGGGCAGAGGGGACTGTTTTACATAGTGTGGTGAATCCATGTAAAGCTGCTATCCATATCTATTGTCTGGGTGGGTCTGCCACTCTAGCAGTAAGGACCATAGTCACCCTAGCTACTGGAAAAAAAAAATCCTTCATTCTCTACCCCTGTGTTATTAGCACAAATCCATGAATACATTTTGAGAATTGATGTATTGCTGGGTTGAGACATACAAACAATGCAAGGGTTGTTTTCATTTGGACAGAACCCCTCCCTGCCACACGAATGATTACTTAAACTGATTAGAGGATGACCAAAGCGGGACCCTGTTGAAGTACCTGTACCTGTGGTTGTTGTACAAGTAAAATGACATAGAATACCATGAGGAGAGATTGAAATCCGAGAAATTATAGATGCCCTTTTTGAAGCCCAAATAATCCACCCTCCTTTGTCTGACTTTAACGGTCCCATTTTGCCTGTGAAGAAAAACAGATGGTTTGTGGAGAATGATAGTAGATAATAGGGAATTGAATAAAGTAGCCTCACCCCTCATGGCAGTCATACCTGATCTGATAACATTGCTGAAGGGGTTAGGGAAGCACTTGGAAGAATGGAAAGCAGTGATTGACTTAGCAAATGCCTTCTTTTCTGCTATTTCTGCAGCGTCACAAGACCAATTTGCTTTCACATGGAATAGTAAGCAATATACATGCCAAGTTTTACCACAAATCTACAAACTCAGCCCCACTAATTGTCAGAAACTGGTAGCAACTGACTTGCCTGC
Organism: Athene noctua; assembly: GCF_965140245.1. Classification (NCBI taxonomy): domain Eukaryota; kingdom Metazoa; phylum Chordata; class Aves; order Strigiformes; family Strigidae; genus Athene; species Athene noctua. Next base: position 9,168,029 of record NC_134039.1, read on the forward strand.
TCCAGAAAAAACCTGCACTATACATCATAACATTGATGATATTTTAATTGTGGGCCCCTCAATGGTGGATGTGACTAAACAACTAGAAATTTTAGTAAATGTCCTCCAAGAGAGGGGATGGGCTGTAAATCCAAAGAAAATTGAGGGACTTGACAGTAGTATTCAATTTCTAGGGATAGGCAAATGAACGCTATCCCCAAGAAGGTGTGTAAAACAGTTAAAGAATATCTACTGCCTACGACTGTCAAATAGTTACAAGCATTCCTTGGGCTGTTGTGGTTTTGGAGAACCTTTATACCTCATTTAGCATACCTGATGTGGCCTTTACAATGGCTGACTAAGAAAAGTAGTCAGTGGTCTTGGACCAAAGAACACCAACAAGCTGTTATTCAACATTCTGAACTTTTTGTGGCTTTTGAGTTGGAGATTATGGTTTTAGATGACACCGTATTGTGGACACTGTGGCAACAGTGTGAATAAGATCAGTGGGAACCTGTAGGGTTTTGGTCATGATTCCTGCAGGGGGCAGCAAGTTGTTACACTCCACGGGAGAGACAGATTTTGGCAGTGGAATGGACTCTCCAGGACACAGAACACATTACTGGGCATGATCCAGTCATGGTACATAGAGCTATGGGTGAATGATTATACAGTCCGGGCCCATGTAGCACAATCTGCCACCCAATGGACGTGGAAACATTACCTCCAAGCTCATTTTAAAGGAGAAAAAAGGAACTGAGTACCCTGCACACCACCCTGTTAGATGAAATACAACTTACAGAATCACAGAAAGTTGGAAAAGACTTTCAAGATGATCCAGTCCAACCATTAACGTAACATTGACAGTTCCCAACTCCACCAGATCCCTCAGTGCTATGTCGACCCAACTCTTAAACACCTCCAGGGATGAGGACTCCACCACCTCCCTGGGCAGCCCTAACAATCCCTTCTGTAAAGAAATGCTTCCTAATATCTAGTCTAAACCTTCCTTGATGCAACTTGAGGCCATTACCTCTTGTCTTATTGCTTATTACTTGGTTAAAGAGACTCATCCCCAGCTCTCTGCACCCTCCTTTCAGGGAGTTGTAGAGGGCCATGAGGTCTCCCCTCAGCCTCCTCTTCTCCAGACTAAACCCCCCCAATTCCTTCAGCCGCTCCCATCAGACCTGTGCTCCAGACCCTGCACCAGCTCTGTTGCCCTTCTCTGGACATGCTCGAGTCATTCAATGTCCTTTTTGTAGTGAGGGGCCCAAAACTGAACACAGGAATCGAGGTGCGGCCTCCCCAGTGCCGAGTACAGGGGTGAGATCCCTTCCCTGTCCCTGCTGGCCACGCTATTGCTGACACAAGCCAGGATGCCATTGGCCTTCTTGGCCACCTGGGCACACTACTGGCTCCTGTTCAGCCGGCTGTCAATCAACGACCCCAGGTCCCTCTCTGACTGGCAGCTCTCCAGCCACTCCTCCTCAAGCCTGTAGCACTGCTGGGGGTTGTTGTGGCCCAAGGGCAGCCCCCGGCATTTGGCCTTATTGAAACTCCTCCAGCTGGCCTTAGCCCATGGCTCCAGCCTGTCCAGGTCTCTCTGCAGAGCCTCCCTACCCTCGAGCAGATCAACACTCCCACCCAACTTGGGGTCATCTGCAAACTGACTGAGGGTGCACTCGATCCCCTCGTCTAGATCATCAATAAAGATGTTAAACAGGAGTGGCCCCAAAACCGAGCCCTGGGGGACACCACTCGTGACCAGCTGCCAACCGGATTTAACTCCGTTCACCACAACTTTCTGGGCCCGGCCATCCAGACAGATTTTTATCCAGCGAAGTATGTCCCCATCCAAGCCACAAGCAACCAGTTTCACCAGAATGCTGTGGGAAATGGTGTCAAAGGCCTTACTGAAGTCAAGGTAAACAACATCCACAGCTTTTCCCTCATCCAATAAGCAGGTCACCTGTCGTAGAAGGAGATCAGGTTTGTCAGGCAGGACCTGCCTTTCATAAACCCATGCTGACTGGGCCTGATCATCTGGCTGTCCCTCATGTGTTGTGTGATGGTACTCAGGATGAGCTGCTCCATCAGCTTCCTGGGCACCGAAGTCAAGCTGACAGGCCTGTAATTTCCTGGATCATCCTTCCGACCCTTCTTATAGATGGGTGTCACATTGGCCAATTTCCAATCTGTCAGGACCTCCCTCGTCAGCCAGGACTGCTGGTAAATGATGGAAAGCGGCTTGGCGAGCACCCCAGCCAGCTCCTTCAGCACCCTCGGGTGTATCCCATCCGGTTCCATAGACTTGTGTGTGTCTGTGTGATGCGATGTGATGGTCACTGACCATCTCCTCCTGGAATGCAGGGGGGTCGTTCTCCCAGTCTCTGTCTTCTGGCTGAGGAGGCTGGATTCCCTCAGTACAGCTAGTCTTGCTGTTAAAGACTGAGGCAAAGAAGGCATTAAGAACCTCATGCTTACGCTTATGTAACTTACACACATGCCTGTCTCATCTGAACCTGAGGGCCTGCCATTGCCCACTTTCCCTGTCGATATTTCTCCTGTAGAGGAGGCCCCTCTGTTTGAAAACTTTCCAGTTGACGAGTGAACAAAGGCATGGGTTTCTGATGGAAGTGTTGTATATTCTTGGACAGGAGAGCAGGTTTGGCATGCAGTGGCATATAATCATACTACTGAAACAATTTGTTTTGCATCAGGTATAGGCAACTCAGTGTAAAGTAAAGGCTAGTCAATGGGCAGAGCTGAAGGCAGCTGAGATTGCCTTAAAGGAGAGAGATACACAGTATCTGTATCCAGATAGATGGGTGGTTTAAAAAGTTTTACAAGCATGGCTACCTGCATGGGCCAATGAAAACTGGAAAATTCCTGATAGGGAATTATGGGGAGGACCATTGTGGGAAGCCGTCTGTTCCATTATCCAACAACAAACAGTTGCTGTGAGACATGTTGATGCACACTAGAAGCTAGATACGTTTGAGTCACAGTATAATAATGCTGTGGACCAAATGGCCACCCCTACTGAATTAAAGCAAGCTTTAACAGCCTAGGAAAAAGCAGGTCACAGAGTCCCTGTTACTTCTCAAGCATGGGATGTATCAAGAGGTCATTTTGCACTAGCTTTACACCGGTATAGGACAGCTCAAGCAAATTGTTTCACCTGCATGAGAATTACCAAAGTGCCTTTCCCAGGCATACAGGGTCACATTAGGAGAGGGGCACAAACTTTTGCCACCTGTCAAGTAGATTATATGGGGCCTTTACCCTCCTCTCAAGGACAATGATATATGCTATCCACTGTGGATGCTCTGTTTGCACACCCTATTATTCATGCAAACCAGTCCTTTATTATCCAAGGACTGGAAAAGATTGGAAAAGATGGTATATACCTACGGAGTACCAAAAGAAATCCAGAGTGACCGGGGTAGTCACTCTGCAGGGCACTCTGTTCAGGAATGGGCCAAAGACCTTGGAATCTTATGCATGCTACACATTCCTTACCATCCTCAAGCCAATGGATTATTTCAATGAATGAATGAATGGTTTACTGAAAGAGCAGCTGTGCAAATTAACTCCTACTCAACCATTAAAAGGTTGGAATAATGTCTTGGATTGATCTGTCTTCCTTTTAAACAATCACCGTGTTGGTATGTTCACACCATGAAAGAGAATTCAGTTTAAGCCTTCTGTAATAGCCTCAACCCTACTGTCTGTATTAGAATGAGGGGTAGCCCCTAAGCTACTGGCTATGGGAGAAGTGGAATTTTTTTCTTCCAACAGCGTTAGAAATTCAAGACCAGAAAACAGTAAACTTGCACTTGAGACTTGAGTGTCCAAATCAAAATGCATGGGTTTTTTACCCCTATACAGCCTATTCAGATAACTCCATTATTAATAATTGCCTCTGCAGATTTCAGATTTTTACATCATCTCCTGTTCCAATTTTCATCAGGGACTCTGTTTGTTCGAGACATTCTTGTGCAGTGCACTCCCTGGCCAGTGTCTGGATACTAACACCACAACAGAAACAATGGCCAGGAACAGCAATAGTGGATGGGCCAGGAGCAACAGCATTAGTGCTTCCTGACAGAGATGCTATTCCTTTTTATGTTCCCACTAACAGGTTGTCTTGACAGCATCTATAATCTGTTTTGCTTGCTTATTGTCCTTGGATTTCCAACTTCAGCAATTAACCTACCAGAACATCCAGCAGCCCATGTGAATACCTGGATATGGTTAGCACAAGGATCAGCCAACATGTCCAACTTCTGCATAGCCAGCCTTGTTCCACTGATGATGTGTTAATGACATGCAGTACCCACACCGTTAGCTGTCTTACAAAATCACACATTTTTAAAGAGATTAAAGATCAATGTTACACCTTTAAATATGTATGATATGGGAACTGCATCAATTTTGTATTAATTAACTGTATTCATTTTGTTAATGCTACTTCCCCAAAGGTTTTCATGGTAAATACACAGCTCAAATGTAACATCACCATGTACATAGCCTATGCCTCTGCATGCCTCATCCTACCCCTAGGGTGATTTCTACTTTGTGGAACTACCACTTATACCTATGCGCCTGCCAGTTCCACTGATGGCCCTCGTACAATTGGTAGGGGCACCTTGAGTATCCTCCCTTATTTATCCACAAGGAAAAGGTTTCCAAGGCACACCTTAGACGGTACCTGTGACCCACACATTAATCTGCTCTCTCATGGAAAAGCTTTGGGACTTTTATTAAGTTTAGTTGGGATCCCAGGGATGGTAACATAACTACAAGCAATTGGAACATGTGGCATGTGGCTTGGCACAGGGACTAAATTGGACATATAAGGCCATCACATCTTTAAATATGGAATTAAGTGCAGTCAGGCAAGGTACATTGCAAAACTGACCAGTAATAGATTATTTATTACTGCGACACAATCATGTATGTCACAATTTTGCGGGAATGTGTTCTTTTAACATAATTGATGAATCATACCTCCATTGAAAATGACATCAATCATATCCAGGATATTATCCAAAATATTAAGCAAAATGATGGTGACACTTGTTTAGCCTAACTGGTTTGGTTCCCTAACTGGTTGGCTAGGCCATTTCATACAAAGTGGTCTTCTGTTTTTATTTTTTTTACTACATTATGTCTTCTGTTTGGAAAGTGAGTCACTGATTAAAGATGGGGGGCAGGATCTGCAGGCATGCAGATCTATGACTGAAGCAAGTGGAAACCACAAATATTTCAGAATTTTTAAGAGCATATTATGACCGTCACTATACACACCCATATATGCTACTTATACTATACGCTCTTTTTTTGTAATTGGAAATCAAATAGAATCTTTTAAAAGAAAAAAAACAAAACAAATCAAAACAAAACCTCTTACTGAAAGCTGTTAACTGTTCCATCTTGAAAATATTCTCCTTTTTTTCATCTTGGTCATAATTTCTCCTTCCTCAGACTTGTCTTAGACTCTCCCTCCCACTTTCTTTCTCTTTTGGTGACTAATGGGTTTCAGAAATGAACTTCAGAGGAGTCTGAAAGAAAAAAATCTCTTTCAGAATGGCCATTTCTTAATTAACTCCTACAAATACATATTGCAGTCAGTTCCGAAGACTGGCCATAAAATATACACTCTCTCTTCTCCATGTTCCCCTTTCAGCTCCAGTTCCACATAGTAATAATCAGAAGCTATCAGTGAACTTCAGTCAGCATCACTCTCCTGAGGATCCATACTCAAGACTGACTTTTGCAGCACAAGCTCACTCTTGCCAAGAGATGTTCTTAACGAACACGACACTTTCTTCCATTCTTCCATCACGTTTGTTGGTTCGTTTTTGGTTTTGGGGTTTGGTTGTTGTTGTTTGGTTTTTTGTTTGTTTTTTGTTGGTTTGGTTTTTTTTTTTTTTCCCTTAAGAGCATATTAGTTTCCCTCTTGGTTCAAATCCTCTCTTAAACTGACCTGAGTCACCCACACTGAGTCAATGGTGGGATCCTAGCATCTTTTCTCTCTGCATCATCCACATAACAGTTCTTTTTATCTCCCATAGCATGTTCCTTTTGAAGAGTCCAACTTGGTCCGCAGCAAGCTTACCTTAAAACTTCAGAAAGGTGCAGCTGGATTAAGTTACTTAGCTAAGCAGAGCAAACTTTTGTTCCAGTGTGGATTTACCAGGTCAAGAAAAGCGGGGTCGGTGGAAAAATTCAATGGACCCTCCAAAGGGAAGGTTCAGCTTCTTTTTTAGGGGGTATATCAAGGTTCGCAGAGAGCTACAGTATTCCTCCTTCACACTAAGTAAAGGTGTGAGGAGGTTTGAAATCAGCCGGCAGCCAGATGCCATGTGGCCGGCGGTTCACCTCCCCCTCCCCGCTTTGGTAAGATCAGGGAGGGACAAAAGAAGAGAATTTGTGGGTTGAATAAAAAGAAAGAATTTACTAAATATAACAAGATGACAACAGTAAGAATACTGAGTTCAAAAATAAAATGGGTAAAATGCAACAGTGGCTTGCAGAACGTGGTGACCACCCCCCAGCAACAATACCGACCACCCGACGAGCAGCTGTGGTGCCCGAAAGAGCTTGACCACCTGGGCATGACATCACATGGTAAGAAATACTCCAATGAAAATTAACTCCATCCTGGTTGAAACCAGGACAGGGTGGAAGAGAGAAGAGAGCTGGTTGATGAAAGAGTGATGTTGAAGCAGCTGGTGCCACCAGGCTATCTAATAACTATTTGAAACTGGAAGAGCTCTAGTGTCCAAGGCTCTGCAGGAACCTTGATATACCTTGAATCATGAAGCTGTCATGAGACACTGTAAACATTTCTAATATGACAGCTGGAAGGCACTACAAAGCCATGAAAAGGTTTATACCGTAAATCATACAGGCTGTAACCAAGAAAACAAAGGAAATATATGTGTTTTGAGAGAAGTTATGCTGTAGGCTTATGGTTGTGGTTCAACTGATCTCTTCAGATGAGAAGAAATGGATTGATACACCAGCATGGCATCTCAAAATTTTTTCTCAAATGATCTGCAAAATATTAGTGTTGCAGTCCCAAAGATGCTGAACAGCTAAAAGCAAAGTCACATCAAGAAATCCTCTACTTAGGAAAGAAAGAAAGGAGTACTTAACAGTGGCTTTGAAACACCAAGGGCAGCCATGAAAGTCCTCAAGGTTACCTTTTGATTTTCTATTTGCATTCCCTGTGTGTTTCTGTGAAATACAGAGCATGAATAGTGGGAGGAAACCAAAGGAAGATGAGATCTCAGTAGGGCAGCATCTTGTCAAGGGAGACCACATACCCTGTTTGCACATAGCAGCATAGCCTGGAGGGGAGAACTCCTGAACTGATAGCTAGGCATAAAGTTAAGTTTTCAGATAGTTGAAACAAGGCTGCTTTGGTTTTCTTTCATCCATGACCTCCTTAAGGAGTTCTCTGGGAGAGCACCAACCTCCTCACTTTAAAAGATGAAACATCCTTTCATGAAGGTTTATTCTCCCAGATCTTACTTAACTTTATGGAATAAACTAGGTCCGTCACTTATCTTTTAACTATGTCTTGTAGTAAGTGTGATCTCAGTGTGAACCAGATACACATTAAGGGCCTTAAATCCTTATTGGGATAAAATGAATGTATTCTCCAGGCAGAGAGGCGTGCTTATGGAGCATCTGCTTCCCCAAAATGTGTGCTGAGAGCTTGGGACTGAGAATCTCATCATCCCTGCAATGACTACTGTCAGATAGTGCTGGAACCAACATAAAGGAAGGGAAAGAAATATTGTCAGTGCCCGCTCAGCAAGCTGGAGAGAAGATGACTGGATACAGAGAATAGTCATGTTTGTCACACACGGCCAATAAAGAACAAGAACTTTAAATGCATTAGTTTACTGGGATCCAGGAGTAGAGAGCTAAGAGGAAGAGGTGTGCAGGAGAGGAAGAAGCAAGAAAAACATGAAGGTAGGACACAGTCAAGCACCTAGCAAGCCATTCTTGGCCATCCTACAGAAAGAAAATGAAGTTGAAAAGCGTAGGACGATAACAACATATTAAGGATTTACTACTAAAGTCAGTAAACATATGGGTATGGGAAGAAAAACAACTGGCAGTGCTCCATGTGCTGGGACTCAGCCAAGTTATGCAAGTTCTGTCCCATAAAGCTTGTTTTCACAGCAGGCGGGAAGCGGGGTCTGTGTGCATTCCCCAGATGTCACTACAGCCTCCAGCTCCAGGCTTTGCCAACCAACAGTCCACAGTATCAGTGTACACTTGGGTGAGCACAAGGAGAAGTGGCATGTGCACGTGTAGCAGGGCTACATCATGCCTCCAAGGGCAAATGGACACATCAGAACACCTGAGGACTCTCACCTCTCCAGCACCATGGGAGCAATGGGAGACATTAGGGGACAGTATTTGTCTCAATGGTGGCACATCTTTATTTCCTTTGTGTCCAAGTATATTGCTCAATACTGGTTGTTATTCCAGGAGGAGACTCCAACTTCTTACACAAGCCACTGGGCTTGTAGAGCAGAGGGACTGATAAGCCCTAGGAAGGTAGCCAGGCAGTAAGTAGGGGCTGGGTATGGCAGCCTGTAAGGATATGCGCACAGGTTCTCAGACAGCATTTACCTTGTAGTCTTACATCTTCATAGAAAAGCTTAGAGATAGCCAGCCCACATGCCTATTCTGGAACATTTTCCTTGAAACATTCATTAGACAAAATGAAAGCCACTGCTTAAGTGTTCATTATAATATAAGGCTTTGTTGACATGTAAAAATTTGGCTGATACTGCTACTATTTCTACATCTAGAAATATGCCTGTAAAAGACACAATGCAGATTTTAAAAAAGAATCTGAGTGCTTTAAGTGTTACTGTAACTTTAGAAGTAGTCAGACATACAATTATCTTTTTTATGTTACACAGATGCTTCTGCTACTGATTCCATCAGTGGACCTACACCAAGCACTTCTGATGGTGCTTTTCCCTCAGGACAAAACCTGAGGATCCTCTAGGTGAGCCCTAGTACATCGCGGTGGTGATTTAGACATTGCTGCCCATTTCTGCCCTGTAGAGGAGAAAACACAGCAGTGGGCAAGACTGTCCTAAACCTTTATTAGCTCAGTTATGTGTGCCACAGACCTCAGTCTGTGTACGTTAAGACTGTCCAGAAAACCTCAAAAAATGGGAACCGAATGTAGCAAAAGCATAGATGAGTTTACAGAGAACCCAAAGGAATGGTGTTAACAATTATAGCTGAACTTCCCTATTTTTCTCCGTTAAGAGTTAACTTAGATGATCAGAAATAATGTTTTTTAAATGTTCCAGTATCACTGGTTGGGAAAGGAGACAGATCATCCAAGTTTGCTACATGTGAAGCATGCTTTGTTTTTTTCCAGCTACTGGGGAGGCAGGCATACATCCCTTACAAAATTTTGACAACTGTAGGGTTCCCTATGAGCTGTTTTTCAAAATCTGCTCCTGGACAGATTTGCTTACAGAACCCAAAGGCACTTGCAGAGCCACAATCTTGGTCTGGCCAGTCACCCAGTCTGGTACAAGCAACATCTTATTCCCACGACTCACATATAGGCCATACTGGAAAGGATGTTACCACCTTTTGCCTCCTGGACCAACCTGTTTCTTAATAATCTGGTACATGATGAAGAAAAGACATCTCTAAATTCACTAAAACATACAAGACAGAAAATATTGTAAATTAATCTAAAAATTTTAAAATGTAAAAAAAAATGTTAAAGTATTTTTCAAAGCCTGATTTTTACACTCATGCCAAAGTTAATCAGTTCCCTCTATTTACTTTTGACTTTTCTTTGAGATACCCATTTGCAACTTATTTGTATGCACTTGCAGCAATGTTGTGTAATGAAGCAATGTTGTGTAATGCAGCAATGCTGTGTAATTCCAGCCTTTCAGATCTTCATGCATCCAAACTGTTTGCAGATGCTTAATTTTAAGCATCACAGAGCTCCATTCCCAGATCTTATGTGTCCATTTTTTGCCAGATCAAGGCTCAGAGAAAAATTTTTGGGAACAGAGTCACTTCTTCAGATGCGCAGCAACCATACTGACAGCAGTGTACAGGGGGAAACAGCACCAGGACTTCCAGATGTAAAATCCCAAAGGTGTGTGTTTGCTGGAAGATGGTTCTTGGGAGAAGCCTAGTCCTGCTGTTGTCTGAAGTACATTAAGAAACACCTGAAGAGGAGAAAAAACAACAAAAACACTCACGGCAGTCATTTCCTAGGCTAGAAAACAATGGAATTTTTATTGAACAGAGATGGCTCATAAACACACCCGAAGGAGTTCCACCTGCTGTTCAGCAATATTCATTGCCATCAGATAATAACCTATGGGGGCAGCTGTATAAAATAGGAATAAAATACCAAATCGCTATATTCATTAATAACTTTGCCTTCCAAATACAGAACCGTATGTTATTTAAAGTCTGAAAATAGACCACAGTTGTTAGCATTTAAACCAAACCTTTATGATAACAAATATACAAAAAAGGCAGTCAATATATTAAACATTTAAATCAATAGCATACATTTCTCAGAGGTAAACATTGAGCAAACAAAGCCACCAATGATGTTCAGAAATCTGGTAAAAGTTTCAAGGTCAAGCTCCAAACACTGTAGCTCTCCTAAAGCCATAGTTGAATTACACTTTTATCTAGCTCCTAAATTGAAAACTATGTAGCATGAACAGTTGAAAATATAACATTGGCTATCTGGCAGGAAATCAGAAGTTTCTTAAGTCCTCACTGTATTTATATTGAAGCACCTGTGGAGACAGAGGGCAGTAGGAGTTAAGCACTTTGTTTCGCAAGGTTGGGGCTTTAGTTCTGTTATAGATGAGGGCAACAGCATCCTCCTACCAAACACGAAATCCAGCACTGACAGAAGTATTGGCCTGATAAACTGCATGAAAAATCAGCCTTGCAACTTGTGTTAAATAGAATGGGACTTGCATACCTGCCTATTTACTGAAAGCCTGTGCTCTTTCTACTGCACAGAAAAAGTTTCCTTCAGTAGTGGATCTAGTGCCTGAGTTTGAAAGCTTGGGATACATACATACGCTCAAAAATAATGTGACAAATTTACTATCAATAAAAACATGTTTTAATGCCAACAACTAATAAAAGTTCATATTGCAATATTGCTCACAACATAAATGTACAATTTGCACAAAACATGGCTCTTCAACATGAATATTTTGCAAGCTACAATATATATATATATAATATGTATAATTTCTTTTCTTAAAGAATTATATGCCAGAGTGCATGCAAAGAATTTCAAAGCAGTAACACAACAGGAGCAATCACTTGTTTACAGGTTACTGAAACCATTCAATACAGAAACACTGGGATATTAGATAACAGACAGACAGATAGGTAGATGTATATACACACTGCTTTTTTGTGGACCTTCCCATGTTACACCAGAAGCGTGGGTTCCTTGTAAGCTCAGACCCCTATGAAAAACTGATCCAAATAGGGCTCTGAATGTTCTCCACACTCTTTGACCATATATCACTTCTGTTGGAGATGACAGCAAAGGAGGCACTTGTCCTTTAGCCAGGAGTGGAGGCAAGCAATCTTCTCCATAGCCAACATCTGTTCCAATTCCTGCTCCTTCATTTCTAAGCAGTGGGTGGTAAGCATCTATCCATCCTGTGTTTTGGCTGGTCCCAAGCAGTCTCCTGCAGCCTTTACAGTTGGAAACCCAAGACTGGAGAACCTGGATCTCCTAAATGGCAGTGCACAGCACTGCTACTCTTCTAGTCAGATATGTACAAGGAATGACACGTATCCTCTGGTTTAAAATTTACATAGAGTATATACAAATAAAGCTATTCTATCAAGGTGCAAGTTTATTATTCTCTGGTGTGTTCCAATGAAGATTTCTTAAAAACCTTTATACAGACCCACCAGGAGAGTTTACACAAAGTTGACATTTTGTCATAGTTCATTACGTAGGCTTCATTCTGCAAACTCCGTAACGGAAACTCCCATTACTTTCCCTTGGAGTTCTGCCTATGCACAGGACTGGATTTGGTAGACTACAGTCATGTCTAATATAATATCCTTAACTTCAATACATTTTTCACTAGGGCGAATTGGCACCATGTGGGGTTTTTTTTCCAGGAAGTCATCAATCTCTATGAAATGAGGCAGGACATGTAACTGGACATCAGGGGGTTTGTAGTTCATGTGCCCAGTCCAGCCTTCCTTGCTGTTGGTGGAACTGTGGTATGTGAAGCTAGCACAGTTTGGCCCTAAGGGTACGTCTGGAAGTCCTTGGCACTATTTTACACTAGCTAACATCAGGCAATGCCCTCAAAGAAACTTAAAAAAAAAAAAGACCAAATGTAATTTACTAAACAGTAAACATCAGACTGATCCACTAAACAGATGGATATGGAATGCAACTTGTCTAAAATTAGAACGGTTGGTGTTTTCTTAGGCAGGTCTAAATTCATAGAAATCTTTCCCACCCCATGCAGGCCTCATTCTGCAGCATATAAATATATGCTTCTAATAAAGTCAGCAGAAACACAAAGGCTGTGATCAACAAGCAGAAGGAAAGCCTACCTTCTCCCATTTCTCTTGAGCAAAAACCTCCAAATTGTGCAACTAACTCATGTAACATAAGTACATGTTCATGATCCCTGCTGAGGCAGGGCTGCTATGTGCAATGACAGCAGGATTTGGCCTTCAGCCTTTATGGTGTACCAACCACAACTGTGCAGATGACTGGATGGGAAATCATATGTGCTAGTGCATTAAAAAATGTTACAGCCTTGCAGTAATTCCCATTAAAGATTCCCACTGACTTCATGAGACAGAGAGAGAGGAGATTTTAACAAGTGTATGCTCTGCACCACTGGAGTTAAGTTTCTCAAAAATCTTTCTCAAATACCATTTTCCTCCATTTTGTAACTTGATTATAACGAGGCTTTGCACATGTCCTCTCAAGCTAAGAGTAGTATTTCACACTAGAAACAAAGATCTGGTTAGTTTTCCTCTTTTCCAGAGTAATACAATAATAAAAAAACAACTTCCTGGTTTCACATGCTACCCTGCCTTTGTACAGTGTTAACAAAATGACATCTAGCAATGACAAATGCATCACAATCTCATTGTAGATTTTAAAAGGAACAGCATCAGACAGAATGTGGTTTAAGGTAACCTAAGGTGCACTAGGAGAAAACGCTTTCAGAGTTTTCCCAGCTCTGCCAAAGACCTGATTATGTTGACAGAACACGTAAAGGTTTCTGATCTTGCTGACTGAATACATTATACTCAAGGGAAAATTATGTTCATTTTAAAAACAGTAATTAAAAAAATATCAAAAGAAATTAAATACATATATTTTAAAATAATTCTCAATTGTGCACACAGTGGACAAAAGCTGCTGCTTCAAATTATGGCTGAGTTCCAGTATTTTTAATACATTCCCTTCTGCCTCATTTCAGAGTGCCCTCAGTTAGTGTCTTCAGTGGAACAGTTTGCTCTGGAACATTAACAGCACAAACCAGGCAATTTTCAAAAGCATGTAAGAGACTTGAGAGCTTGACATCTTCCAATGAGCTACAGATGCCTATCTGTCTTTTTGAGGAAAAATATTCGGTTCTAGAAACATTTGTATTCCTCAGCTGTACTCTACTGAAAAACATCTGCCATCCTATTGTCTATACTCTGATTCACTGCTATTTTATTTTTACCCATCATAAATGGATAAGCAAAGGGGAAGAAAGTTTCACCTGTGTTGCTAGATTGTAGGAAACCTCAAACATGCCTGTGAAGCAACAAAACAGTATTTAAGATACATCTCTGGGATGAAGGGCAGTATCTCTGTGTTCATTAATGATTACTGTTGGGTTGTGTGATCTTTCATGTGCATCTCATTAAAAAGTGAAGTGAAACCTTCCCATAAAACCTCAACAGTGGATGGCAGCAAACAAAACTAGTCTGCTAGAAAAAAAATTAACCCAAATTCATAACAATCATAATAAATGCAAAACAATCATAAAGAGTCCTGGGTTTATATTACACAAATTAGGAGTCTGCTTAAAAACTGCAAAAAAACGAGATTGGTTCTGCACTGTTCTCGAAACAATCTTATTTCTAGCACATCCTTTCCTCTTGTTCTCATTTTTGTTTTCCAGCTTTAAGGTCAAAGACATCTCAAGGACAAGTGGGAATGGATGTGAAGAGGGAGGAAGGAAGTGAAGAGTTGTCCCACAGACAGTGCTAGCTCTTCTGTCTTTTCAGGATACTCACACTGGGATTTCCCCATTCAGCTGTTGTTTTAAATGGTAAACATAAAGATACAAACTCAGCCTTCAGAAGCGGATGACAGAGGAAGGATCGCTTCCCCATTTAAAGATCAAGATTGTGCTTTCTAATTACAGATATGCAGTTGGCTTGGAAAGTGAGAGATGTGCAAAGACTTCAAAGGTGACACAGTATGAAAAGAGATGGAAAACAGACCTAATCCACAGACTAGAAAAATCAATGAAAAGGCTTCCAGAGATTTTAATGGAGCAAATCTCATCATGCTTTCATGTTTGGTTTGTGAATGATGTTATAGTAGACTCTTGACTTGCATTTTTCCTAAAACATTCATATATCCTTCGTTTAACATGTAAATGACTTCTTGAACCTTATATCAAATATTTATAAATGCTAAACTAGGTACAAAGTGAAGCCTGTTTGGGAAAGTGGAGTGGAGGGAGGTTTAGCTGCACTAATGAATATTGCATTAATACTTAGCATCAAGGAAGGCTGACTGCCATTAACAAGAAATCTCATTACAAACATGATTTCACGCCTCATAACATATCCTGTAGATCTATTTACTGTCCATCTCTCTCTTGATCATACAAACACACAAAGGTAAGTATGGACAGAAAATCCAAAACATTGCTTATGCTTAACCTTTTCTTCCCAATTAAAAAAAAAACCTAAGCACAACACCAGAAACCACAAAGAAGCAGAAAATGCAGAAATTATTTTACAATGCCACTTCTGACCTGAATGACTCAAGATGCTTTCTAGACTTCAACCTACTCAAAAGCCTGCTTTGAGGATAACTAATGCACAAACAGCATTACAACAAGCTTTCAGATGAGCAGGACTGAAGGACACTCCAGTAGCCTACCTGTTACCACGGGGGGTGGGGGGGGGTGGTGAGAGAGAGAATGTATTTCCTCTGGGGTTTTTTCTGCTGCTCTTCATTATACTATGATTCAAAAATTACAGGATCCAGACCACTCTGCTGTGTGGTAGTTGGCAGAGTGAAGAGAGTGGGGAAATAGAGCATTGACCTTATCTTGAGGCTGTAAAACAGCAGAGATGCATTATTCAACCTTCCACATAATGCTGAAGACATCAGTAGAAGGAATGTCCTGCATTGCAGAGAGTGGGATTTACGCATTTATTGTATGCATAGGGCTCAGGCACATCTATTCCCCACTGGTGCAGCACATAGAGCACAACACTCAAGAGAAATATGGACAGGAAGCAACATACTGATCAAAATGCACCGATGGGACTTAAACAGGTCAAGTTTTCTAGTATTAATTGGAATTTAGCCAGGAACATGAGATCAAAAAGCTCTCAGATACTTTCCTTTAGTCCTTGTATTCTTCAATGGATAAACATAAACTCATAATTCAAGGAAGACTGCACATTTTACCATGTTCCCAAATGGCACAATTAAGTCACTGGGTCAGTAATTGCAAGGGAAATATCAGTTCCCGTGGTATTGAACCTACTGTCCCAGATTTGTCTATCAGTGGTCTACCTAGGCTTGAGCAGGTTAAGCAGGGTATCTGATCCCCCAGCTTGGATGCTGGGGAAGCAGCTTTCACTCTGATGAGGCTCCAGGGGCTTCTTGTGCCCCTTCCTACCTTCTGTGCCGGTGAGGCACAGCCAGCACTGGGGTGCAGGAGGCTTTCCACCATGCTCAGGAGCAAATCTCAGCCCGCAGATGTGCTGTGAGCTCTTTAAAAGCTACACAGAACAGAGAGAACCAGACTTCAGAAAGGCTTGTTTGAAAGCCTTTCACACAGTAAGCTATAGGATAGTTAATTTATCCACTGCTGGGAAGGGGAAAGGGTAAGGCTGGACTCTCCCAAACCTGTTGCTTGAACAAGTCCAGATGTTTTGAAACACATTAATCCATCCCTGCCAGAACATGAGGTGTTAAGGTTTTGACCTTAATTAATTAAAATGACCTCCTAATGCACTGGCTTTTTCTAAAGTGGCTATCTTTTGTGTGTGTGTGTGTGTGTCTGAGCATCTCCATTTTCTAATGTGGCTTATTTTAAACCATGAATGATTTCTGATTGGGTATTTCAAAGAGGTTTTTTCCCTGTCTTTGTTTGCTTTAGAAAGGCAATAAGAAACAAGATTGCCTCTCACTGCGCTGGGCAAAGCCGAGTAATGGAAGTTTTAATGAAAACACAGCAGCAGAGATGATGGGAAGTGGAAAGACCAAAGTTAACCACACACAAAGGGGTTCAGGCAAATTCGCTCTTGCAGCTGCAGCAGCGCAGCTATTTAAAAGGACAAAGAAAAACTACCACTTGCTAGAGCTACACAGCCGTATCTGAGCAGTGGGACCAAGCAAACCTTCTGTGTGAGCACCAAAGAGACCAAAGCCAAATGGGCTGGTTGGGGATGGCAAGCGAGGGCTGGGAGATGGGGCTGCTTCCTCCACTCTGCTTGCCCTGTCTTCTGCCCTCCCCTTTGGTTTCATGGAAACGCTGAGTTAGAAAACAAATAAAACAGGAAATGGGAATACTCTTATCTCTGGAATCCAAGGCAAAGATCTGGGGTCAGACATTCAAATTCTACATAATCCTCTTCCCTTACTGAGTGCTCTTCACTAGCATGCCATCCAACACAGGCAGAAACCTGTGCCTAAACTAAGCATGCCTGTTCACACAGCGTCATCACCTCAGCAGGATGAACAAACAAAACTATAAGCCCAAAGAAGGATGAAAAATGTCTCTACAAAGGAAAACAAACAACAAAATAGCTGTTGTGATACATCACCTACAATCAGCTTGCAAACCACAAGATGTTTGTAGACTTTAACCTATCCAGCCAATGCAATCTCTCTTGTGAGGTGCTGGCATGTCTCCTGGGTGTTTTAGTGACAACCAGTCCAAGCAAAGCATAAAAAGCATCATCTATGAAGACAACTGACTTCAACTACCACATTCTGAGCTCTCTGCATGTGCCTAAGATAAATACACACTAGGGTATCCATGGCTGTTCCATGCAAGAAGCCTTGAACCAAGCTGAAAAGAATGGCATAGTTTAGTGGCAACAAAAAGAAATTTAATGACCCACTCCTATCCACACTAAGCTTGCTTCCCCAGTTCTTAGGCTCACTGAAGGTAGGGGACAAATGCCCATCAGCTTCTGCAGGTCTCCAGATTTGCCTCTGCTTTGGGCACCACATTTATAATGTTTTCAGCAGCAGTCTCATTGAACTCATGGATCATTGACTCACAGCTGAAGACTTGGCTTTGCTATTTTTACCCTTGGAGGTCAGTTATAAATAGTAGGTCAGGTGCAATTTTACTGAAATGTCATAATCTGGTCAGAGTGGGCAGCCTCAGTTTTCATAGATAACAGGCCTTACCTCAAAATAAATAACAAGTTAAAAAATAACAAAACATTAATTTTGTTATAAATGTATGGAAGATGCAATTGAAAGTGCTGCGAGCTAGAGATATAAATGTTGTGCTTATAGGCAGACATCTAAAATTAGTGATGTTCTCATCTGTGGGTTTTCAGATATTATTTGAGTGCTATTTCAAAGCTAAATTTCTGCAAGCTAGTTTATTAAATATTAGGACAAATCCTAAGCAGCTTTTTTAATGCTTATGTATTTCAAAATCTCTGGGCCACAGGATGAAAGCAACATCACCCCCTTCATTTCTGTAAAGCACTTGCAGAGCCTCACATGAAAGACACTTTGTCAAACAAACTAACTTCAAGTCTTTGACTTTATAGGTAACTCTCGTTCATTAAAAAAAAAAAAAATAATAAAAAAAATCACCCACTGACTTCAGAGGCAGCTTTAGTGAATGCAGGCTTCAGGATGTCATCTTTCAGCAATATTTTTAAGACAGACCCAGCTCATGTGGGACACTGAATACCTGCAACCAACTTTGACAGGTTCTCAGCTTCTCCATAGAGAAGAGTAAGAGGAATGGCTTTTTCTCTAGGATAGACTGAGCATTGCTTTGAGTATGTGGATGTGTGAACATTAACACCACCTGTATTTTTCTACAACATAAAATCCCCACTTAAACAGGGTCCTGCTTGCCCGAGTCCCCACAGGCCTAGTTGTGTCGCATGGCATAAAGAACTGTCCTCTGATTTTAGATAGGAATGGGGGGGGGGGGGGGGGAAGAGATGCCTTTTTCTTTTTTTTTGTCCTCACTGCACCACCTCAGAGCAGTTTATTTCAGTACAAACTGAGGATTTCCCTTCTTCTTTGAATCTTCAAAGAGCAGCATATCGTACTATGCTCTGAGACAAAACTAGAATTTCCGAAAGCCCCCAGCACACCACACACTGGAGCCCATCCACGAACTTGTGCAATGTTTGGTATGAAGCCAGTGGATATTCGATACAAAAAGGCTCAGTGTCAAAAGCAGCATGTGGAGGATTCAGCAAGCAGCTCTCATTAGTGCAATAGGAGCCTGGCTACTAAGCCTTCACACCTCTTTAAAGATGTTTCCTCTGCCTTTAATAGACATTTGCACAAATCTACTCCAAAGCTGAGACCAAGCAGGCAAAAGTTTTAGCTGGGGAAAAAAAAAAAAGCCTTAGCCATTAGAAAGCTGGCCCTTTTCCAGAATGGAGAGCATCTGGCCACCAGCTGTATTTAGAGGACAGCAGGCATAAGGAACAGATCAGGGGAAAATCTGAGAAACAAGTAGACAGTGCTGAAATCTGTTGTGGAAAGAATACCAGCCTTCCTTGTGATGTCCAAAACCTTTGCCCTCCTACATTCCCCATCCTTTTCTCTTCCCAGCTCTCAAGCCAATTATTGGAAAATCACCCATTCAGGAGAACACAGGTACCCTTTTCTGAGCTTGGGAAGGGATCCAGCAGGGCTCTAGAGTGAAAAAAACTGGGAAGGTGTGGAAACTGGCAGCACATGAGGCAAAGTGGAAATGTGAGGAAATTCTGGAAACGAAGGGAGGACCTTGCAGAGCAGCAGAAGGAAAGATCTGCCATGAGGCAGGGGCAGGATGCCTGTAAGTCTTCAAATATTACAGCAGTGAATTACTGTAAAAAAGACAGATGGAAAGGAACTGAAACAGCCCATCCCTCATTACAGGCTGGAAAGTTATGATTTAAAAAAAAAAAAAAAAAAATTCACAAGATTTTTGAAGGATGTTCTATTTTTTCCATTTCACCTAGATTGAAGGCAATATTTTCCCTCAAAATTTGTAAATTATTGCAACTCATACAAAGCCTAAAGAAGCAGGTTTTTTATTTTCTAAGATGATAACACCATCTCTCTAAAAAATGCTAATAAAATGCTCTGCTGGAAAGAGCCTTATCTGATAGGGATGGTATTCATGGGCACCCCCTGAAACTCACACTGCTTTTTAGATTAAATTGACAACACAGCCCTTCCCCCCCCACCAACCCCCCTCCTGCCCCAGATTAATGGAATGAAGAATCCATGCATGCAGCCAAGTATAATAAAGCTTGGAGATTATGAAACAGGCTAGAAGACAGGATCAGAATTGCAATTGATCCTGATGAAGTGGGGAAATTGCCCCAATTAAAGCAGAACAAATTTAATGAAGACAATATGAAAGTGTTCTACTTTGGAAGGTGTAGTAAACAAATGCACAAATAAAAACGTGAACTCCTGGGAAAGCAGCAGTGAATCATGTAGGAATTACAACAGAAGACAGACTAGACAAATTCAACCACGGGATGTTCTTGTAGAAAATATACGAGGGTATATTTTCTGATATGCTTTACATAAACCACAGGAGACAGTTACTCTACTTTGCTTGTTACTGTATAAAATCCCTGATGGAATACCACATTTTGGGGAAACTGGGGAGTCATGAGGGGAATGACAGCAAAAATCAGAGACTTAGAAAATACTAGCAAAGGAACTAGAAAAGACAATACTAGTGAGGAAAGTAGGATAATTCCTCTCACACATGGAAAATCTTGCAAGAAAATCTTGTAAGATCATCTGTTGTTCCTGTCAATCTGGGCTTGAAAAAAAAGCAGCTCGATTTGCAGTAAAATTCCAAATAGCCTCTTAGGAAAACCCTCTGATTACGAGGGTCGTGAAGGTCATGGATCCCCATCACTAGACATTTCAAGAGCCTGCAAGCTGCACATTGTCTGGCATGGTTCAGCTAGACTTCACCCAGCCTCACAGCAGGGGAGGTGAACTAAAATCAGTTTTCAAACTCTGCTCCGTGGATCCACGAAAGTATGCTGACTACTTTCAGGAGAAATGAATGCCAGGGTTTCAGAGGGGCTGGCTGTTCTGCTGGCAGAAGTGATGGGGGTGACGGGTCAAAAAAGAATTGAAACTCATTATTATTTTTTATTAAGGTACCTTTCAGCTATAGATCTATGACTTTAGGATTACCAGTGTTTTGAAGGGGAAAAGTTACTCCTTTATAAACCAATAGCTGCAATCCCTTCCTTTAACAGCTTTGAACGATAGCTTCTTGGGGCTTGCTCTCTCCTACCATTTGCTGGACACCAGCAAAGCAGATCTTGCAGCAGCAGTGGGTGCCACACTTTCTGTTGTGCTCGGCCATCCTGATTCACAAGCCCCTGACAGAGCAAGGAGACACACAAATGCCTGGGCCAACACAGCTCTGCTGGCAGACTTGAGCAGTGTGTGTTTGGAGGCAGCTGTACTCTGTTGCTAGAGTCTTTGGCTCACGTTTGCCTTTGCTCAAACATGGTGACCACTCAGTTTATGTAGAGCCACCAAAGGGCATATTAAGCCCTTTATCTCTGAAAGAAAACCAGTGAATGTTACCACAGATACTCTCAACTCATCACAAGAATGACTAGCAGAGAGTTATCAGTGTTTCCTTCCTAATAAGTTCCAGGCAGGTACCTACAAATGCTCAAAAGACATCACCTTCCAGAGGCAGCTGGTACAGACAGGACTCTAGATCCCCTTACCAAAATACACTTAGTATTTGAGCTAAAAACAGGAACACAACACCTGTGGCTATCATTACAGCATTAGAAGCCAGACTGCCCATCCACAGGTATACCTGTGGGCTTGTTTCCCAGAAAAAAGCTATTTTTCCTATGGATATATGCATATGCAACTCCTGATGACTTTGCTGGGCACTACGCATGTACTCAAAGGAAAAATTTAAGTATCATTATTATTGTTTGAAAAACTTTGCTATTTTAAACCATGAAGCTGTGGGGTGAAGTCTGCTCCTATCTACTTATCGTTGGCATGGATGGATGGGTTTCCATAGATGGGAGGCACACCAAATGAAAACAAGCACCCCTGTGTTTTGCTGCTGCATCAACCATGGTCTCAATTTTCTAAGATCACAACATTCACACAGAAGTTGCCATCACCTAAATGTTCCAGACAATGTCTTGTGTGAACATCTACTATGCAGAAAAAAAAAAAGGTCTGACTGACTGACATTCTGTGTCTCTGTGACATTACTGGCAGTTTAGACATTTTTGTAATTTGTTGCAGAAACTGTAGAGGCTTTAAAAGAACAAGCACACAGGAGGATTTACACCTCAGAGTCATAAAACAGCTTCCTACCGTGTTGATAACTAAAGCCAAAACTGTGTTCTCTGAGCATGCCAAAAGCTATCAACATGGAAGAGCACCCAACGTAGATAGTTAAACAAAAGAACAAGAGGTTAACATGCACTGTCAAAATAAAACTTCTAAAGTCTATGAACTGGGCACAGTTTCTGAACAGCATGCTAGAAAATAAATATATTAATGTCACTTTGCCATCGAGAAAGCAACCTCTTTGCCTATTACTTGCTGTCGTTTTCAGAGACAGTGCATCAGGAATGTTGTGGCACATAGCAAATTTGTCTTGCTAACAATATGCTGCAAAATAAATGAAGCTTTGACATTAAATCACACTCCTCATCCCACCCCACCCAAACCCTACATTGTAGATAACCTATACAATCTCAGGATACAGTGAGAAAGCATTCTATAGTACATATTTAATTATAATTTTAAAAAGTCTAACTCAGACACAATCTCTGTCCAGTAGCAAAGTATTGACACATTATTGAAGTAAAGATCTGTTATTATCCCTTCACTGTAACAAACAGAAACCAGCATCTTGAGAAGGGTCTCCAGGGGTATCATATCACAACCAATCACACCAAATAAAAAAATATGCTAATTTCACAAATGAAATTTGACAAGAAGTAACATTGCATTTGTCTTGGCAAAACGAAGCACAAATGTAACATCTCACAGGTACAGTTACCATGCAAATGCATGTTGAGTTTGTCATTGTTTTTAACCCCAAATCACAAGTAGCATGCAGTTCTCCTGCCCCCCCCCAACTACTGTATTAGAGATAGTCTGGGTAATGTACCTCTTTGGTGTAACCATAGCCTGTTAGGCAAGATTATACCACCCTAGGAAAGAATACAAGCAAAATTGGTCATATGTATGTTTACACAATGTACATTTTACCATTTAAAAAAAAAAAAAAAAAGAACAACCAAAAAATCATGTTACATAGATTCTCAAACACAGATCTGTCGAAAACGAAATTTTAAGCTTAAGAAATAGTTTTTAAACTACAAGGCCACCCCATTATTTTTTATGAACAATTTAAAAAGTTCCCACCCCTAAAAATCTGCCAGTATATTTCCTCAGCTGTAACAGTCTTACCCACTCTCTAATACAGTCGATCTTTGCTTGACAGCAATAACAGTTCTTACATTTCTTAAATGCACGAGATAATGGACTCCAGGATAGATATAGTTCTTAAATGTGTAACACTGGAACAAATCCGCCTTAAATGATTAATGGGTCATTTTGGGTGTTCCCCAGCACCACCTCTCTGGCAAGGGCTTCTGCTGTTCACGGATGCGAGTTCTGGCTTTTGTTGGCATCAAGCTCCACGACCGCACATGTGTGTTCAGAATTTGAGTACAACAGCGATTCACTGGATACTCTTGTACCCCATTTGCTCAAAAACATGGAGGAGCTTTGTTTTCTGTATTCTCTCATCCAAATGCAGGCCCAGCACAGCACCTTTGGCCAACACAGAACTATCTGGATGCGGAGTAG